>NW_009969701.1:0-2240 GCF_000747805.2 Chaetura pelagica | reverse complement strand
CCAACCTTAACCATTCTGTGATTCTATAATTGTGATAGTACTTGTTATTCCTTTAATCTGTGGGAGCACGGACTTCTGATGAACTATTGGCTTGGGTTAGTTGAGTTTGGACTGTTGTCTGTACTTTGTAACTGATTGGAAGTCCATAGCACTGAAATAAAATCAAACTCCTAAATAGATCTGTGCTCCTTCAAAAATTGTTTTGTACATTTGAAACTAAGTGGTATAGAATACAGTTATTTCCTTCTAGTATATGCGAGATAAGCTTATGCAAAGCTTGTTATGTGTACCTATGAAATTTAATGAAGAAATTTTGGGGGCTACTTGTAGGATATGTAATATTTAAAAAGGAAAGGGTCTCTTCCTCTTAGGTAACATTACAAGCTACAATAGTAGTTCATGTGGGTTTGTGTAGTCAAAAGCAAGTGTCATTTTGGGAGATGTAATGTTTGTTTAGTGTTTTCTTAGCCTTGGTTTCTGCACAGCTAAACTTTCAGGATAAATTGAATATATTGCTGTAGCTTGAGAAAGCCAAGCAGTAAAACAATTATACACAGTTTACCTGTGAAATTACCTGTAGCATGCTTTGTGTTAGCACAAATTAAGAGCCACAAGAAATCTATTGCTCCTTCTTTAAGCCTTTGCTTTCTGTGTGGTTCATCCTCTGTGGATGGCAGGCAGCACAGCTGGGTCTGTGTAAACTGGCTCAACAGGGGCAAACCTCACCTCGCAGCTTTGTGCTCTGGTTGTTGTAAACTGTTCCAAGGCCATGGTTTGCAGGGGCTAAATCTGGCTTTAGGGCTCCTACTTCTAAGCAAGTATGTTGCAGATACGTGATCCATACAATACAAACATATTTTGCTAACTCACCAGTTAGCAAATTTGGGGGTTTTTGACAAGTTAATGTTATCAACAGGCTTTATGCTAGATTGACTTTATCTGTTCTACTGTAGCTGTTGAGTAACCAGTGTAGATCATAAAAATATTGTAGAGGTATGTTGTCTGCAGCATGTAATTTGAGGGAAAAGTGGGGTTGTGTTCTCGGGTGTTATACATAACAAATCTGTATTGCTGTTCAGAGATCCAGTATTAATGGAACTATCACTTGAGGAAACATTTTTTAACTTGTCTCCTGGCTAGGTTTAGGCAAGATGAACATAGATCTTTGCAAAAGACCTTCAGTTCAGCACTTACATACATACACGTATAGTATGAAGGCATAGGGATAACGTAATGTTCTGTAAATTTCAGTGGGACAAAATGAGTAGTTTCTTGCATTTGTTGTAAATGGCTGCCTTCAATCTTGTGTTGGTTTTGTGTTTATCATATCTATCCACTTTATCTATAATACAAGTGTGTAGTCACAAAAAAAGATAACATTTAATAAACATCAGAATAAAATATGCTCATTCATCTCTAGAGTTTAGAAAATGATACTCTAAAAAAATGTGGAATTTCCTGTATTACAAATGAAGTATTTGGGAGAAAGGCAACTTTTGTGTTACAGCAGATGACTTTTGTATCAATGCAGTTTAGCAATACTTGGAAAATATTTTGGAAATCAATTAAATAAGAAATTCTTACCTTTGTTTGTTATTTATTATGCTTGATCCAGAAGATAGCATGCTTTCCCTTCTGTTTACGGAAGATTTATTCCTATTTGTGTTGCAGACATTACAACTGTAATGCAGCATTGTGTTTTGTCTGAACTGATACATAATGGTATAACATGTCAAGCTGAGTATTAAAATCACCAGATTGAGTCGAACATGAGCAGCCTAGTTTTTCTTAGGTAATGATGAGATTTACATTGTAGTGTACATTATTGAATGGTGAAGACTTACATTTCTTAATTTGAACACAAAGAAGCTAATAGCTGTGACTGAACTGAAAGTATATAAAGGCTGTAAAGATTCCTCATAGTAAATACTACATTATGGTAAGCCCATGAACATAGCATTCTTTGGAAGTTTTTGTATAGAGAACTCTTAAAATACACATGTGACATTTCTTGGGTATGATGTTCTAAGAAGCAATGCCCAGATCTTAGGGATGAATAAGAGCTTTATTTTCTCCATATTTCATTAGGAATTCTGATACACCAGCTGCTATTTCAACTCTAATAACAGTCTCTTTTCTTCATTAAGGTTTGGAATTTTTTGGTTTCGGTTGTTTGGGTTTTTTTTCACGAGAAAAGACTCCAAGATTAAATTGGATCTCTGATAATTTTCTCACCTCTT
>NW_009969700.1:0-2257 GCF_000747805.2 Chaetura pelagica | reverse complement strand
AGGAAGAGGAAGAGAAGTGTTACTAGCAACTTCCTTATGATCTTGGTGCTTTGAGAAAATTGTGGCTCCAAAGTTAATACCATTTTCTGATGAAATGTCACCTAAAGTATTCAGAGAGATACCTCTTGGGAAAGAGAAAATACCCCATGCTGATCTAATCACTGTGGGCTAATGAGATGATCCTAAAGGTACTATGGACCATCAACATCTAGCCAGCACGAAGTATTTTCTTGAAGCAGCCAACACCCTTCAAGTGCAGCCACTTCAGATGAAACTGTTTTAGCATGCAGATAAAAAGAGTTTGCTGTGGTAAACAAAGGAATTTATTTGTATGTGGTAACTAATCACCCTAACAGTCTGCCACTAACTGGAATACCACCTCATTCACACTTATCCCTAAACTTGAAAAAAACACCCAACTTTAAAATAGTGATTTCTTTTTATTCAATAAAGATAAAACAACCCCTCCTCTTCCAATATGTTGGTCAGCCTGATAAAGTAACCGTGTCTATATTTCATAATTATAAAATATGATCTTTTCAGAAAGTATTGAGGTAAGTCAAATGATTTGTATTCATGAGACACACTGTAAGTAGAAAAGAAAGTGGAGTTCTGATTTTAAATATAAAAACACTGGGATTCAGTCAGATGAAGCAGTGCCAAGAGATAATTCAGAATTTTTTTAATATTCTTCAGGTTCATCATAGCACATTGAATAGAAATCAAAATGCCCATTCCTCAATCTTTCAGAAAGGATTAATAGCCAAGGTAAGCAACATGAAAAAATATTTGTGTTTGTGTCTATGAATTTAGATATTCATACTACCATTCTGCATTTCTAACTTCATTTATTTAACAATAAACAAAAATAAAGGCTGGTAGCCCTGACATCAGCATCTCCAGCTATTCTTCACAGGTGCAAGGTTTCATCCCCTTGTGGATGCAGGGAAAACTTTTTATTCCCAAGCAGTTATTTCTCATTTCCAGCATAAACAGAGCTACAGCCACGATGTAGCTCAGTGTGTGTGTTGCACTTCATTATAATTCTTCCCATATTGCCATCAAGACATAAAGATCGGTTTCCTGGTACCCTGTGCCTGGAACTGTATTAGTCTCTCTATTTGCAAACAATGGGAAGTTCATCCTCAGAACATAAAATGCTGTCTCAGATTCAGAAAAAAATGTCAGCATGTGGATGTCTGGTTTCATATGAGGAACCCTACAACATAAAGCCAACAGCTTTTCTAGGAGGATTCCCATTCTAAACATGGAGAGCTGATTCATCAGTTTGCTTCCTGTTAACTCAATCATTGGCTCTCAAATTGAAGTGTTACAAGAACATCACATTTTTTAAAACCATGAGGAACTTATTAGTCATGTCTACATGGCATTCTCTGTTCTGTCATTATCTTGTTCTGCCCACACTTGGAGTGAGCTGGAAACACGTGAGCTCAGAGGGAAAGCTAGAAAGCCCTGCTTGCATAAAACTAGGCCCAAACTAATAAGCCTTGCTGAGAATCAGATTTTTTTGATGCTTTAGGTTGGCAACACATTAACAGGGCTATGTAGCTTCCAGTAAGGCAGTAGCATAACCTTATGTCTGCCTGGGGCATGTGTAGACATATTCACACAAGCTGGAGGTAAATGAGAAGCAAAACAGAGGGGTTTATTCATTACAAACAGCAGAGTTGGTGTCTGTGCTGCAGCCATCCCCAGTGCACCAGTCAATCTGCTGTCAGTAAGGAAGCACCTACTAATTCTTCTCCATTGTGTCCCGGGGAGCCTGGAGCCATGTGACAGCTTCCGGAGTCAGAACTCTGGGTCAGCTCCCTAGACAGCCCAGCTGTATCCCACAACTTCTGCAGGGGCTGTGTTATAAAGCTAACAATTGGCCTATGATTAGTCTTCATTTTCCCCTGTCAAACATGGATTCAGTCTATTTGGTCTCTTCTTTTACAAAATATTGTAACTGTGATGTGAATGCTTAGTAATCCTGATTTTTAATAATAGCAACATTATCAATTCCTAACTGCTATTCAATCCTACATACAGGATTAGAACAAGTTTTAAAACCAAGAACCAAAGCAACCCCCTAGGATCTCAGACCACTGAGGAGAGGGCAGGAGAAGGTCCACCAAAGTGGGAGGTGCTAGGAGTGTGAGAAGGCAGTAGAGGAGAGCTAAAAGAGAGGCTCCATCATTCTTCTGCTTCTGCCTGGCACCTCCCCAGCTCTTACACCAGCTCTGCATCTGATGTT
>NW_009969699.1:0-2253 GCF_000747805.2 Chaetura pelagica | reverse complement strand
AGAAGACTCAGAAGGAAAGCCCAGCAACCAGATCTCTTCTGCACATGCACCACCTTTCTGTGAACTGTTATTCTTGTTACTAATCAAGAGTGCTATTTAACAAGCTTGACTAGCAGAAAGATCCAGAAGTCATCCATCAGTCAATGTCAACTCAATATCCATCAGTCAGTGTGTTGCCTGACATCTTCATGTTGACTATGAAATGCGTGGATGCAAAATTGAGAGTCCTTGACTGGTAGTTACTGACAAGGGGAAGAAAGGGGATGTTAACAATGCATCTTGGGCACAGCCCAACTTAGGTAAGTGCAAGGTACCTGGTAAATCCTCTCCCATAGTTTTAATTGGTCACAGGACTTGTTGTTCTTGCTTTTCTGCTCTCTTTTGTGCTGTGTTCAATTCATCAGCAGCATCAGGGCTTCAGAGAAGAACAGGAAAGGGCATGTTGTGCCAGTGAAACTTAAGATTTCCAACAATTGATTTATTAGAGAAAATACAGTAGCTTGAATCCATCCTGACTTCTGTAAAGCACTACCAATTAAATTTGTGAAAATAGAGATTAGCACAGGAACACATCCTTGTAGGCAAGGACCTAGCAAAAGCAGAAACAATTGTAATGAAGAGAAGAAATACAAGGCTGGAAGAAGGAATCTCAGAAAAGCAGAGCTCTTCAGAAATTGATCCATACTACCAGTTACAAAAGATGAAAAGAGGAGACACTGATTACACAGAGATGTAGGACACTGTCAGCAAGACAAGTGGACAACCCTGAGAACTAGTTAAAAGGTTAAATTATCATACAAGGTAGAAAAATAATGAGTGGGAAGATGCATTAGCAATGGGTTATTCACTCTTGTAAAAGCAGGTGGTGCCAAACAAGTCTTGGTGACCACCAAAAAAACCTAAAAGCAGTTGTAGGATGCATTAGCTGAAATATTTCCAATGGAGGTGGGCAAATATTAACAGCATTGTACGGGGCATTGGGAAGATCTCATTTGAGGTAATACATCCTGTACTGGTAATCCAGTCTCAAGTCAATTACTCAGACTGAATCAATGGAAAATGATGAGGGGAGTGTGAAGCCTGTCTTATGAGAGAAGCCTGGGAGAGTTCAGTTTGTTTAAGTTCCTAGACAAAAGCTGAGATGGATAAGATTGTTTTCTAGAGATGTATCCAGGATATAAGTGCAAGAAGAGCTATTTAAACCTTGGGGAAAAGATGGTAGCAGAACAAAAATGCATAAACAGGTCATGAATAAAATTAAGTTATATCTTAGAAGTTTTCTAACAAATGGAATGTAGAGATTCTAAAACAGTATGTCCACAGGAATAACAGCAGTAAAACATTCATTGATTTTAAGTAGGAGGATATTTTCCTAAGGGAAGGTATGTCATGGCTGCCTGCAATAACAGAGGTCAATGGTCAGAAACTCCTGCACTCATGTATCCTCAGCAGTTGTATCTATGTAATTTGTACTGTGGCTGGGGACCCAACAAAAGCCTGTGTTCCCCAGTCTGTGTGAACTGCTGATGAAAAATAAGAAGTCACATTGGCCTTTTGTGACTTCCCAGTTCCTTGATGTTGGTGCTGAGACTCAAAAATTGTTCTACCTCAAAAGTCATACTTCACACAAAAAATGTGCCAGGGAAAAATTAATAGAATTACATGCTCATAAGATATTTCAAGCTGAAAGGAAGCTTAGGGGGTCCTTAGTCCAACTTTTAGTTTAAAGCAGGGTTAGCTTTTAGATCAGACAAGGTTCTCAGGGCTTTATCCAGTTGAGTCTTAAAAACTTCTGAGCATGGAGGCTGCACAACATCTCTGGACAACCTGCTTCATTGCTTTACTGACCTCATGGAGAAAAAGTTTCTCCATTAATGTGAACCACTTCTGTTCTAGTGATCCTCAGTGCGAACCTCTTCTGTTTCAGCTTACACTTTTGTCTCTCATCTTCCCACCATCACTATGATGATCCTGGCTCTGTCTTCTCAATAACCTCCCCACAGGTAGACTCCCACAGGGACTTCTATTGGCTCTCCCCAAAGACTTCACTTCTTCAGGGGGGACAAGATCAGCTCCCTCAGCTCTTTCTCATACAGCAGGTGTTCAAATTCCCAAAAACCTTAATGCCCCTTCTTCTGCCATTTTGTTATTTTAATGTCTCAAGAACAACAGGAACATAACAGTCACTTCATAGAAGTATCACAGAATCACAGAATTCCAGATTGGAAGGTACCTCAAGAATCATCTGGTCCA
>NW_009969698.1:0-2252 GCF_000747805.2 Chaetura pelagica | reverse complement strand
CACTTGCAGAAAAAGACTGACAAGAGTCTCTCCTTACAGGTGACTTATTGAACAAGATTTGGTTTGTGGCCACAAGGACAATTTGCCTCAGGCCCTCCCACATTTTTGAAAGAGAATCCATTTAGAGGCATGTAATCAAGCACAGAAAAACCCACAAGCCTAGACTATAATGCTGTCCTTTATAAAAAAAATTCAAAGTGTAGTCACTTCTCTAGAGTAATGAGGTAAACTCTTAAGCATTCACACTACAGACAGAATGTATGTGCAATTATTTGATCCTACTCATAATTCCACCATGTAGATTACTGTGGCTGTTCCCATCCTAAAGGGATGTAGGTCTCTCTTTACCTAACAGCTGTCATTGTATGTCTTGCATTATAATAGCCATGAGCAACATTTATCAACAACTCAGATCAGGTTTAAATAATTGACAATTTATATTATGATACTAAGCAGCTAGTAACATCTTACACCTATAGATAAGTTCCTCTGAACAGAACCATACGCTACAGTAACTAGAACTACAGATAGCCTATCAAAAAGGCCATCAGAAAGAGCAATGTATTTCACAACATCCTTTAATAAACAAAACAAAAAGCTCTTGAAATCACAGAGAAGTTGTTTCCAGTTTCCACCATAAACTAGACCACAAATACTTTTAGCCAGCAGTGCTGCTGTAATACCACTAAGGAACTGTTTTAGAAAACTCATCATGCAAACTCAGAAATTTATGCAAGTTTAATGAAGCTCCATGCTCACTACAGAACTGCAGCTGTGACAGCAAAGAGCTCCACAGACTAATTGGTCAAATATTTTGCTTCTCAGTTTCAAAAAGGGCACCAGGAAATTAACTGCATTGGAAGAACTTCACAATTGCTTCTGTGTGGCATAAAAAAAGGCTCTGAAGTACAAACTGTCTGAAAGCCACACAGTTCCCCTACTGGAAAGAAACACATTGGTAACCCTCAGGCACACCCCAAAGCTTTCCAACTTGTTTTATACTATTTAAACAAATAATCTGGAAGAGAAAATAAAGTTTGGCTGCTTGAATTTACCACTAACAACAAAATCACTGATGCTGGAGCTTTACCACTTACTCTGACAGCATCAGGATAGTGTTGCTAGAAGTAAACATTTACAAAGAGAATCCTGCAGATCCACAGAATAATTATTTATCAGTAATGCAAACCTCAAAAGCTACTTTCAACCAGGTGAGAAGTGTAACACTACAGCTACTGCAGTTAAACTGGCATTTTCATAAGCATCACACCTTCACAACTTCAGATATGCAAGTTGGATGGAAGTTTGTTAAAACAATCTTCAATATGCACAGATTTTAACGAAAATCTCCAAGTCTGAGAGTGCATCATAACCAAAAGCCATTTATTTGGAGAGCATACCTGTGCACAAAGTTATGCTTATGCATTACAGCAAGTCCAGCAGCAATCTCACACGCCATCCTCTGCAGCAGCATTATTTGTGACTCTCCTTTAATGTGTTCCTGCTCATTGCAGATATAAGTTTTTAGGTCACCCTGTAAAAGAAGTTCAAATCACTTATCAGCCTTGTATGTTGGTACAACTTTAAAAACATTTAATGAAGAAGCAACTAAACTTATTGATTAACCACATTTGAATAGAGTTTCAAAACACTGCCAGATCACCAGAGTTTTATGTGTAAAAAGCATTGTAATACTCCAGTCAAAGAACAGATAGGATGGCAGCAGTTTTACTGGAACCTAGGCAAAGCTGAGCAACAGACCCAATTAATGAACCCCTAGAAGCACTTTGGAACAGCTTTGGAACAGAGGTAAAATAAGAAAGTTGTCAAACATCAGGCAAGCAAGACTAAAGTAAATGAACTCAAGCAAGGGAAGAGAACGAGTTTTTCATGCCACTATTGTTCCTAGTTTCACAGTTGGACTTTCAAGCTACCACACCCATATTTTCATTATTTCAAATACAGACTTCCTGCAAGTTTAGCAATTTCAGACGGTATTTTTATATTGAGACTGCACAACATAATACATCTCAACTTCTTTCACCAGCATAACATTCTGGTTTCTAAATATCCATGTGCATTGTCTGGCTAAATCGTGGGCCTGGAAGGAGATTGAAGGGAAGTCTTGAAATCAGAGAGGGAGTTTTTTTACAAAGGCATGGTGTGATATGATGAGGGGTAATAGTTTTAAGCTGAAAGAGAGTAGATTTATAGTAGATACCAGGAAGAAATTATTTGCTGTGAGGGTGGTG
>NW_009969697.1:0-2251 GCF_000747805.2 Chaetura pelagica | reverse complement strand
TTGATGATCTCCAGAGGTCCCTTCCAACACTCACCATTCTGTGATTGATTCTGTGAAAAAGAAGCAGGAATCTGGTGTCTGTGTCCTATGTCCTGTGGACTTTGGTCTCTCCTTGTCCAAGCTGCCTACGACATGAGGATCTTCCTGGGCCATAGGCTGTAGGTCCTGCTACTCCTGTGCAATGCCTTTCTCATAGTATTCAAGTGCTGTCTGTAAGTGGAATTTTATCCCTCACTGTAAGTGAGTTTTATCCCTCATTGTTCTGAAGGAAGGCATAGCAACACTTCACAGCTTTGATGCTTAGAAACCTCCTAGTTTCCAGGTCATGGTTATAAATGGCTGGTTCCTATTTATATATTATTGTGACAGTGCTGTTTTTTAGCTTCAGTAACTCCTTTAATGGCTATATCATGTTGATATATCATAGCCATGAGTAATGAATGCACCCAGGTCTTGGTTTCGATAATGATAACTTGCAGTGGAAACCTATATTGTCAGCTTTAAATTTGTGTAGTTGAATAACAGGAGTGACATTTAGGTACTGAGGGATGAGAGTTCTATCAATGCTTCCACAGTAAGACACCTCAAAAATAGACACAATTAGCTTAAAATGCCGTATGGAATCTTACAATGTTATGCCCTATTTTATTAAGACTCCTCCACCTGAACATGGGAATTTTTCTCTTCTTACTTTATTTGCATTCCTCTTACAATCTGAGGATTTCATAGACATTGTATCCCTCTCTTTGTGTCTGTTGGTATTGCCTCTATCCTTGTATCTGCAGTAGAGGACCATATGGATGTGCCCTTTCAAAATCTCCCTACCAGTAACAGCAGCAGCAAAGCTGAAAATTAAGAAACATCAGATACAGAGAAGAAGGAAGCATGAGTGTAGTAGGAAGCAAACTCAAAAGATCTCCGCAAGAATCATCAGGACACAGAAATGTATCAAACTCTCACAAAATAAATGAACAACAACAACTATCTCTTCACCAAAGAAAATGAAGACTTTAGATTTCCAGTGCAAAACCTATGGCCCCATTTTGGTTTCCAGTTTTTCATTTGAAATACATCATCAGGAAACAAGTATATTCGTTAAGCAAGGAGAACTTGCAAGCAGAACTTGTGACTAAAACCCCAGTACTGTTAATGGTCAACAACTCATGGTGACCTCCACTCTTTTTGGATGCAGAATTGCATATTGAAGATCAAATCAAACATGAGTTTAGAATGTGGACTAAGAGGAACTAAACTATGTAATAACGAGGGTTTCTTGCCTGACAACCATTCATCTTTGCTGTAGTAAAATAGAAATTTTAAACTGCATCACTCCAGGGGTGCCAGGGACATTGCAATCTAGTCACAAATGATAAGCAGAGAACTTCTTTGGCCTCAAAGTCCATCACTGATGCCTCTGTTGTACCCTTCCCCCAGTCCTTCTGGTTTAGGAATTTGTCATAAGACATCAGATTTAAGGACATCTTTGCATAAAACCCTGCATGGATTTTGTCAGAGTGAGAGGCATAAAACTGGTTATCACTTCCAGGTCTTTGAAACTGGGTGGGTTTTTTGTTTTGCCTTTTTTTCCCTTCTTTGACCATTAAGCTTATTTCACAGATTTAAAAATACAGTCAGACTAGACCTTACTGAGTAAAAAATAATTTTGACACCAGTGTCATTTTGACACCCTTGAGTCAGTGCCAGAGGATTGGCCTGACATTAGGATCTGTGGAAAAACCAGGTATCACACTTATCTGCCCTGCACTCCTGGCAGCTATTTGTATCATTTTCTCTTTCTGAAGGATCAGCAGTTTAACTTGGTAGGACACAGGGCTGGATTCTGCAAGATGTGCTTAAGCCAATGGGTATTAAAAAAACCGAAACCAGACCAAAGCAAACAAAACAACCTAACTTCACAAAGCGATCTCTGTATCATCCAAACCAATCACAAGAAAAAAAACCTTCTCTGGTATATTCTGAAATGGTGTTAATTTAACCTTTCTATAGACATTTACATATCTGTCTTGACCTAAGCTCATAACTGATAGGTTTCAAACTGTGAGCTTAAATGGCTGCAACGTTTTTTCTCTCTGGATTCAAAGGAAACACAACATTATCTAGAGTTTGACTTCTGCTTTGACAGTGCCTTAAGAAACATTTTTAGAACTAAATACAAATAACAAATAATAATGACAAAACCATCCCTGTCACCTCTCAGTGTTAATTGCTGATCCTGAGTCAAACCGTGACA
>NW_009969696.1:0-2215 GCF_000747805.2 Chaetura pelagica | reverse complement strand
TTTTTTTTTTTCTTTAGTTATCCTAGTACACGTATGCTAAATTAATTCTGCCTATTATTAGTTTATTGGAGCAAACCCATTTTATTTTTACTGGCTTTATTCACTACTCTCCCTCTCTTCCCCCCCAGATTATACCTTTATTAGAATTATTTTCGTATGTTTTTTCAGCTAATCCAGATATGAATTGTAAGTCTGAATAGTGTGATACCCAAGTAGTAGAATTGAGGCACCATTTAATGTGGCATTTTATCATATCTCTAAGTAGCTGTCTTTTTGTTCTAGCTCTTTTCCTGTTTGCCAATTAAAGCCAGTATTTTTGGTACCAGGTTGGACGGGAGGAGTGTTCATTTACCTAACAACTTTCCCATGTCTGAAGAAAATGGTCACAATGAAAGCAGCTCTAGGATTAGTTTAATGCAACTAATGAGGGTATATTAACATAATTTGATGAAAACTATGCCTTTTTGAATTTTACTGTATCTCCCCACATTGCTTAGTACAAGAACCAGAATGAACCTTTCTCCAGACATAGCCTTCCCTCTTCAAAATCCTGTCTTCAGTCTTTTGCCTGCTTTGTCCAACATTCTTGAGCAATAATCACTTTTACATTACCTGAAAAGCTTTAGATACAATTGATGTCTATCGTTTTCCTGTTTTCCCATATTTTGTTTCTTTCAAGGTTATTTTTGCTCTAACTGCACAAAAAGAAACCTCTTACTCATAAGTCATTGTGACTGTTTGAGACCATCTGTGTATTTTTGTTGTTGGTTTTTTGTTATTTTGTGTTTTTGGTTTTTTCCCCAGAGAACATAAAAACTGTCCTACTG
Source organism: Chaetura pelagica (assembly GCF_000747805.2). Lineage (NCBI taxonomy): Eukaryota > Metazoa > Chordata > Aves > Apodiformes > Apodidae > Chaetura > Chaetura pelagica. The sequence continues at coordinate 1,388 of NW_009969696.1, read as the reverse complement.
TGTTAAATGTCCCTCTAGTCTAGCCTAGTACTGTTTCTGATATTTGCTGATGAGTGGTACTTCAAAATTTACACCCTTCTTGATCAGCAATTTGAGCTTCCCTGAGCTGGAGCAGATCTCTGGATCATTAAGTTTTAATAGCTGCCTACAAACCTACACTCCATGAGTTTGTGCAGTCCTGGTTTGAATCCATCTATTCTTTTGGCTTCCACAAAAACCCATGGCAATAAGTTTTGCAATTTCATTATGCATAGTGTGGAAAAAGTACTTATTTTTGTTTATTTTAAACCTGCTATCTGATAATTTCATGATGTGCCCCTTAGCTCTTTTTTTGTGGGGAAATGCTCTTCACACATTCATGATTTTCTAAGCTGTTCATGAATGGATAACTTGTTTTTTCCAAGCTGGAAAGTACCAATCTGGAAGAGCCACAAGGAATTAGAAGTTGTCTTGTTGTTCTTCACCATATATTTCCACAGATCATGCACGTTCAAGTTGTGAGTATCCAGTGATTTATGTTACCGAGTTCCCTCTGACCAGCTAATGATACCGTTTCTAACTATTGCTGACTGTCAATGTGATGACAGAGGAAAATAAATTTTTTAAAAGAATCCTCTTATGTGGCAATATTAGAATAGATCCTATTCCTATACATGTGTATGGTTAGGGTGTGCGTATTTTTGTGTATGGGTAACTTGGCATTTTTCCATGGTTCAGATTCATCTTTGATTTTATTATGTAGTTATTTATGACTTCTACGTGTCGTCAAGTGTAGATCATGCTGTCTGGGATAACTTTCTATTGTCTGCGTATTCTTGAAAGGACTGGTTTTGTGAAAACAAGAATCCTACTCTGGGCATGCTTTTTCTGTGTTTAATTTTCACATAGTTCTTCCTGAATGGCTGAGAGCTGGTTTGGAAAGTCATTCATCAACAGTAGAAAATTGGCTGACTGATATAAAGCCATCAAGTTACTATTTCATTTTAAAGAACTTGCAAGCTGCCCTAAGGAAGCAGTGGGAAGGGGTGGGGAGTTTGACACTTGTTGTACATTTGTTCTGTTCAAACAAGAATGTGTTCAGGCTACATCTGCTATCCTAGAATGATTACCAGCAGTCATGTTGTAGCTCACTGGCACAGTGTTTCTGCTGTGAATATAGTCATATTAGTGCAAAGACCACTAGAAGGAAAGAAGGCTGTCCTTTACTCACAAGAAAATCAAGCTGGACCTGTGTCTTCATAAAGGTTTTCTGCTCATATTAATGTTTTTTTCATCCTGTACTTCTAGCTACTCTGCCAGAAGGCTACAGTGTAGGTGTTCTTTCTATTCAAAGGATAGAGAAAACCCAGTCATAACCTCTTTCTCCCTTAGAAAACTAGTTACTGAAA
>NW_009969695.1:0-2237 GCF_000747805.2 Chaetura pelagica | reverse complement strand
CAACAAAATCAGTTCACAGTTCTCAGTAGCAGTAACTTTAGTTTTAGCTTCTAGGATCTCCAGAGAATCTTATCAATCATGCTTGAACATTTCAGCTTGTACTGATAGGAGTCAATCCTACAGACAACCCATTAAAAAGACATTGAAACAGGTCAGTTGAAGGTGCTTCCTCACTCTGTTCCCTTGCCCAGAAAGAAAAACAAAACTGGATTCCACTTTCCCTCCTGTCTCTCATCCTCACAAATGTTTCCAAATGCTGTGCAAACTTCTGAAAGCAGGAAAGCCAAGTGGAGCTCATTGAAGGCAACCAGACAGAGCGGAAGGAGAAGACTTCAGAAGTGTGATTTGGAATTATGAGAAGATAAAAAATCAGAGTAAGTTGGTGGCAGGGTCATATGAAAAATGAGACTGGGGAAAACAGGATGAGTTGGTGGGAATTGTGACTGGAATTGACACAAAAAACAAACTGAAATATGATGCAGGAACTGGAAATGGACCTGAAAGCCAGGCAGGTGTTAAGGAGTAATCAAATATTAAAAGGTGTGAAAAATTGAGAGAAGGTTATAGACCAGAAAAAAAGTGAGTTGAGCTTGAGCCTGCAAAGAGTTTACTATAGGAGAAACATGGGTTTTGCTGGAAAACAGAAGGGGAAAGATAGGTTAGATAGGGTCCTTCTGCAATATATTGTTAACCCTGTATGAGGTCTGGCCTGAATTGGGTTTGGAGGGAGAGATGTTACCCACTCAGAACTCACCCTTGAATGGAGTCAAGACAGAACCAGGGCAGGCTTGTGCCATCAGTATCAGTGCAGCACTATGGGTGTCACAGCTTGATTCCCAGAGTTTCCCAGTATTTCAATTAAAAGAAAAAAAAAGACAGAAGGATGCAGTTACTGATCAACTGTGAGAAGGTGGCAAAAAAGTTCTGGTGTCACCAGAACTGAAAGCTAGTGAACAGATGAGCTCTGGAAGAAAAGGCTGTTCCTAGAGCAGTTCTGACACTGAATGAAGAAGCTTTGTGAAAAATAAATAAATAAAAAATCATTAACTGTGTCATTAAAGACCTCATGATGTGCACAAACGTGACTGAAAGCAGGTTGGGAAAACAGCCTGAATTTGTTTTTTCACCATTTTTGAACACAGTTTTCTTCAACGTGTTTGCTTTTAATACACATCAGTGGAGATAGATTTATTCAAGCTCTTAAAAATAAACTGAAAAAATTCAAGCTACTGTACCAAAGTCCAAACCCTGACTAAGTTTTTTGTTTTCTCCTTACTCAGTCAAACCTCACTCTAACTTTATAGGATTAGGCTGGGTAAGGATTTAGCAAAACTCATCAAGGACTTCATGATTTGGCTCCGAGCTCAGTGAAAAACGAACACTTTAAAAGGACTGTCATGGAACCTACATAAATTTACCAAGTCAAAGTACTGAATATTCAGTGATTCATGGTAGTGTGGTTTTTATTAGAGCTTTTCTGAAACACAGCAGGCTTGCTTAGCAAGGGTTCACACAAACATTTTCTTTGGTTTCAGGCTGCAATGGTTCACACGCTCCAAGTTTCACTTTAAGCTTTAGGTTCAAGGCTTGGAAATGCCCTACTTTCACTCAGTTTTTGTATCCAAACCATAGTGAAATAAATCTGGCATGAACATGGACCAAATTCTGGCTGGCTGAAGTCCATCCAAAGCTGTGAATGCAGCTTGGAGGCTTCGGGTGCTAAATGGCTTTTTGTTGTTCCTAACTGTACCACTGACACCACGTTGATATTCACCTTTCTTCACCTGGTGTACCCCAGATTGCATGGCACCTGTGTGGTACAACTGCAGATTATGAGAGCATGAATGTCAAAGTCATGAAGAAGGTGCAAGGATACCATTACATTTGAAGGGTTGTGCTAGCAGAAGATTTCAAAAGAAACATTTGAAGAGTTTCTTCAGTGGAATAACTCCATTTTATCCAGCATTGTAAAAGTTGGGTGTTGTTATACCATGTTATACCAACAGTACCTTTGCCTACCACACCCTTACTATGATAAGAGTTCTCCATAAGCATCTATCAGGAGATCCTACTGACCACCCTTCGCCCAGAGAAAACACCTTTTTGCTATGTGCCTCTCAGATGCCTCACATATTAAGGCCATTGCTTACTAAGCTGCCCAGTGCCATTTAGTTCAGATATTAGGAATAAATTTTTCCCCTTCAGAGTAGGAAGGTACTGGAACAGGTTGCCCAGGG
>NW_009969694.1:0-2249 GCF_000747805.2 Chaetura pelagica | reverse complement strand
AAGAAATCATGGAGGAAATTGAAACATTTGCTTTGAAACATAATAAGGTTATAGTTCATAAAATGTTAAAGTATTGCCCATCAGCTACTTCTGTGAACATTTACTTGTGATTATGAGGTATATATTAAGTGATCTGCAGGAGGCTTGTGCAGAAATTTCTTCTGCTGCACAGACTCTCCATCCCCAAATCTCAGAAGGATGCTTTGAAAATACATCCTCCTAAACATCTCAGTCTGCTTCTGATTTAACAAGAACCTAATTGCCTGATTATTGATTATCTCTTTGAAGTACAGTAATCATGATATTGCAGCAAATTTGCCATCTGCCTGTCTTGTTAGCAGTCCATCTATTTTCACCACAAGCTGTCTTACCAAATGAAAACACATATGGTTTCATTGCAGTGCATATCCTTAAAAGGGTTGCAAACACAGATGGCCTTGGAGAGGAACACAATGGGGTGGCAGCTGGAGTTTGCCACTCCTCTGAAACTGTTGTGATCATCTTCCTCAGATCAGTGGGTCTCTGTCCTCCTCTTGTGGTACCTGGGATGCCTATAGATGTTGCTAAACTTCCAGGCTCAGTCATCAAGAATAGGGCTTCAAGGCTTCAACTACAATTCTCATAAATCCTATATAAATATCCAGAGATCCCCTTTGAGCCAAGCAATTGACTTAGAAGGATTAGGCACAATCCAGGCCTACCACCTATTCCAGGTCTATGAAACTGAATTTCTTCTAATTACACTCAGAAGAGTAACAATTTCCCTAGATCATCATGTTTGGCATGGGAGCCACCATTTTGTTGAGAATTACCTCAATAGAAAGGCCCTATTTCCAGTAAATCTTATTCCAACATTCCAGCAACACTTCCAGTTTAAAAGACTTTCATACCAATTCAGTCATCTTCATGCCAAGGCTGGGATTTCTCTCCACTAAGATTAGGTGCCTATAATACAACCACCCATGTCAGAGTCAAATAATTTCTGGGCATAGCTTCTCTCATTCTATGGTAGATAAAAAAAATAAGCTCAGATCTCATTCTAGATGTCCAAAATATCTTTGGAAAATACCTTAGATAAATCACCCAGGTATTCCCAGGCCCAGAAAGACAAATTCCAGCAGTGCTTTTGCTGATACTATCAAAGTGATACACCTTACACACAAAGACAAGGAGAGAAAGTTCAAAGAAAGGAGAAGCAGCAGGCTGATGATGAGCAACTAACAATTAGCCAGCTAATTAGAGCAGGCAGAGTAAGGAAAGAACTTGCTGGCTATGATCCTGAATGGTAAGGAGCCTAGAACACGAGGCAAAATGAGAAAAGAAAGCATAAGTGATCCATGTGCAAAGCACAATGAAAAACCATCAGAGTGGTTTCCCAACAGTGACAGAAAAGCTGGGCTTGTGCATGCTGCTCTGGGCCCACCACGAGCCTCAAAGGGGCAGTTTAGGAGGGGTGAGAGATTTAATTTTCACCTAAATAATTTATCTTATTAGCAAGAATTCCCTTGTGCCTCCAATTTCATTGTAGGTCCACTACAAAGCTTACTGAGAAGTGATGTGTTTTTTCAATTACTCTGTGCTCCCTGGAGCTTTCCCCTTTTCCAAGAAGAAAGTCTTTGCAAGGATTAGTTCCACCACTAGCTTACTGTTCAGAGAGAGGTGGTTCCAAAACATGTGTAATAGAGAGATTAGCTTCCTCCAGCACTGAGCATTGCACTGGGAGGTACAAGTAGCTGCCCCCAACCTTATGTGATACACAGAAGCAAGCAAACGAGGCCAAAAAGAGGATTTGCTTTTTTTGTATTGTTTGGGGTTTTTTATTGCTTGTTTTGTTGGGTTTTTTTAACTACAGTTTTATCCACGTGTCAAATAAAACCTGGTAAACTGAACAGCTGTGAAATGCGAGCTGCCAGGAAATAAGTATGTAAAAGCAGAACTGGTGGTGAGATTAGCAGGGCTTTTTACAGCCACCTGCAGAGCATGAGCTCAGTGACTATACAAGACATTTCTCTATAACCAGATCATTACTTTAGGAATAAAGAGTATGTAAAATTGAGAACCGTGCCCATCATGGCAATGTTTTCCCAAGCAAGCATCAAATCTGTGCACAACAAAGCAATACATTTGGGATGCTGTTTTCATGGAATTCCTAAAGATTCACAACTAAACATCAGGCTATCCCCTTCTTTTATACAATCTCTACCCCAAACACATGCTGACTATATTAAATCAACCCCACTTACAAGCCA
>NW_009969693.1:0-2249 GCF_000747805.2 Chaetura pelagica | reverse complement strand
CTTTCAACCCAAACCATTCTATGATCCTATGTTTCTATGATCCATTTATAATACGTTTGCATGGTAACACAAGCGATAGCATTGCTGGTATTGGAAACAAATTTTTTAACACCAGCATACATTTCCTTGAAAACATTCTAGAGGTTTTTCCAAGGGTTAAGGCTAATGGTCAAGGTATCAGTAGTTGCATCCTTTCCTTATTATATCTATGGTCTGACCAATTATAGCTCGGTTGCTTCACAGTCCTAGCCTGGACACTTGATTATTGGTGATTTCTAAGTTGATAGAATCCAACGCTCCTGTGTCCAATTCAGCTGCTCCCAATCCCCCGGAAAGATCCCTAACCACAGATTTTCCAATGGGACTTGCACTATTTTTCATATTATATTGTGAGCAATTTGAATATGCCTGTGCTACAGGTTGTCCCATCAAATCCAAACACAAAATTCAAACAGTTCAGAGGTAAAAACCAGCAAATCTTTTGTCAAATTCTTGGGTAACTATTACTGGTATAGTAGCAGTAGTGGGCATCAGGGAAAATTTCAGAATGCATACTGTTCACTGTGGTGCATGAGCCACACGCTCCTTGATGGTTAATTAGCTGGCAGACTCCTACAATCCATTCTAATTGTTCCACTCCCAGCAGGCACCAGCATGCTTTGTTGTGTTACCTGCTATTTTTGCATGTGTACATTTGTGCAAGAGGTAAAACTGAACAGGACCTGCAGCAGTGCAGCAGTGTTGTGATCCTTTTGGGGGGTTAAGTTTCCTTTGTAAGATATTAGTTTCTCCACCCACATGGAGGTTCCCAGATACAGATTTTGAATCAAATTCAAGGTTGGCATGAGCAGTCAGGTGGATACCCTGTTTCTTGCTACCATGCTGATGGGTTTTGAACACATTGGGCCCTACACCTCATGTCATGGAAGAGATTACAATAATCCATAGGTTTGCTTGATTATCACAAAGCATAAACATTTAACCAATACTATTCTAAAGTTCCCAACACAAGGATCAGAGTTGTTTGATGTATGATGTAGGATCCTGACTTTCTAGGTGTTACCAATATTCTATCTGCTGATAATACCTCACCACAGGGAGGGTTAATGAAGTTCCAGGGAATATTTAGTTTACCTGCTAGATGCACACTTTCTACAGCATGCAGGTCAAATGATAACTTTCACACATTCGTTCAGGAGGTCAGTAGTTCCTAGGGACTGGAAAAGAGGACTTGGGACTTGGACTGTATCCCAGCCTTAGTAATGCTAAATTTCCCTCCAATTCTATCTGCAGTTCCTGTTCTTTTCCCTCAAAAGGACTGCAAAGTAACCCAGCAATGGGTGCTGAACTCTCACCTGATCTCCTGGATACTACACTGAGGTGTTGAAAGCATCCTGCTGGTTCAGCACAGCAGATTGTTCAAAATCTTTATACAGAAGACTACCAGTCTCTGTCTGTCTGGATTTTAAGAACTGCATGGACTCCCATAAGTTTCCTCCCCACCATTGGTGTAATTTCATTTTTTAAGCATCCCACTTCCCTTTTCTCCTACGCCGTTACTCTGAGGTCAACAGAGTAAGTGCAAAGTCCATTTAATTCCATGCCCAGCACACCATACCTATGCTAATTTATTCTAAAAACATGACCCATTATCTGACTGTATCTCTTGTGGCACTGGCTGTGTAGCAGACCCATGATTTCATCATGCTACGGTTTGCAATCTAGACGCAATGTGTGCAAGGTAAATATTATCCGAGTCGCTTACTGCTTCAACTGTGGCCATAATAAACTTCGTTCCCTTGGAGGTGTATGTCATGAAATTAATGAGGGGGGACCCATCCTAAAGTGGTACAAACCATGGGGATAAGAGTGACAGCGGCCAAACCCCTCATGTACAAGAGCATCCCTCAGGGAGTGCAAGTAACCAGGAGCGTGTCACATTGGAAGGCTGTGGCAGTTTGCAAAGGCAGGGTGTGTAGGCAGGGTGCAGTCCCCCTCTCTGGCTTCAGGGAAGAACTCAGCTAGTGGTCACTGCCTCCCAGAATACCACCTACCCATGGTTTCCACTCGGCCAAAAAACATTGCCAGAAGGAATGTGGTGGCCCAGACAGAGGTCCCACTCAAAGACGCAGCTGTCCAGATCTCTTGCTGGAGCATCTGGGGATGTGAAAAGGAGATAGATTGGTGGAGCCACAACCTACCATTCTTGAGGCAAAGTCTCAAGGTGGAGGCTCCACAAGAAGTAGAGG
>NW_009969692.1:0-2248 GCF_000747805.2 Chaetura pelagica | reverse complement strand
AGTAATTACTAACCATAACAGAGTAGTAATATTGTAATAGCTTTATGACACAGGGCTCTGTTTTACTGCGAGAAGTTAATGATCCCTAATCTCTCCTATTATTTTATTCTGTAAGCAAGGTGGCACAAAGGTATCAAATGAAAAAAAAAGACAAGGAATTTGTGAGAAAGAATTTAGATCACTGAATTCATACTAAATAGCAATATCTCAGCTGAGATTTCTGGAAAATTGCACCAGGAATTATGACAATATTAATGCTTAACTTAATAAAGTGCATAGTAAGTAATTCTTGTGTACTTGTAAGGAGTGTGGCCCTGATTTGACTTCTCCGAGATTTCTAAGAGACTCTCAAATAAAAGTTAATTGCTTAGAGAAACAGTGTGACAGACTAAGGATACAAATAAAAAAAACTATAAGGGCAGATATAATCTTGCACTAACATTTTTTTTTTTTTAAAACTTTTCTTCTGTATCAGTTGCTCCTAATTCTCACAACCCAAATTCAAAGGATTTTTTTTTTCTTTCTTTATGTTTCTTAACTCTTTAGTGCTTAGTCATTAGTGTAGGACCAAGTTCTTATCAATATTTTTCAAGCAAAGATTACGAAACTTCAAGTTGCGCAAACCCAAAATGCTCAGAGGCTGGAGGCTGGGATGCAATATCAAGAGAAATATTGGTTGTAGACCACTTGCTGCTTATATGCTTTTTCCAACAATCTTCAGCAAGTATTGGAAGAAAAAGCCTGCTAGGTTACAAAAGATTTATTTTCCAACATATTTTCTTCTAATTTTTAAGTTTTTAAAATTTTGATAGGAGACCTCTAACTTCACTGAAGCTGTCATTTGAACATAATTCATCATGTGCACAAATTTAATATAGTGCTTAAAATCATACAAAAATTTCACTTCACATGCTGTACTGTGTAATTAATAATTTCATTTACACACTTGAATACATTTTACATATGGTTGACCTTTTTGCTATTTTATAGATTAAATAAAAGTTCATATGAAAAGAAGAAGAAATATCAGGTTATATACTTTCTTCTTTCTGTTTTAGTTAGTGTTTGAGCTTTTCCAAATGATTGTGCTATTATACATGTATATTTTTATCACACCTGTACTAAGAAATTTTGTAACTCTTTGCTTTTTATTCTAATTCTAACCAGATTTGCTATCAATAAATCATGTGATATCAAGCCTTGTACTAGGAAGCACACAGTAAAAATCAATTACTTCTTTATTCTTTTTTTTTCCACTTATCATGATATTCTGAAGAAAATAGATGGGAAATCTTCAGAATTCCAGGAGGAACAGGAAAGTGTACTTTGATAGTAACATAACATTTCAAAATGTGTATGCTGCTCTTTTCAATTTGACTACATTTGAATTAATTTGTAGACTATGTCCCCAGTGAGTACCTTAGCCTTCACTCTGACTTTCCATGAAAACTCATTTTTCCAGTGATATTTTTAGCTTCAATATTGTATCTGGTTCACTTCTTTTTCAATTTAATTCAGCCGGTATTGAAAAGACACTATAGATGTCAATGCAAATGAGAGTCTGTTTCTTTTTTTAATCATGCTATCCTATCAACAGAAGAACTTGATTCTGTTTCTTACAGATGCCCTAGAGAGTCTGACATTGCATTTGACACCTATTTGTTTAGGCAGCTTTTTTCCCAGCTCTTCGTTGATTCACTTTTAGCTACCAACTTTGTAAACACCTAAACATACATATATACAGAGAGTAAAAACAAAACAATCTTTGTAACAAAATGCATAGCGTATAGAGCATCTTCAGGATATGACAGGCTTTTTAAAAACAAACAATCAAACAAACAAAATTATGTCATCCTTTTCCATAGTACTGAATTCACGGTGTAGGTGGAATCTCTGGATAGGATGTAATTAGAGCTGGATTCCAAGTGGCTTTTTCTGGGCATGCCTTATCCTTAGAGGAACTGCAATTCTGTACTTCTCATCCTCTGGCCATCTTCAGAATACCAAAGTGCAACCACTCTCTCTCTATTGATACACCTTGGTTTCCTTTAGAAAGGCAAGTAGTGATTAGAAATGGTGTCAATGGAAGTCTTTGTCTCTCATTGAATCAGGATATGGTCTCAAGGAAAAAAAATGAATGTAGATTATATCACAGATCAATCCTGTCCCGCATATGGAGTCAGACAATAAGTTGTGCTTTGGACATGTACCCTATATTTAAAAATGTACTGAGAACAAGGACTTTTTT
>NW_009969691.1:0-2247 GCF_000747805.2 Chaetura pelagica | reverse complement strand
GGGTTTTTTTTATTTCCTGTCCCAGTGGAAAAATTTCCTTTCATCTCAGTTTTGGAGGAAAAAAAGAAAACTGTGCCTGTAGCCCAGGTCACCCAGTGAGGGACAGGAGATGCTCCAGCCAAAGGGGTACAGAAGGATGCTGCAGCTGGGACATGCCAGGCAGGTTTGCTGCCTTGACATCTCTCCCCAGGTCTGTTTTTGCTCACAGCAGCTTGTGACCAGCAAGACCCAAAGCCCTGAGCTGCTTATGGGCTCCATCCCTATGTCTTTTGGCTATCAAAAACTGGAGGAGAGAGAGAAGAGACTAATGAAATGCTTATTTTCCCTCATTCTTCCCTTTGGGCTTTTTGTACCACCACTAATGACATTTGGTAAGAGTCTATGTTTTGCAATTTATCGCTTTGGCACCCAGATGAAGGGCCTGTTGATCTCCTTGCTCTCCTCTGAGACTGCAGACATTGTGTCTTGGGTTTTCCTGAGGCACTTGGACCTGAAAGGGTCTCTCCAGGTCTCCATTTGCCAGGTAGGTGCTGGGTGACCTTGGGCAAAGGTAGACCAAGTCCCCACACTGGGATGCTCTGAGGTTCTGCCAGGGAGAAGCAACACAAGAGCTTTGTATAAAAGGCAACATCAACCTTTCAGCTGTTCCAAATTGAATTTGATTTGCACAGGCCACTCTCTGCTCCAAAGGTGTGTGATACCCCTTCTTGGCAAAGCCCCAGCATCCTGGAAATACTGGAGGAGCTTTTTCTGGGTAAGTAATAACCTCTCTCAGTCAAAAAATGACACTGTGCTCTGTCTGTGGTGCATATTTTCTGCAAGCCTGACAACTCCCCTCCATCTGAGATTGTTTTCTCTCCTAGCTTGCTGCCTGGATAAAATAAATGACAGGAAAAATCCAACTACTCTTGGGACCATCCAGGGAAATGGATCTACAAAGGCTGTCTGGGTGAAAAGAAGGTCGTTTTGTATCCAACCTGAAAAATCATCATAAAACTGCATCCCAGGAAATACAACTCCAGCCTCCTCCCTTCGTTGACAACAACAAAAAGATTGGATGTGAATATTTCAGGTCATGTTTTATCTGGGAGTTTCCCTCCCCAGCCTGTGAACACAATGAGGATTGTGTCTCAGGTAGGTTGGAGCTATTTTGCTACTGTTGATGAATTTAGAAGGGGAAAAGTCAGGCACAAAAGGGCTTAAGTGACTTGGCTCAATTATCTACAATTTATGAATCTTAATTCCCAGTTTACTAATCACAGTATCACACAATGGCCTTGATTCCAGAAACTGTTTAAATATATGTCTCTGCTCTACTAGATGTTAAACATGTGCTTAAAAATAGACCAATGGGCCATATGTCAGTTAGAAATGTTTTCCTCAGCCCAAATTTCTTTCTTGAAAGGAAATGAGTTTTTGTATTAGTGGAATTTACCTGTTTGGAGGAGGGAAGTGTTTGGAGAAAGGAGGCAGAGCTGAAGTCTGAAAAACTCAGAGGTTTTAAAAACTCTCTGCTCAAAGTCTTCCCTCGAGATGGGGGGCTGCAGAAGCTGCCACTGTGGGTCCTCTGGCCAGTGGGTCTCAATGAAGTCCTCAGGGTCAGTAAGGAAGAAAAAATCATCCTGCCTGCAAGGTGAGAGGAGAAGACACACCATGGTAGGGAGAACCAGTAGCATTGAGAGTGGTCATGGTACACTGCTGGGAGGGAAGGGAGCATCCTCCACACGATCAGAGCTGCACCCATTTCAGCAAGGGAGGACCAAGCTCTCACCTGACGTGTCATGTTCTGCTGCCCTTATTTTCCCTCTGTTTTCTCCTGTGGAGATGCCAAGAGCTGAAACTGCTGCTCCCAGCCCTGTACCCAACCTCTTCCAACAAGCAGTTAAGATGACCCTATGAACTGCAGAGATCATTTGGCTGAGTGGTTCCTCTCCCAAGGTCTGTTCCTTGAGGATATATTTCAATATGACTCTCAATCTTGGTTGATTTAAAGCTTTTCTAAGAATTTATATATGATTTCAGAAACAAATTTTAGGTTCCAACTGGAACGTGCCAACCTGACTTTGAAAACATCATCCCTGCTTAGGTGTTTGCTGAGTGGGTCAATCTGCAGATTTGAGCCTTGTGTTGGGGTCAACCTGTGAATCTCTGTTGCAACTGCTGACCTGGAGGTTCTAAGGACACAGGGAAGTTATTGAGAGGAACCCTGAGGAGAAGGGCTTGAGGGTGTTGGGTGATGAGAAGCTC
>NW_009969690.1:0-2245 GCF_000747805.2 Chaetura pelagica | reverse complement strand
TTTTTTTTTTATTTCTAAAGAGGAATTGATGTCAGGAAATGACACGACCAGCAAAAAGAGCCACAGGGAGCACAGCATGACTAAACCAACATTTCCTCCAATTTACTACCAGCCTTACAGACTGTCAAAACCAAAGATTGAAAAATGCTACCAAATACTATAGACAGAAAAAGTCACACCAAAAACCATGTTCTTGAGCAGTGCATGAGGTTACAGAGACACATAAACACCTGTAACCTCATTAAACCTGATAAAAATCCACCCATGCTTCTGATGATTCTGACAGGTTTCTCACAGGTTTAGCAGTGAGATTTGGGGTTAGGCACAGATTTTACTTGTGCTTCAAAGAGTTTTGGAAACAAAGGAATAGCTCAAAGGGATTAGTGAAATTTCCAAGCTGGATAGAAATGTGAAGTTCTAAATGGCAGGGGAATGCTCTAGGTGAGGATATAATGATCACACCTTCATGATGTTCTTGAAGACATAACTGTAGGTGTCTGTCTTTGTGTCTCGCTTTGGTTTGCAGATCACAATATAATTTTTGAAGAGGAAGACATGTCTTTTGTGTCCTTTCCATGCCATTCTAGCTCCTGGAGCTCCTTCCCACACAATGAAGTGGCCCTGATAGGAAAAAGAAGGAAGAGCACAAAGTGATAAACCTGGAATCATGACCACAATGATGTCTCACCATCACTTTTCAGAGAACAGGTAACCAATGTTTCCTGTTACATCCTCACCTTGTGTGTTGGTGCTTTATTACAGCACAGCAGATGGCTTCTGATGCTAAAGGTCATGTATCAAACTGACAGCACCAACAGGGGTGCACACAGTGGTTGTCATTACATTGTCTTTTAAATGGCATCACCAGAAAAATACGTCTCTCTTTGTCAGGTAGGATCACTCTGGGACATGGAAGTGCTAATGGAAAATTGTATTTTGTGTGTCATGTGGACACTTTATTTGCTGACTTGGTCTCCTTTCCCAAAGCAGGACATGAATTTCACAGATCTTCAGATATATACAGCCCAGTTAGGGACGTGGGTTCCCCTTGGGCATCATTAGGGAGAAGTAAGAACTCTTGGGGTGTGATGAGACTCTTTTTTGGATGCTTAAATGTGGATAGATAAATGTCCATCAGACTAGCACTGTAATTTAGCCCTGCAGCTCCACTCAGCAACACACTGTGATTCTCATAGAAGACATAAGGGTACAAACAGGCAGAGAAAATTACTTGCCCAGCATGACACAGTAAGTCTACAAGGAAACAAGAATTTGAGTAAGGGTGTTGAAACTCCTAGACTAGTGTCCTCATAGCTGGGTCATCTTTCCTCTGTGCTCCTAAAGTTTTCATATGGAGCACATGTAATGTATGCTGAGCTACCTTCTACCAGCTTACCCACAGATTAGGCACTTTAAAAGGTCTGCATAAATTTGAAAACATGTAGACTGAAGAGTCTCAGTGAGATTTTAACACATGAGGAAAGAACAGTGAAGACTTACTGATGCCTGTAATTTCAGAAGCTGGCCCATGTAACTTGCCAATTGCAGGAGAGGAGGAGGAAAAAGATAAAATTATTTTAAATTATGTGGGGACCTAGAGCAAATCTGTTCTTGATTGGTGAGCAGGGTGGAAAGGCAAATATCAATATTATGTGTTCATTGCTCCATAAATGTCTGTGCTCTGGTGCTTCAAATCTTCATCAAGCCAAGAGACCCACGTCTCCGAGCAGTAAGAGAGGGAATAAGCAAATCCTCTCTTTTAGATATCATTTCTAAGGGAGCTTTATTGTAGGACCTAAGGCTACTTAGGAACTAGTGAAGGCATGCAAAGCACTAACTGGCAAATCCCAGTTACCTGTCGGATGGGTTCCCCAAGGCTTTCCAAGGTCCCCGGATAATTCTCAATGAGTGAGACATGGAGGTTGTTTTCTGCTCTTCGGGTGAGTGCAGACACAATGGCATAAGCCTGCTCCAGCAAAGTGCAGTTTTGGCTATTTCTTGCTTTGTTTCGGATTAACTCCTGTAGATGAATGAAGAAAATGTCACTGGATAGTCAGGAAAAAAAGTAGTTCAACAATTTCCTTGTTAGCTGAAGATTTTCTTAATATCCGTTCTGGCTCCTTCTCCTTAGCAACTTTTATCACATTCTTTCACTATGTGCTGCTTAGCTACTAAAGTCTCTTCTTTCCTACCCATTCTGCAGCTTTCATGAATAACCAGCTTGTTTTTTCCTCTCATCAAATTA
>NW_009969689.1:0-2244 GCF_000747805.2 Chaetura pelagica | reverse complement strand
GTCTCCCATATCTCCCACCCTAGGGTGGTTGAGGCAGGATGAGCCACATGGAGCTGCCACACTGAGGGGCCACAATCTGTGGCCATACCCTATTTGGAGAGGAACCTTTCCTGGTGACACTGCCCCAAGCAAGGGGGATGCCTGGGCACACAGGGGAGACAGGTAGGGGAGAGAGAAATACTGCAAAGCTAGCAGTGAGGCAGGAGCAGAAAGCCAAAACAAGGCAGATACTGAACTGAGGACACTTTGAAGGTTGGAAAGTAGAGTTTTTTCTTCTTTTCTTTCTGCTTGAATCTGTTGCCATAATGTGTATTCATTCACCATAATGTGTATCAGCCAGGAAGGGGGAGTCTAATAGAGATAACAGCATGGATAATTAGCAAACATGGTATTAACATGCAAAAACATTAAGCCTAAAAGCATCTGATTACCATGTACTCTATAAACTTTTCAGCTCCAGAGATGAAGAGGAACATGAGATGGGATGTTTGGGACTATGACTACATCTGGGGAGAGGATCCACATGGCTACTCCAAAATTGAAGCAATGGTGTGCACGTGTCAGTTCTTCACCCCCAACAACTACGGGGCAGGCATCAGAAATGTTTCAGAGGCTCTCAGAAAGTCACTTCTGGGGATTTCTTGTGCATGACACAACTGTGCAAGAGACAACAATTTTTTACCACATTGCTCAGGGACTGCTCATTCTCTCCACCCCAAACACGCTGCTCCAAAAGAGCTGCTGAAACACAGGGCACAGGAACTGCCTCAAAGATGAACCAATGGATCTTGCATGAACTCCCTGAGTTTGGGGTTAAGGGCAGGGTGGCTCTCACTGGTTCAAAACATTTCATCGAAAATGTGTTGAAAATCCTTCATGGACACTCCAGGCTGATCTGCATCAGTAATAAGACGTTTATAAAATTTTATACCTTCTCTTCTAAGACAAAAAGCCATCTAACAGACCCTCACAGCATCGCTGGGAGATCAGAAGCAATTATGATCTTCATTTTATTGAGACAGGAATAGGCAGGGACAGGGGCATGAGCCACTTCAAAATTCATATGCACATGATAACTAAGTGTCACAAACATAATGAGAAGAAATCACAGAAAGTTAAACACCTGCACCAGTGCTTAAGTCTTGAAGTGTCTGGACAAATGGCACTTTTTTTCAAGTCTCTGACACAGGTGAGAATAAAGCTCTTATCTCCTGATCTGCAGAGATGTCCTTCAGCCAGAAGATGTTTTCCAAAAGAGGTTGTGCTAAAAGCAGCCTGTTCACACCAACCAGCATATCAGCACTTAGATGAGATTGCAGCCTGCTCCTTACACCCTGGCTGGATGAGCACTGATCTAAGCCTCGCCTTCATCCTAGGTGGTAATGACCACTATTTTACATCAGGCACAGAATTTCGGCCTTGTATTCTCTCCACTCATGCTGTACTGGGGGTCATGAAGAACAAATAAGCTTCACGTACTTTACATCCAACATTTAGGACCTTACATGGACTAAGCCCCTTGTTGTCACTCTGCCAAGATGCAAAATTAGGCTTCACATGAGATTCAGTGGCAGGAGAGGCAGGCAAATGACGTAGATTTCATGTCAGTTAAAGCCCCCTTCTGCTTTGAGGTCACTCTGGAGATGAAGGAAGACATGAGTATTTGTAAATATTTTTAATTAAAGTTCTTCTGATTCTATAAGCCATGTAGAGGAGTTCATAACCTGCCGTGCTGGAATTAGAGGTTATCAGCTCATGAGTAGTCAAGGTCCCTCAGAGCCACAGGAGTAAGAACCAGAGCTGAGCAAACCATTTGCAACTAATATTTTTTTCATGAATTTCACCTTTGTCTGAAAATTCTCTAGAAACAGATTGCAACATTCTCTAATTTATTAATTATTTATGTTCAGTAGTAATGTCAGCAAATAACTTTCTGTAGAGCAGTCCACTGTAAGTTGTAATGTGCAGTATGTGCCATATCCATCTATTTCCCTTTCTATTCCCTGGTAGGGGAAGTTTAGTAACAAAGCAGCACAGAGCAAATTTTACGGGAAAATGAACTGTTCAGAATTCACTGATGGTCAGTCCATGAAAATCTTTATTTAATATTCACTTGGCAGGCCCGCACACTTGTAGAACTTGAATATACAAATAAATGCAGAAGTCAAACACAGAAGGACTGCTGAACTCAATCAAATCAAAATTCACTCCCAAATTCAAATTATTGCATACTTTTTTTTTTTT
>NW_009969688.1:0-2242 GCF_000747805.2 Chaetura pelagica | reverse complement strand
TTTAAGACTGTCATCTCAACATCTGAGGAAGCAACTAAACTTTCCACTGGATTTCAGAACAATGAAAAGGTTGTAATCCTTCTGAGCATACCAATAGGTACAGGTTCACAACTGACAATGGAAGTGCCCTATAGTTCCATATCTGGTCAGTCTGTTGCTTCTATGATGCTCCTTGCACTAACAGAAAGTTAGCACTGTGACAAACAAATTAGATCACTGTATACAGGAAAGAGTTTTTAATTAGGAAATAAATTGCCAAGGAAAAGCGATGAACTTGTTCAGAGTAACAAATTGATCTATACAAAATCTCTAATAAGATGAACTGAAAATCTGTTTACAGAGTGAATCTGGACTGCCCCACTCAGTGTCTAGTGTCATCTAAAACTACTTAATGTAACAGACAAGGGCGGTTCTTCACTGAGGAAATTTTCCTTCTCTCCTGATTATAGCCGTACATTTTTAAACATAATAGTGAACACAAACATGTCCTACTTGCTCTTCACCTGTTGGGGTCTTTGAAAAGATGGTCTTCAGGAGGAGACCAAAAAATCTTCACTGCTAACACATTGTAAGGAGTTTGTTGTGGATCCCTGATCTCAGTGCAAATTCAGACAGACTATGATAAATCTAATTGGCTGGAGTGGGCAATGACCTCATTAGGAATTTAATTCGCTATCAACAAACAATCGGTCACTTCTCCTCCCAACAGTAAAAGCTCAGGGGGTGGGGAAAATGACTAATTAACAATCCACTGTATTTTATTTCTGGACACACTGTCCTGAAAGATTTGCCAACAGGGAAGGTGTATGCAGGATTCTGTTCTTTCCTACGACATGGTAGGTAAATGCAACACAACTCTGATTCAGCTATTAAGCAGTAATTAATAGTATCCTGTCTGTAGTTTCTGCCCAATACGGTTGATAAGTGAGAAGGAAGGACTGAAAAAAAGAGCTGATTGCCTTGGAGATATAGTAACTCTGGAATTAGGTAACAGGAAGAAATCCCCTCCCTTCTGGTGTCAGGCTCACTCACTTTAATTGCTTGTGTTCCATGGTCAGAAAGCCTCCTAAAGAAGGAAACAACATTCAGAATAAGGTTTCTAAGCCCTGAGCCAAATAGTGACCAAAATAAAGTGCTATTGCAATGCATACAAATGGCAAATAAAGAAAGCAGGATTATTCACATGCATTGGTAAAGAGTGTCCCAAAATGTAAACTGTGACAGACTAACACAATCACCTTCTAAAACAGAACAACATCTTCTGTTAAAACAGAGAAAGCAGTGGGTGTTGTTTACATGAACTTGAGCAACTTGTGTGATGTTGTTTCCCACTGTCTTCTCCTCGATAAACAGACAAGACACAGATTAGATGGATAGTCTGTGATAGGTAGAAAACTGGTAACAGACTGCACTCAGAGAGTTTTAATCAAGGGGTTTTACTCAGACTCAAAGCCTGGCACAAGTGGGGTCCCTCAGGTACTGATATTGGACCTCACATTGTTCAACATCTTCATTAATAACTTGAATGATGGGATTGAAAGCACTTCCACCAAGTCTGCTGATGATACCTAGCTGGGTGGTGAGCTGGTCACATTGAACGGGTGAGACATCTTACAGGGAGACTTGGACAGGCTGGAAGAATGAGCTGGCAAGAACAGTATGAGAATTAAGAGGGATAACTGCAAAGTCTTGTGCCTGGGATGGAATAACCAAAGAGCCCAGCACAGTCTATGATCTGTGTAGCAGGGGAGAAGCCTTTCTGAAAGGGAACTGTGGGTCTTGGTAGACAAGTTGTATGTGAGTCAGCGATGTGCAGCTGCAGCAACACAGGCAAATGGGAACCTGATCTACATCTGTGGGAGCACTAACAGAGATAGACACATGGTCTTTCTACTTCACTCAGTGCTTGTCAGGCCATGCCTGGAGTATTTTGTCCAATTCTGGTCCTCACAGTTAAAGAAAAAAGCAGACAGAATTGAGGGGATTCAAAGGAGGGCCATGAAGATGATTCAATGGCTGGAGAACCTGTGTTATGGGGGAAGAGAGAAGGAGGCAGATCTTTTCTCCCTGGAGAACAGAAGGCTCCGGGAGTACTTCATCACAGGATTCCAGTGCTTACAAGTGTGGAGGATCTCTTTCCACAAGGAGTCACACAGAGGAGAAAAGCAGCAATGAGTACAAGTTGCACTGAGGAATGTTTTATCTTGACATAAGAAAGAACTGTTTTACAGTGAGAACAGTC
>NW_009969687.1:0-2241 GCF_000747805.2 Chaetura pelagica | reverse complement strand
CTTTTCCTATTGAAATGAATGCCAAAGTTCTCCCTTGCTTGCAAGTGGTCCATGCTTGGAACCAGTGAAAAATTTGGAGTTAGGCAGTTAGCAAAATTCAGATTTCCTAGATGTCTGTGGAATAACTTCTGGTTCCTTTGCACTTAACTGAACTAAGACAGCATTTTAACAGTCTGAACATGAGCATGAATATCATTTATGGGAAACAAGGTAGTTATTTGTGTTAGCAGAATTATCAAAATATTCTTATTAAATAGGTTTCAAGGTCTTGATATTTCCTGGATCTCAGACTAGCCAGAGTGCATGCATAGAAATAACATCTTTACATAGAGGGGAAATCAGTCTTTTGTGTCCTGTCATTTAATTAATAGCTTAATGTCAGCTATTTCCTTGCCAAAGAAATACAATTTCAGTAAAAGTAGGAAAAGAAGCTAGATTTAGTTGGAGACAGCCAAGGTGAGAAAAGTCAATGCTAAAAGAAAAACATTAAAAGTGTGAGGATTTAGAGAGAAGGAACAAACTTTCTGACTTCTGTAAATATTGAGCAGGGACTTTGGACCCTGAGAAAAAAAAAATAAAAATTCATAGACAAAAGGGACAGCTGACAAAAGAAACTAAGAAAAAAATCCTCTATTTTCACAGTCCATGGTTCATTAACATTTGATTCTTCATTTTTAGAAATTCTGAACTTCACAACACAGTCACTTCCAGTTATTGAACACATGCCCATTCTTCCTATCTGATAAAAGCTGATATTGTCTTTTATTCCTGGGTTGCAATAAGCAAAGGATTTGGCACTAATGCTTAGAAAACTACTATTTAAGCAACTGTCAGAAATTTTCTTTTCTGACAATTACTTCGTTGCATCTGAGCCTTCTGTTTTAGAGAACATGCCAGAGTGCACGGCTATGAAGCTGATATTGTGATTCTTACAGGAAAAAAAAATTCCCCTAGCAAAAGCCTCACACACACCAAACTGATAGCATCCTCTCAGGATAATTACTTGCTTGCATGCAGTTACTGATTCATACAGATTCCCTTTTTTCTACCTCAGCACATGTATATTAGAGAAATATTAACAATTTAAATGTAATTTTTATCTTACTGCAGTTCTTCTCAATCCCTTAATTTCCATAGAAGTCCAAATAAAGTAGTTTTAGAGTCAATATTTAGATAACAGGGTTTTGTTTCTTTAATTGATGTGGGCAATTTTCCCCCTAGAGCTTAAATAATACTATTTTTAGTTGATCTGTTTCTGGTATCTCCAGAATCTGCAGTGTTATCAGACAGTCAGGAGCTCATAACAGATGCTTGTCCACACTAAAAACATAAATTATTGGGTTAATTTCTTAAATTTCAGATAAAGAGTAACAGCAAATTAAATATATGACTAGACTTTTGTTCAACAGCCAGCAAGCTACACAAGGTCCCTAACACAGCAAGAATTCATTATAGGCCAGAAAATGTCAAGACGGCTAGACTAAAGTTGCATAGATATTGAGAGCCAGCAGCAGAGTGTAGGATGAAGAAGGATACACACTGCCAGTGAGCCAAAGCAGTGCCCTCAGGGTTGGGGCAGCCACCACATTGCATGGCCAAGCATTGCTTCCGGGTTCTGCTTTAGCACAGCTTGTGAGAAGGAAGCAGGGGAAGAGGAATGGGCTGTTTTGCCTATGCTTTGTGCAGCCTCAGCTTCAGGGAAAGCCAACAGCAGAGTGTGTATTTAAAGCACAGATGGTTTTCCTGTACATGGCACTTGCTCTGATAACTTTGAATAAACAAAACAAGTTCAAGCTCAACAAACAGACCTGTTCTCTGTTGCCAGTCCAAGCTCCCTCTCTCTCCAAATCCTGTACTCTCCTGGTCTGAGACAAATACAAGTCATCTTACTCTTACTCTTGCAGATAGAGATGAGGCTTCAGAGCAAAATGTTTTTTTCAAGCAGCCTTCTCCAAGAACATTACACTTCAGAGGGGATCCTCACCGGTTTAGGGCAGAAGGCGGAAGCCCCTTTTTCAGATGGGAAAGGAACTGCTCTCTGCCACAGCAGGTGAGTTTCTCTTTGGGGTACTCATAGCAAGGTGCACTGCGTGTCTTCCACTGACACTTATGGACAAGGCTGCTCAAGTTTCCCTCATCCCTAGAAAGACAGGTATTTCCCCATCAGCTGAAGAACAAGAATCATGGCATGCAAAAAAGGTCACACAGCCCTCACATCACTTGGAAAGAACCAAAGAACTT
>NW_009969686.1:0-2214 GCF_000747805.2 Chaetura pelagica | reverse complement strand
TTCTGATGTTGGAGGCTCCAGAACTAGACACAATAAATAATCTTTTTTATTCAACTGGTCCAATTTTCCAGCTCAAGTCCAACCCTGACACTTCTCCACCTGGGCAGAAGGGGTAACAAGAAACCTCCTTCATCCCATTTCTTGGCCAGCCAGCCAACCTCAGCTCCAAAGCTCCATCCCTTATCCCCACACTGGGAATGTCCTGGCAAAACCCACATCTCATGCCCCTTCCTGCAGCCCCTTGGCTGCACATCTGTGGTCAGATCCCAGCATCCTGCATCCCATTGCCCTCCCCTCTCAGCACTGTCCTCTGCCTCTTGCTCAAAAAAACCCCCAACCAAAACCCTCCTTTATTTTTGATGATGATGATGATGATGATTTTGGAACACAAGTGGTTTTGTTTGAAGTTTCAAAACCCTCCCAAGTCATCACCACCTCCACCCAGCCCGTTTGGACCCCTCACCCAGATGGCTGAGGATGCAAATCTTGTGCCAGCAACTCCTGGGCCGGGCAGGTCTTTGGCTCAGGCTGGAAATCCACCAGCAGATCCTCCCTCTTTTGCAACGGGCTGGACTGGGGCTGGAAACACCATCCTGGAGCTGCTGGGAGGGAGGCAGGAGGGCTGGGGGAGGTTTCAGACCTGGAACAGTTCGGGTTATTAAATGCAGGATTTTGTCTCTGTGGCTTTTATGCTCCTAGATGAAGAACAAAAAAATCATGCAAAGAGCCAAACACCCGAGTGATTTATGTTTATTTTGCTTACTTAATAACCCCATAGCATGTCCTTCCCTGGGGCATTAGGGTGTATCAGCCAAGCAGTCATTTAAATTACAACCGTGCCCCATTATTTATGTTCTAATATATTTTTAGGGTGACCTTCCCCATTGGTAGTGATCTGGAAAGAAAGAAGGGCCACAAAAAGAGGCTGGAATTGCTCCTGAATCATCCTCAGACCAACTGGGGTGAATCCTTGGGGATGCTGAGCTCGGGAAGAGCCAGAGGAGAAGTTCTTGGGGGTGGTGACATCCCAGAGTGGTCACCCCCTTCCTGCAGAGCAGTGTGGCCCTCAGGGATCCAGGGGTGATGATGGGACCCCTGGAGCTGCTTCTGCTCCTCAGGGCCTGGCAGGAGGTTTCCTCAGGCTCCTTCAAGCCCTTGGGATGGTTTTTTTGGGGTGCTCATTTGGGGGGGGGTGAGGCCAGGCGGTGTGAAGATGCAGGTCCTGCAGCACCATCTCTTTGGTGGTCTCTGTCTGGTGAGAAATGGGGTCCTGGCACCATTCTGGGGTTCAAAACCCCCCAGTTTTGGTGGTGCTGGAAGTGTCAGCCCATCAGCAGGGGGATCCACAGCCCTGGGATCCCAAAGTGCCCTGTTTTAAGCTTTCCTTTCCCACTCACTGAGGGTTCTGGAGGAAATGAGAATGCACTTTTCCACTCTTCTCAGGATGTCCCCAGGGACCTGTTGGCCCCTGCTGAGAGGAGCAGGAGGCTCTGGAGCAGCAGCTTCATCTCCTGGCATTTGCTCACATGCAAAGCAACGTGGATGGGCAGCTTAGAGCAGGGGGGAAAGGTCTGTCTGGAGGCAACTGGTGCCAGGGTTTTGGTGACCATGAGTTGCTGGGGGTCAGTCTTGTGCCCTGTGTCCCCTGTCTCCCATCCCTGGCTGGTTTTGGGGTGGTGAAGCTGGTTCTGGGGAGAAGCTGAAGGCCCTGAGTCATCCTGAGGATCCAGGAACTGGGGCTGTGGGGAAGCACCAGGGGAGCAGGAGGCTGAGGATAACATCTGGGGTTGGGAAAGCTGGTCTGGTTCCTGCAGGAACTCTAGATCTGGGGGGTGATGGGATCCAGCAGCAGCTCAGGGTGCTCTGCTGGCCTTGCCTGTGGGTTTCTAGGTGGCCTTGGGGACCCCTGCAAAGAGGTGACCCTGTTTCTCCCAAGCTTGGGGTTGAAGCAGAAGAAGGCTCAGGCCCCCCTGGGATGTGCTCAGCCAGGGCCTCTTCCCACCATTCCCATGCTAAGTCATTCCCAGGCTTGGGAATCTGCTGCTCAAACACTTGTCTGGAGCAACAGAGCAGCCAGGTGAGACCCTTCCCCTCCTGCCACAGGGACCTCCCAGGGACCTCCCAGCTGGAGGTGACATCCCCACCTTGTCTTGGGCTTTTCTTCCAGGAATTCCTTCCACATCTGGTTGGTTTTCCCCCTTTTCTTTTCCATTT
>NW_009969685.1:0-2237 GCF_000747805.2 Chaetura pelagica | reverse complement strand
AAAAAAAAACAACAAGTAGAACAAGCTAAAGACCACGGAGAGAAAATAGCCATTAATGAAGCTCTGTTCAAAGATAGCATGTTCCTACTTGCCAAAAAGATAATTGATCTGTATTTCATGAAGTGTGAAGGCACTGGAGCAGCAATTTGAAGTGCAGTTAAAATCAATTCTTTCTAGTAGCTTGCTTCCTTAGGGCTAATTACATGTGAGGCACTACTTCATGAAATATGTTCCAAATATTCAAATGAAGATGCTTGAAGCCAGGCAGCTCAGTTTGCTATAGCCAGTATATTTCCTTTTATTAGACTGTTTGCCCCTTATCCAGTCAAAACTAATCTGTGCTGGTACAGAAACTTTGTCTTTCAATAACGTTTGGTAAAAATAACATGTAATAGCTGTGCTATTTTAGAATATGTGAAAATAAGATTGGATTTAACAAATTATATGCTTGTAATAAGCCAGCTCTATTTTAGATTTCTGTGAAGCTTTGGAAAACCGTCTCAGAGCATTCAGATTTAAACTCAAAAGACATTGTAACTTGAATGTTATTTGGAAAGATGAAGCCTACCTTTCTGGAAAGTTTTTAAGCATTTGGAAGACTGTTGGCTTTTATAGAAACTCCCATGTGCAACATGTACAGAAGCCAGGATATTTTGTTTCTAATTTGGGTGCTTCAGAAAAAGATAAAGGAATATATTGTCACAATCCTAAAGTTACAGAATCTAACAGAAGTACCAAGATTTCTTATGAAAAAAATTATTTATGTTTTGCTTTGCTCAAAAAAGAAGTGAAACTATCTTTGCTTTAGGTAGTCCCTTTCATGCCACTCTGTGTCTCTCCTCCTAACCTTCTGCTAATATCACACATTTTCATTCCTGAGTTTCATGTAGTGCCTAAACCCCACCCTTGCCTGCTCTCAAGAAAATAATTACTATTAGAAGAATAAGTACTTCCCCAGGAAACTCATCTTTCCAAATCTGTAGCGTAAGTTGTTTTAAGAAGTGTTAGGAAAACAAAAATGCACCATAAAGAAGATTGTTAGAGAGATCTGTTGCTGTCTGATCACGTGCCACATAAAATAAACATGACAAATGCTTTTATTGAGCAGCACATCAATAGTGTTTTTTGCCTGGAGTGAACAGACCAGAAAGCAGCAGCTGCAGCAATCGTGGGTTTTGGTGACTTTAAATTTTAAACTTCAGCTTTATCTAGATCCTGTTAACCATTGTGCTGCACAGGTAGTCAAACTTTACCACACTTTTCAATGCTACTTGGCTATAAGGGAGACAGGCATGCGTGTGGGAGAAGACTTTATGGGAAATATTACCTATTGTAGTGCATCTGTTGTCCTCTGCAGAAAACTTCTAGCTTTATTAGATCTCTGAATCTTAAATGCTGGACATTGAACTACAAATTACCCTTATCTGTCATGTTTACTGAAGTTTCTGTTTTGGTATATTAACAGTAGTGATGGGATAATTTTGTTACAAAATAATACAGTCTGTATTTTGTCAGCTTACAGCCCATTAGTCTATCTTTATTTTCTTAAAGCTGTCACCCTGAACTCTAGGGTACAAAATGTACAGGGAAGACTTCCAAGATGTGGGTTGACTGTGACCAGCATGGTGATGCATTCCTAGGTCAGCAGAGGGACTGGGCAGCCCAGTACTCTGCTGTGGGCCCTGGAGCAGGGAGATGCTGAGCCTGACATCTGGGGTGCTTTCATAGACAAGCATTTGACAGGTTAGACATGGCATTGCATGAAGCATGAGTGACAGCTCAGCCCTGCAGGGGAACACCTGCAGAAGACAGGCATGGTAGAGAGACCAGGATAACATGACAACTCAGGAGTACAGCAGGTGACTGCTCAGGCATGGCTCATCTCACTTGGCTTTTGCTGCCTGAGGTGAGGAGCCAGTCCAAGATAGTCAGCAGGTGTCCCCTGGTCCATTGAAAGAGGCACTTCCAGAGGAGACAGGACAAATCACACATAAGGAAACCTGTCATCCTCCTTGAGTAGTGAGGAATCCTTGCCATTTAGCATTAATTAGATGCCCATATTTGAGATGACTGATATTCGGTGACAGAAACCTATCTGAGGTGCTCTCATGAGGCATGTGAATGTCCCTGTTCTCATGAATCAAAGCCATGGACCCTGGGAGAGAAGAACATAAACCATCTGCTGTGAATAGCATCACATGCCATGTGTCCAAGGAAAGGGAGACTTGTCAGTGCTT
>NW_009969684.1:0-2234 GCF_000747805.2 Chaetura pelagica | reverse complement strand
TTCCTCCTCATAAGCAGGTGCCTACACAGTGTTGATTTCTCTACTCCTTCCCTTCCTGCTCCCACTCCTCTCAACAGCTGACCAAAACAGCTGTCCCCAGCATTGCTTGGAATAAAAACCTGAAAGATTTCTAAAGTTTTTCCCTTCCCAGAATGTGCTGGAGCTGGCGCTGTATGATAAGGATGTGGTTACTCAAGATGACCACCTCTTCACGGTGTACTTTGATATAGCCAAGCTTTCCTTGGGAGAGGAAGTCTTCATGCACTTCAAGTGTGATTCACAGGTGAGGTCTGAAATAAGAAAAGGAATATGTTGGCAAGAATGTGTTTGTCTGCTTTTCTGTCTGAAATGTTACTAGGAGAATATTTCTTGTTTTCCTTCTTGTGCATGGACTGCCCAGCCACATAAAAAGGAGATGCTTTTCACCCTGGCATGGGAAAGCCTCTTCACACCTGGATCTGTAGGCACACTGAAGTGTGCATCCACACAAATACATGATGTTTTTTGTCATGACTTTTTAACCTAATAATTAGGAAGTATTAACTCTGTGATTGTAACCAAGTGTCAAACCAGACTGGTTGCTAATTATGGACTGTGGCATGGGTGTTTAAATAAGGTGTTTAAGTCATGCCACTCAGCTTTGCAATGAGAAATATTCTGATTTTGAACACTTAGGCAGGCTCTGAAAGTCACACATCCCACTTCTGCTATGTTCTGTCTGTTCCTTTCCTTTTCCAGTTCCCTTTCCGTCTCCTGTGTATCTGCCATGCTACATTCAGTTGATAAATTACCTTATCTGCACACACTCAAATTCCACTCTCTAGTTCATTATCTCTAAATGCCTTATTTGAACATTTCTTTTTTTGCAAAATGTCAGAGGAGCAGATTCCACTAGCCCCTGGCAAAATAAAAGCATTTAGCTAGCTGTAACCCAGCTCATTACTCTCTGAGTGCTTACAGATGCCTTATCCAAGCCTTTCATTACTGTGTTTGCACAGCTACAGTAGTTAGAGCTCATACTCTTAAGGCCTACGTAAGCTTTTTCTGTCATCTATTAATAACTTTTTGGTGTCTTCAATGCAATAGGTAATTTGAGCAACTAAGTAACCTACAGCCTGATCTCACTTCTCTGTTCATCGTCTCTTCTGTCCTCACCTTTGTTTTCATCTCTCCTGTGCTTTCTTCCACCTAGGGATCATGTTCTTGCCCACCAGCCCACAGACCAGGCCTTCATGTCAGATTTACCTCTGCCCCAAGGCCCTCACACATTGCCAAATGAAGAGATTGTCCTCTTCCACAGCTGTTTTGACTGCTACCATTTCCTTTCTTTATACCAGAGGGGTTTCGCTGCCCCCCTCAGTGGAGTCTCTTTCTTTTTGCTGGCAGACTCGTTATGAGGCAGCATCTCCACCTGGGTCTGCCCCTTGTGTCCCAGCAGAACCAGGCAAGCCAACTACTTTCTTCAAAACTGTTGCCACAGCCATCCAGAAACTTCATATCAATAAAGAATCTTTGAGGCTTCAGTCACACAGATGCAAGCTGGTATTTGCCTCTATTTTAAAGGCACTGCCAGTCACAAGTAGTTCATGCGCATCGATACTGCCAGAATGAGAACTTCTGTTATGAGAACTGTCAGTAGACTAGTGCCAAATACATTTTCCTTTCTTTATTTTCCAGAGACAAGAGGAACTAGAGGTTGGATTTGCACTGGACAATATGTGAGTAAACAAGAAATGCAACATAATCTGCAGAAAAAAAAACCCCAAACAACCTGGCATTTCAGACACATGAAATAATCTAGTCTTATTGTTCAGAGTGTATAATTCCTTGATGATGTTGATGATGAACACTGTTTCCCAAGGAATCTGTGCTATGAGCTGTTTCATGATGAATGGTGTGTGCCTGGATGACCTCCCTTGAACTTCAGGGAGACAGGGAGAACACGCTAAAACAATTTTTTTTTAAATTTAGTGTTATGAACACTATTGAAAGGCAGAATACTGGGATTGCTGTTCTGTTACATGTTTTCCTTTGAGATCAGCAGAGGGGTTTCACCTTCCTTCAAAGAATAACATGAAATAACACATTGGATTTCTGATTTAGAGCCCTTTGTCAGTCCTCCAAGAAACTGCAGTTCTTCAAAAATTATGTCTGATGAAACCTTCTGCAGCCTCTGCTTGGGGCTCACTGTAAAAATCACTACACGGTTTGGCCCTGTGGTACCTTTTTTTTTT
>NW_009969683.1:0-2232 GCF_000747805.2 Chaetura pelagica | reverse complement strand
TGATCTTTAAGGTCTCTTCCAACCTTAACCAGTGTGTGATTCTACGACTGTTAGTGTCCTTTTTTTATGAAACAGACAGTGCGGTTCTAGGATTTTTTGTCTCCTACTTTTTGTTTGTTTTGAGAGTCTTTCCTTCCAACAAGAAAATAAAAGATTTTGAGGCATCCAGTAGTATTTCAGATATTAATCAGAGACTTAGAATTTGGTATCTTTCTGACACTAATTTTCTTCTTTCCACATTGTAACACGGAAGTTCTAAGTGCTGATGTTGGTCTTGGAGCTGATAGAAATACACAACTCAACGTTCGCTTTGCTTTGCTTTTCTGCTAGTTCTACTTCCACTTATTCCTTCAGCGATAATTATGTTATTAAGTGTTACAACTGACATATTTACAATACTGCTTAATTCAAACTTGGACAAGATATCCAAAATGGACAGTTTACAGCAATAAAGCAGGAGTAAGATGGATGTCTTTGAAATATCTTCTTATTGCCATGATTTTTGTTCCTGCATCTTTCAAATCTAGCTTACATGAAACTAATATGCTCATAGGAGAGGGATAGTTGGTAAGAGCCAAATACATGGATATATCTTTGAGCTAATGTACTTGAGCTTTGACCTTCTATGTGAGCAAACACTACAAGTGTGTCTAAAGTTGCATCCTGTTCTCATACCGGGCATTACCTTTCCCATTGCCTCTTGTTCTTCATATGGGAAGTTATTTGACTGATCTTCCCAATGGTCTTTCACAGGGATGAAAAATCAAGTAATAGTGCAAAATAACAAGCTCTCAGGCAAAGCAGACTTGTCTGCAGCATTGCTGAAAATAGATTCAAGTGGTATGAAGCTGTTAGTATTTTAATAGAGTGACTGTGGGAAACTGAGTGGCAGTGGCTGTTTCTGAGCTATTAGGTGAATGTTTCTAGTCAGTACTGCAACCTTTTCTGAGGTTTTTAACCACACAAACTACCACGCAGTTTCTGGCCTCTGGTCTTTAGCAGTGTAGCTAGAGGGCTAAGATTCAAATGCAAGCTGCTGGGATTTCTTAAGCATCAGAGGAGAGTGTAAAAAGTCTGTGCTGAAAATAAGCATAAGAAAAAGTTGAACTTAGCAAAAAGCTAACAGAGAAGAGTCAGTGTCTATAGCAGAAGGATGGTTAATCTGAGAAGCTGGAATTCTTGTGTCTGCTTGTTTGGGTTTTTTTGGCTACTGAAATCCAACAAGACACACGAAGTCAAAGAGCAGTGTTATGGGAACCTAGCTTTGTGGAGTTTTGTTTAGAGCAATAGAATTACGTCAGCTAGTGTTGGCACTCCAGTTGTATCTTGTTTATGTTGATTTGTATTTTTTTTAGTGTGTGAGATTACAGGAGGAGGCTGGGGCCTCATGATCAGTATGTACAAACTTTTGGGCACTGAAGGCATGCTAGGGAGGCTGAGTCTTGTCTCTATTGCCACCCCTTTTGTACTCTGGTCTCAACGGTGTCCTTATGTATGTGTCGTCCTCTTCAGTTGTCAGGAGCCTGATTCTGGGTCCTCACAAACCTCTTTGGCCTTGAACTCACTTGTTCAGAACAGAAAGGAGTGCTATTGTGTGGAAGAGGGAGTATTGGGCAAGGAAAAGGTCCCCTTTAACTCAAATTTCAGATAGGTGGACTCTTGTGGCATCAGTGAAAACATTTGCTTGTGCTTTATGATGTAAATAGGGATGACTGTGTTTATCTCACTTGTGCACTGAGCCAAGGAAGTGCATATGGAAGCTGTAGCTTCTTCGCTGTCTGAAATGCTATTGCAAGGCCTTATCTAATAGCCTGGAAATGTTTGTTACCAAGTCTCAATAAATAGTGTCAGAAATCTCTAATCTCTTGTGCTTTTCAGGTATTGAAGTTAAATGAGAACTAGCCCTTCATTTTTGTTGTAGTGGGAGACTTCATCCTTTCTAGTTGCTGTGGCACACAAACTGTTTGGAGTAGGCAGAATAGCTGAGATCTTGAAAGTCAGTATGCAGCTCATTTACTCATGAATTCGCATGGAAGTATTCATTTGTTTGGATATTTAATAGCTTTTTTGCTTATTATGTGCACAGAACAGCTTTAAAGTAGCATGGGTGGCTGTGATCCAAAGTAAAGTGATTGACTGTAATGAACATGTAAAATGGGGAGGTGAGGAAAACTCCCTTTTTTAAGGCTAAAACTTGGGTGGGGAGGTGCCCATGTTGAGACGTGAAATAAA
>NW_009969682.1:0-2233 GCF_000747805.2 Chaetura pelagica | reverse complement strand
AGTGGGCAGGAAAAAATATATGATATTGTTTCTGAAACTATTCGAAATGATTTTCCCACATGGTTCAACACAGTGATGACTTACATCAGCAGTCCTGTTGTTGTCCTCCCTGCACTACTGCTTTTATTGTAAGTACTTTGTTTTTCACAGGCAGGTTAAATAGATTGTATTAATACTGGCTTTATCTCCGGAGAGTCAAATGTTGATACTGAGGATGTAAGCACTGCATTATTGTAATTTTATTAAGCACAACTGAAAAAATAAAAAATAAAAAAAACAAACCAAAACACCTTATTGAATATATACTGTATGAATCAGATGGGAATATTCGAGATTATTCAAAAAAGATCATAATCATGTTTTCAAAAGGAATGTCTCATTCTGGCTCACTGTGTTAGAGCAAACTGGCTATATTGTGTAAAAACTTGAAGTGCTGCTGGTTCTAGGAAGTTTTAAGATCCTTCTTCCCTCACAAGAGCTCCTCAGAAATTAATTTTCCATTTCCTCATGGTCATTAGTTCAGTCTATGACTGTGAACAGGGCTCAGTTTGTCATTTAAAGAAGCTATGCAGTCATCCTCATTTCTGACAAGATAAATCAATTATGAAGATCTGCTCTGAAGTGTTGATGTAATATAACTTGCTGCAGACCTTCCAGTGGAAGTTCTTTCTTACTTTAGTTTCTAACTAATTATTCACAACTGGGAATTAGTATTTACTTTGAGCTGTTTGAAATTCACTTTGCTCTGTGAAGTACCATTTGTCTTGCATTATTTCTGTCTTGTTGTTTTGTTTTTTTTTCCCTGTAAACTACAGAAAAATGCAGGGTTTGTCCCATCAGTGGGCTTTTCAGACAAATAAAAAAGACCAATGCAATACTTCCTATTTGGAACTTTTTCCTCTAAGGTCCTAGCCATGTAAATATGAACATATTTACAAATTGAACTAGGTCTGTTGGCTGCATCAGACTGATGGCTAAGCACATATGTAAACGTTTGTGGTACAAAGTCCAGCTGTAAGATTTTAGTTCATCTGAAAGCCAATGTAATGCATGATGTCAGGCCAGGTCTTGGCTGTGCCAGGGTAAACAAGGTGTTATTCCACTCGGTCAACACAATTACATTGGTATGAGTGTGCAAACTCAGCTGTAACTCTGGTGTCTCTGCTCCGTAACCTTGACCTGGGAAAAAAAAGAAGAGGAAATATTTATCAAAAGTAGCACTTTGAGCACATCTAGAATTTAAACAGACAAAAGCTAGATGTGCCCACAGGGTGGCATGCACAGTGAAATGACCTGCAAAAAAACAGAGGTACCAAAAGAAGTGCTGTTGAACCTGTTTTCAGTGTCACTTCTTTCATGTATGTTTGCTTGAAAGAAGGTGGTGATCCACTATCATGGTGTAGAGGAAATGCTGCAAAGCAGCAACTGAACCTGCACATCACTTTGATGACTTGTAAACCCTAAGAGGGAAAAGTGTCAGGAATGTTTGATGTGGCTCATAATCACCTCTTTCACTTCTAGCATGCTAATCTATTACCTACAAAGTATTGCGAGATCATTAAAATTCACCAACAATCAACTGAGAATGAAGATCCAAACAGTAAGTACAGTTCAAAGCACTTTTACATGTAATTTAGTGGGTCTTCAGCAACGTACTGGCCTAATTAATTCTCTAAAGTCACTTTCAGTGTTTCACTATGTAAAACCAATCCTGTATTATTCATCCTTACACTGCAGTGGATTTTGTCTCTAATAATTTACTGCTTCTCATTCTTCTGAATGTATTTTAGGAAAGAACTGAAGATAAGAAAAAGGTGGTTCAGATGGCAGTAGGTAAGTTGGTGAGCTTCAGAAATGCCACTATTAATAAGCATGTTAGACACAAAACCATTTTGATTTCTCATGCATACAAGGAAGTTCAATTAAATTTAAAGAATAAATTAAAAAATGTAATTATCTGATGATTCAAATCCTGTCAGACCTTGTGCAGATCCAGAGAGTAGTAGGCAGAAAAGCGGGAAGGGAATGCTCCTTATTCAACCCAAGAGGATTGGACATTTCATAGCCAATTAAGATTTCACACTTGTCTACTGTACCTGAGGGAACTTGACCCACCTCCTTACCTGTCTTAGATTTTAGCAATGAGCAACCACAGCAAAGATGCTGTCCTTCTAATTCCTGCCAGTGAAAGGAACAAATGAAAATTTGCCACACCAAGGAGAAGACATGACTC
>NW_009969681.1:0-2231 GCF_000747805.2 Chaetura pelagica | reverse complement strand
AAAAAAAATAATCAATGGCTCTCCTTCAAATTTAACATTTTAAAAGAACTGTCTAGTTTTGTTGATAAGTGTTTGATAACTTGAGATATTTCTGCTAAGGAAGTCAGTGAAAATATTATTCAGGATGCTGTTTCAGGTACATCTTCAAGCATGATGTTGCACCTTATGGTGACCCATAAGGCAATTTTGAATTGAAACCGTATTCTGAGTACATATTTTTTTTTACTTGCTTTTTCTCTTGAACATGCTTTGCTGCAGTCTGTTCAACAGGCAGGTCAGCTAAAGCTATGGGCCTGCTTTTCAGTAAGTTAGTATGGTTTTTCCTGGACAGCAGAAGAGTTTCCTTGCTGTCATTAATTCTTGGAAGATCAAGCAGTAATTTCCCTCTTCACTGAGGAAGGAGTCCTTTGGAATTTTTATTTTCCTTATGGTGCTCATCCTTCTTTCTCAGGGTGCTTCATGTGCAGCTGTTCTTTGCCATCTGTTGCAGTGTCTGGGGTGCTGCTCAGGCACATATGGATTAAGATACGGTAGCTGGGATTCTGTGGTTTGAGTGTGAGTTTGGTGCTGAGCTCATGAGAACTGCCTCCAGCTGAGCCCTAAGGGCATGGCTGGTGGTTCAGAGCTGGGAGTGAAACACTGGTGGGTGCAGCTATGGAAGATAACGTGCCTTACATGGACTAATTCAATAGCATTTCTAGATTTGAGGAAAACACTTGATTTAACAAGGGTTTCTTTCTACCGCATGTATGTATATGTGCTCTGTTACAAAATAACTGCCTGGTAGTAGTGTGACTAGAGTGTTTCTAGGTTGAGATTTGCATTTGGTTTGGAGGAATTAATAAACTGCTCCAGATTTAGAGCAGTAGCAAGCAGAGGCTAGTTGTTTGTTTCAAGAAGCATAACGCAAAGGTGCTGCCTAGCATGCCTGTCTCAGCCAGCTCACTCTGCCCCAGGGGCTGGAAGAACCTTCACATGGTCTAAAACTGCTGCCAGAGATAAGAAACCTATCGTGTGTTTTCAGTACTTGCCTCCTTTTCAGTCTCCTGCAAGGATGATTTGCACTTCCCCGAGTTGCTTATGCTTTGGCAAGGGTTGTTGGGGGTCTCTGAAGAAGGACTGTCTCTCCTAAAACACTACTGTTGCTCAGGACTGACCACAGACTTTGACCACAAGACGGGTCAGGTTAATCTTGCTGAGCTTTTCTCAGAATATTGTCTTAATGACAAGAAGGTGGTTCTCCTTTCTTGTTAGATCTTTGCTTTTGTTATTTGAGTTCTAGTACCCCAGTATCTTGCCCTGATGAGCAGAGTGATGGCTGCCACTGCTGAAAGGCAGGACTTTCTTGGATTTTAGAAAAGTTCAGGGAAGTGCTAAAGCTATGCAGAATTGTTTCAAAATCAATAAGTCATGCAGAATAATTGGCATAAATGCAGTCAGTGTTCACATCTACATTTATATGCAGAAGTTATTTTGAGTCACTGTGGTATAAATAACAATGGCATAGCTAAAATGTTAACATTCTTTCTGTGTTCTTCAATTCATTTCCCACCTTGATGGCTATGCTTTGGATCAGGGCAAGTAAAGCCATAAGGAAAAACAGACAACAGCATTTTACGACTGAGAAATGCAATGCAAATATCTGGAGTGCAGACTACAATATAGTTTACCTTTGAACTTCAAGCCCAGGGTAAATTATGTGGTGCTGAGCTTCCCCCTTCAGTGTCTTGATAAGTGCCTGGGTTTGCACCAGATGTGTTAGATGAGGCTGGGCATTTCTAAACTACACTGCAGATAGGAGGACACACCTTGTCACCCTCCTGTATCTGAAAGGCATCACAAATAGCAGCAGGAAATGGATGGGAATGCAGTACAAAGTTAGCTCACAATAGAAGACAATTGCTTGTCCTTTCAGTCCTTGCTGTTTCTTGCCTCTCTGCACATCCATTTGAATAACACCGGTTCAGCCTTGGAAACTTGAATGTGTTGTATGGCCAAGCCAATTACTGCATCTTTTGAATTAACATGGCAAGGTGTAATATTTGAGGCCATGTTCCAAGCATGCCTGGGGACTTTATTACCCAGCTTACACTAAAATCCTGAGTTATTGGATGAGCTGTGTTTTATTGTGCCTGTTGAAGAGGCTATTAAAAGTAGACAGAAAGAAAAAGCTCTCTTCAGCCTGGCTATGATCGTTTCAAATTAGCTTTGCAGATTCCCCAACCTAGAGG
>NW_009969680.1:0-2231 GCF_000747805.2 Chaetura pelagica | reverse complement strand
GCAGGGGAATTTGAACTTGATAATCTTTAAGGTCCCTTCTAGCTCCAAAAATTCTGTGATTAAACTGCCATAGCATTGAATTGTTCAAATTACATGTCAAGCTACATTGTTTACCATCAAGAGACATTTCGGTTTTACTCTCCTCAAACCACTGCATCTCTTTTTTCAGTTACTGTTGTTGGTAAAGAGCTTGGGAATAATATAATACTTGAAGAAATAGTAGTTAATTTTGGATGTGCTGTCATGATTTAGATGTTGACATGGATTTCAAGTGAGCCACACAATGCACAGAAATTGCTGGAAAGTAAGAGTCTGTTCCAGGCATTTGGTATTTGAATTGAACTTGGCAAAAAATTTGGTTTTACCTGATAAGCTCACATCCTTTTCCCAGACATGCCATAGTAGTACTGTTGACTGGATCTGGTATGACCAGATATTTTGAAGAAAAATGAAAGAAGCAGTAGGTGATCCTGTGCAACTGGCCTAAGACTTCCAACTTCTCCAGGACACCAGCAGCCATTACTGTGACGTGCTGATGCCTGGGACCTGCTGGTGCATCATCCTGGGACGTTCCTCCCTAATTAGTTGTGCTTCTTCCCTGCCTGAGGTTATCAGCAGGTTGCCCTTTATCTCCCTCTGTTCTGGCACATCACCTCTTTTCCATGAGGATATGGCCATTTTTCAGTGACTTTAACCAAAGAGAGAAAAAATGGATGTTTGGCTGCTGCAGCAGACTGTGTCCTCTTACCCTAAAATGTCTGATGTCAGTCCCATGAACTGGTGCCAATTGTCACCATAATTTTCCCCCCTTTGCCTTATCTATCATTTACATGTCCTTGCAAGGTTCACTGACTGATGCTAGTTTCCAGATGGCAAGTGTTCTTCTGTCCAGCTTTCTGTAGAACAAAGTATCAACCAGTGAGAACCTAGACACCTTTGCTTAAACGCACTAAATATGACACAGAGTCTACCTTAATGCTCACAGTTTGGTGTTTTC
The DNA here is from genome assembly GCF_000747805.2 of Chaetura pelagica. Lineage (NCBI taxonomy): Eukaryota > Metazoa > Chordata > Aves > Apodiformes > Apodidae > Chaetura > Chaetura pelagica. The sequence goes on along the minus strand of NW_009969680.1, from coordinate 1,234 downwards.
TTTTAGGAGCCTACTGAAAAGGTGGTTCCCATATGCACATTGATGAGAAAAAGAGGTAGAAACCCAGACTGCACTATGATTTTTCCCCTCACTCTATCTGTTAATCAGTTGTTAGGCTACTAATGGTAGTAGAGATTTATTCAGAGTCCATAATTCATATGATATCTGCTAATTAGTTTGCCAGGTGTTCATGGTGTCCATGATGACATTTATTGTGTGTTTTTTATTTCTTTGAGAAGGTCAGAAAATGGTATTGGAGTGGAAAAGGAAGGGAAGGCATGTGAGTGTCCCCTCCCTCTGCCTTCTTTCCACAGTCTTTGTTTTAACATGAAAAATGCTTCACATTCGCTATACCTCCAGTTCTAGTAAAGTGTTTTGGGGAATCAGCGCAGTCTGGTCTTTTCCAGTGGGAAATTATCAGACCTTAGACATGGAAGGAAGTCACATCATCAAAAGATACTTGCTTTACAAATATTCAGGGTTTGGAACAAATCAGCTGTTTTTTTGTAACTAAAAATATATGTAGAGTTCAGGAAAGAAAATCAGCTTTGGTAATTGCTTATTAATGGATTTTACCCAGATTTATGTCCTCATGATATTTAGTATGTTTTTTCCATATTTATGGAAAATATCCCTTTTTAGAAAATTAAAATATGATCTGCTGTTGTATTGACAAAGGTGTAAAGACTTAGTTGCCAACTTTTTTATTCCAGTAAAAGCAGTTGTGCTTTTGAAACAAAGGTAATATTTCACTAAATTAATTGAGCTTTTGATGAACAAAAGTTCTCCTGAGCTTCATTCAGATGCAGGATAAATGCTTCTCAAGTGGTCCATTCTCATGTAGTAGCTACTAAAGTTGAATGTGATATGCTGTATGGAGATTTTTAGCTGCAGAATATTTTCCTAAAGCAATCTCAGGTAACAAAAAATGCTATATGGGAATATGTGCTTCAATTAACTGACTGAAAATTCCACTGTCTTTGCTCCAGGGTGCCCATATTTCCATAATACAAGCAAAATCCTGTTCTCTCAGTTTGGCATATAGTTTGGCATATAATTTAACATAGGTAGAAAGCTATAATTGCTCAATCAATTTTACTGTTTGTTTTAGGTATTTCTTGCCTTTGTCTAAGGGTTTGTAATTTTTTAACTTCTTGTCTTTTCATGATTTAGGAGTCTCTGTCCTGATGACTTTTAAGTAAAAACTGTTTCAGAACAGTGCAGCTGAAAATAT
>NW_009969679.1:0-2228 GCF_000747805.2 Chaetura pelagica | reverse complement strand
AAATTACTTTCACATGCACACAAATTTTTTCAGAGGGGAGTTTGTTCCTCTGAGTTCCACTGAGCTAGGGCTTTCCATCCAAATACTGGATGCACATACTCAATTTTAAGAATATACTTACAATCCACTGCAATCCAGAGCCTCCTAGCACCATAAAGACTAGGCCATATACTTATCGTTTCTTCTCCTTCAAAACTGTCAAAAATTGCTCTGCATATACACCAGAGAAAACACACACCACCGAAGAGGCTCTGGAGACACTTCCAGAAGTGCTGAATTGAGCAGAGAAAGGAGACTCCTGCAATCTTACAAGCTTTCTGATGAATTGCCAGGAGTGTGTCCTCTCTTGTTGTCCTTTCAGCCTTCCCCTCACCAGACCATTGCTTACACCTGGATTAATTCATCTTTCTCCAAATTAATATATGCCTAGATATACACATTTAGGGACAGGCACATAGAGATTAGGTGTAAAGTTTCCTGTCCAGCCATAAAGTTGGCCTCATACTTGGTGAAAGAGGCTCAGGCTGTGAAAACCCTTGCCAAAATGAAGAGAGCTATTAAAATATGATCAGTTCTGGAGAGATTGGAGTGATTTAACAGAAGACAACAGATGCCAGAATGATTTACCGAGTTATTGAATTACACTTGAATTCACTTGAGGGATATACATGCAGGTGTAGCTGTGTGCTGCAGATGCTACAAGTGAAGAACTGACAGGCACATAAAAAGAGCCAAATTTTCTATCCAAATCTATTTTTGTTTTCTGTGTCAGGCATTACGCTCAGGTTCAACCCTCACTGGAAGATATCACCAGTGTGTTATGAGAAGCTGTGAGTTTCAGCTTACAGAAAGATTTCCAAGAAACCTTACTTCTTGTAACATGCCTGCATTTTAGATTGAACCATCACTGGACATAGGCAGGATCCAAGATTTACCTCTGAAGTACTAGGCAGGAGTCAGGATTACTCTTCTCAGTTCTTCTGTCAAGTGGTGCTTGCAGAAAGGTAGTCCTTGTCTCATGTTCCCTGAGAACATACTCTCACCATCAAAAGCTCACATACATCCCACTTTAATCCCAGCAGAGTCTACCCTTCCTCCTGTACTGCTGGTGCCCACCCATCAACTTACCTGCAGCACTAGCTACTAAATGATCTCTACATATAAAACCCTTCGCATCATGGTGCCCCACTTTCTTAACCATTGATGTAATCATGATACTCTTATTAAGTAAGATGGCTTGATCTTATGAGCAGGAATTAGTGGCAGAGAGAAGTAATGCCCAGCTCTTCAGAGGTACCTATGTAACTACCTACCACCAATTTCCATAGGAGTTGTGTCTATGAATGCCATAGTAAATTAGTGACATTCTGGTCCTGAGAACAGCCACCTTGTTACTGACACAGGTTCTTGCATCTGCAAGAAATGGTGTTGCTGGCTGTGACATGTATCTGAGTATTGCCTCTGGTTTGACAGTGAAACCCTTTAAGCCATGCTAGATGCACTTTCTCAATTATGTATCAGGAACTGCAGCAAGGAAAGAGACTTTGTGCAAAACAGAACATCTCCAACCAGCTCTGTCAGCCTGAAAGTAGTTCCATAAAAAATAACAGGACTCACATAACTCTGAAACTACAGAGGATGTCTGCAATCATGGAAACACTTCTTAGCAATTACCTCAGAAAATGGGAAAGTAGTGCTGAAAGAGGCATTGAGACATTGTTCTAGTATCAAAGTGCCTAAAGAGAGTGCCATGAAGGGGACTTAGAAATAAATGTATACATGAAACTGGAATTCCACTTAAAAAACTTCCAGAGAGCACTGTGCATAATGAAATAGATGAAGTTTGAGAGCTACCTCCTCCCCTTCAGGCAACCTTTAGATAGCTAAGTAAAGAAAGATAACAGACTTCCATTAAAAGATAGAGCAAAAGAGCTAGTTAGGTTCAAGCATATCCTTTTGTACACTGCACAGCAGTGTTCTCCTAGAAGTGCAGGCAGATATCAGTTCACTCTGCCTGTGAAACAGGTTTGTTAGCACTCATCTGCCAACTGGGGCAACTCTGACTACATGACTTCTTGTTTGGAGCTGACTTGTACCTGGCTTGCTTGGAGCACAACTGGAGTGATCTCAGGTCTGCCTGAGAAGTAGAGCCATGGAACAGTTTGGGTTGGAAGGGAAGTTTAAAGGTCATCTAAATCAACCCTCCTGCAATGAGCAGGGACATCTTC
>NW_009969678.1:0-2210 GCF_000747805.2 Chaetura pelagica | reverse complement strand
TATTAACACTGTTTTCAGCACAAATCCAAAATGTAGCACTGTATAAGCTACTAAGATGAAAATTTACTCCATCCTAGTCAAGATTAGTACACAGTTAAGATATTTCCTTTATTTTATTCCAGCCACTCCATAAATTACTATTTCACTCCGCGAAATCAGAGCTGTTCTGGTTACGTTACTTCTTCTGATTTTCTGAGATATTAATTTATTCACTGTATCATCAGACATTCCATTTTCTCTGTCCCTAGTGTGATTCAGAGCTCTAGTACGAGTACAAATATATGCAGTTTTAGTCTGCTTGCTAGATATTATGTATGTGCTGAAATGGAGATTTACTTGTTAAGCTGCGCTTTGCTATTGCTTCGCTGCGTTTTATCTGTTTCCACACTATCCTTTATTGGAAGATATAACATTTTTATATTTTATCCCTGTGAGATGCAGCATCTGAAGTTTGTTCTCTTTCTTGTATCTTGACTTTCCTCCAGTCTTAGCTTAAAAAGTCCCCCTTACCTTTTAATTTTAATTCTCAGTTATCAGGCTCAATTTTGGATTATACAGCCCCTATCCTCCTCAGATAGTAATAAATCTTAACTGACCTTCCTGCACCATGTTTTCAATGAAGCACAGAGCCTCTGCCTCTCCATCTGCTGCCATGTGTAGGTCTGGTAATCCTAAATGTCTCTTCCTGCCTACACTTAGATTTCATCTCCACAACATACATCACAACATCGTTGACATTTATCCCTATCGTTCTTGAAGAGAACATTTATATGCTTCATGAGGCCTGCTATGTTTATACTCAATAGGCCAGAGCAGGTCTTTTCTTCATCTAAGCACCATTATAGTGATCTCTAGACTAGATATTTCTCTGTCAGATAATTGCAGCCCTTCACGTTACTGACCAAATGCTGAAAAGGTGTGTGATGGTAACAAGGAAAATGCAAAATAAAAGCAGCTTTAACAGACATGCTCTCTATTTCCAAGTGTTTGCCTGTGCCTGTGTGGCTGCAGACACAAGTACACAGTTATCAGTTCTGAATCCTCCAGGAAATCATTTTGGAATCACCGTGTGAAATGTACTGAAAAACTCAATTTACTACTCAGCTGTGCTCTTTAGGAAGTATTTAAAAAGTTAGAAGCAAGAAAATAGACAACATCATTGAGTCATTGTGAAAATAAGCAGCTCACTCGATGTCTTGAATATTGTGTGACAATCTTGTCACCTCAAGAGTATGCAACAGGTCTGGACAAGCTCAAATGAAGGGAAGTGAGGTGGAGCAAGGAAGGACTTCTGAAGAAGAGAGAATTAGTGGAGCAGGAGATTTTATTTTGAAAAGAGGAAATAACAAAAGGATCAGAAATCGTGAGGCAGGGAGAAGGTAAATGAAGGATAATTATTCCCTACCTCTGTAAACACAAAACCTAGCACTCGTCAAAAGAAATCATCAGGCGGCATGTTAAGACAAGTACTGTGCTCAAAAAGCACTTTGCACAAAGAGCACAAACTGGGGAGTTCATTCCAGGTTGCGACTAGGTAAATTCAGAGAGGAAGCAGCAGCGCTGTTAAACATGAGGCTCCAGTTACAACCTCTGACTGAAGAAATGACTAAAATGCTGAAAATGGGAAATATTACTCTACACTTGCTATGATCCTCTTTCCTTGAGTGTGTACTGGTCACATCAGAAACGGAAGAAGGGGAAGGAGTCTTTTTTTCTTTTTTTGTCTGACTCAATAGTTAAGCCTTGTAAGATCCTTTAAAACTGTAGCTATTCAGAATAATGAACACAGAAAATGAGGATTCAGCTCCTGCCATCTCTCTATTACACTGCTGGCCAAATGCACTTACTAGGGTTTTATTGTTTTCCTTTTGCTGCTTTCTACATGCTACAGTATTATTCTGTGAAAACCCAAGTAGTAAATAAGCTTCTAACTGCTTGTATGGATTATAGCTTTTATGGTACAAATATTTTCCATCTGGAAATGAGTTTTAATATTGTACATATAAGAAATATCCTGTGTGTAAATCTTTTCCTTGTAGATGCCACTGCTGTCACCGACATTATTTTACATGATTGAACCAAGTGATTTAATATTATACTATACTTGCAACCCACTACCAAATGTATTTATCAGACTTGTGGTTGAGACAAATAGGGATATAATGTGTTCTGCTCACTACTAACAATAAATAACAAAAAAAAAAAAAAAA
>NW_009969677.1:0-2230 GCF_000747805.2 Chaetura pelagica | reverse complement strand
AAAAAATTTTTTCTCTTCCATTATAAGACTGTTTTTTAAAAGAAAATTAGTTATTCCTGTTCATAGCAGATTCTTTCTCTTGTTCTTTTCTTGACCTTTTGAAATTGGAAGGAATTAATGGTGTCAACAGTTTTAGGACTACAGCAAAGGAAAATTTTCTGACCCTTGTCATTCTACAAGGCCTTTTGCTGCAAAAAGAGGCATTTCCACTAGAGTCACCAGTTTTTTGTTCTCTTGTGCTGTATTACACCTCTTGAAATGCTACTGCTGATAGGAGGAACACATTTATGGAAGTGAGAAGCATTTATGTGATAAGGTTGATAAAGACATTGACATGATTCAATGACAAAAGCAAAACAGCGAATATTTTAATGTTAAGCAAAACCAAGCTGTTAGTGCTGTTATTAAGAGCAGGGCAAATTTATTCTTTTGGTTTTACATAAACATGTCTGGGAGGAATGTGTACACACAAGTACTTACACACACAGGTGTGTGTATATATGTACACACACATACACCTGCTTTGCTGTGTGTGTTGCTGGCTGATGAGTAAAAGTAGCAGAGGATCAACTTATAAAAAGTACTGTAAACTCACACACTGAACAAAATCTAAGTATGCCAGAGCTTGGTTCAATAGCAGTAGACTGGGAAACGGATGTTTCACTGCAGCAGCATTTTTTTGTAGTTTGTTTTTTTTTAAATTGTTGTTGGTTGGTTTTAATTATTATTTGCAGAAGTGCTTTGGAGCTGGGTCATCACTGCTGTAAATCCTCAGCTTTTCATTGGTGTCTGCAGATGGATAGATGTTGTTCTGGGTGGGGACATGATTATGATGTCTTTGGTCTTAACATTATTTACTGCTTCTTATTCCCAGAAAGATAAAAACAGTCAAAGAGGTAATGATAATATCCTCAATAATGTCCTCCCATAGGAGAAAAGAAAAAAAAAAAGCTCAGCACCTCAAAAGTGGTTGTACAGCTGGTACAGAAGCTGTTGGATGTTGTCATATCAGCATCTATAGGAATAGAAGTTGCAAAATGAGAAGTAGGACTTTTGGCATTCCCTTGGTTTCTTTCCAGCTTGTAAAAATGCGAAGAGATGCCGTCTTTTTGAGCTTTATTTTTTCTGCGGTGCATTCATACACACAGAAACTTCTCTCAAAAATTAATCAAGGCAGAGTAGCTTAATAAGTGAGTAGACTCAAAACTAGTATTTGTACTTGTCTCAGAGTAGTGGTGGTCATTTCTGTCTCAAGAGTTTTTATGGAAAGAGAGCCCAAATAATTGCTATTATTCCTACTGCTATATTCAGGTGAATGACAGTTTGGTTTGAAGTGTTAAGGTGAAGTGAGTTTTGCTTTCCTGCCATCAAGCACATGGAAGAATCAGGTAGGAGAAGCCAGAGCTCACCTGTTTTCTTGTTGTAATGGGAAGCAATATACAATCCTGGGAATGACAAAATCTCCCAGGGCATTTTTAAAATGGCAGTTTTAATGGTTTAAACTCTTAACAGTATAACACTTTAGGAAGCCTGAAAGATGGAAATTGTAAAACATTACAGAGAATAGGAAGAAAAAAAATACAGAAACATAATTGGGTGGTAAAGATAGGAAAGATTTTTTTTTTTCTCTCATCTTCTGTCCCTGATGGGGTCCTATTTGAACTCTCTGCCCTCACATTTCCTCACATGCAATCTAGGAGTGGCACATTGTGCTTAATGGGCATTCTTGAAAGTGAAATTCATGTTTGTGAAATACTGCAAGTGGCCAAGACAAAGTCTTTTAGAAGTACCAGCTTAGGCAGGAGCACCAGAACTGTCTGGCAAGTGGATCTTTGAGGAGAGATTCAAGGGAGTTGGATTTTTTTAACAGGATACGATGGCAAAGCTAGTCATTTGGGATATGGAAGAGGTGAAGCACTTATGTGGAAGAGAGGAAACGTCACATGATTCCTGCCCATTGGATATGAAATAGCTTGTGCTAGGACTTTCAGATCTTCACATCTTCACAACAGATGAATTGGAGGGAAGTGGAAGGAGGCACAATCTCACATTCAATATGCTCCACAAAAGGATGCGGTAAAAGAGGATTGAGTGTATGCAATACAGTATGGTGGGTGAGCAGTAGGTTACAGCTGAGGATACAAAAGTTAATTACCAATATAGTCTATCATCTGGGTCTTAAAGTAAATCATGCAACACTGAGTGTTGGCAGTGGTGTGAGGGACACGTG
>NW_009969676.1:0-2229 GCF_000747805.2 Chaetura pelagica | reverse complement strand
TTTTTTTTTTTTTTTTTTTTTGGTGTGTGTTAGGCAGACTTGCTGCGGGTGTAACTTTGTATTGCTAATTAGATACAAAGGCAAAGCTACACCCAAAATGCTCAACACTCTTGATTGCACCTGGTCACACTCTTAGAGCAGCAATGAGCAATGGCAGCCTGCACAAGTACTACAAGTTGTGGTTTAGCCTATGCAGGTATTTGTAGGTGCTAGACTGCTTGTGCAGGATGGGAGGGAGCCTGGCTAAGAGCTGGAGCCAAGGTGCTCTGCTGATGCAGAATTGGCCTCTTCTTGTTTAGCTTGTGTGACTGCACAAAGTAAAGGCTACCTACTCCTGGGTCTATAGTTTCCCTGTGAGGCTGGGGTACTGATCGGTACTAAGTGTGGAAGACCAGGGCACTCCTTTTCACCCGGTTTGACATCAATTAAAACCACAGCTGTAGCCCATATGGTTATGGGGACATGCCACCCTTCATACTATATGCAGGTGCAGTCTGCAAGGAAGGATGTTATACAGACATGCATATACCCCCCTCAGACACCAATAGCCTTCAGCTAAGGCTGAGGAAAGACTTTCTGATGCAAGAAAACCACAAATTCTTGTACATTCTGCACTACACAAGTCTCCAAGTATTAGCACAGCTGTCATTCTTAGCCACATCTGCACATTCGTGCCTTTGATTCCAATATAACAACACTATCATCCCTGCTGTTCACCTCAAAGGAGTGAATACATCATAGTGCATGGTCTTAACTCCTTTCAGCTAGCTTGCTCTAGAAATAGATAGCCCACAGTGAGTGGGCATGTGTAATACACACCCATGTATCGTTCTGCTAAGTACTGTGGATGGGATTGCTGATCTGATTATTTTAAAGTCACTGGGCTACATCATGTTCTTCTGTAGACATAAATTGGTGCAGCACAGTGGTGTTGCCAGTTTATGCTAGGTGAGGATCTGACACATAATGTTAATCTATAATAGAAACTTGTTTGGGTTGCTGAGAAGTGAAGATATTGTGAGTGTGCACTCAAATTGTCATTCTTATCCAGGCTTCTGATGGTTTGATTGTAATGTCAATATTATAATGTTGTTAAATTATTAAATAATGTAGCAGTGAAAGGTGAGTTTAAGCTTGTGGTGTGATTTTTCTCTCTTTGATGTAATATTGTTCAACTGAAAATCAGCATGGGATATGTCCCAGGGCACAAGCAGGGTATGTAGCAGAGCTGAATGAACACAGGCATGCTTTTAGACCAACCAGCCAAATCTGAACACGTCCTCTTCTAAGAAAGGCGTTCAGGAGAAATAATTTTCAACTCTGTGATCCACGCACCCAGTCATTAGCACAGACATTATGATGGTCTCTCCCTGCTTGTGTTTTAGAAAAGCTCAAAGGCTGAATTGCAGTACAGTCGTTGCTAATTCAGAGTAAGTGGGCGAAACTGCAGCTGGTGTCTGTTTGCCCATCTGATATATGAATAGCAAACGATTTGGATTTTTTCTCTAAACATGATGTGATATTGAGTATGAGATCATTGCCAAATCTCCATGAAGAATTATGCTTGGTTTCACTAGAAGACCAAGGCACCTTTGTCACCCTATTAATGAGTGAAGCACAGAATCCCCTCCAGCCTGCAGAGTTGTTTCACTGTGAGCATCTTCCTCTGTATTTAGCTTCAGAAACTATAATAACTTGTAGCAAATCAAGGAAATAAGTGCTTCAGTCATTATTTCTGTACTAGATGCATTTCCAATAAATGTATGCTAATAGCCATCCTAGGTATATTTTATGACAATCTTTTTTCTTTTCCATTTAGATTTACTGTCCTAAAACATCTTAGCTCTTCTTCAGGGAGTCTGCCAAGATCTGGAGATTATTTTCTTTTTATTCTGCTATCATATGGTTATTTTGTATCATGTACAGTTAGTTAATGTTAATATTATTAATTGCTATGATAAATACTTTGTAGCACGGATACACCAACTGAGCTTTACAGATTTTTCAAGCTAATTTTATTTTAACTTATAAATCAGCTCCTTCGGTCCCATCAACATTGACTGCTCTTTTCTAAAGCCTCTTCTAAGCTGTTAATCTCATTCTGAGACTGAGGTGTGGGGAGAAGCCCTTTTCACAATCAAGTTGACAGCAAGTCTGTTACCTTAAGACCTTAGGAGACAAAGCACCACCTAAGTGTTACATACTGTTGGGAACACCAGAGAAGTAACT
>NW_009969675.1:0-2227 GCF_000747805.2 Chaetura pelagica | reverse complement strand
CAGCTTTGTTGCCCTTCTTTAGACATTCTCCAGCCCCTCAGTGTACTTCTTGCAGTTAGAGGCTCAACACTGAACAGAGCATTCAAGGTATGACCCCACCAGTGCCAGGTACCCAGGGACAAGTACCATACACTCTGAAAAACTGTTCTTCACTCATCTTTTAAGTCTCTGATGATTTAAATGTTTCTATTACCATAACCAAAATATAATAAAAAGTAAAATAAGAGTCCTTCTGATCTCATAGATACACTGAGCATCCTCAAACATCCCAGTTTCATTACTTCTAATACATTACACTGCCTTAAAATACCCCCAAAGGAACTTGCTGTGCACCTGTAAAATAAGTTGAGTCATTATCCACAATATCCCCTGTGGAGAGAGAATTTATTTGACCCAAAGGCCAGTGTATCATGAAACCAGAAGATTAATACTACAGAGAGTATTTGAGACAAAAGCTAGTGGGAATCTTGATTCATTTTTTAAACATATACTACTAAGATTAATTATGAAATATATATAAACATTATTATCAAGTTGACTTACCCTGTCATACTTGGCAACTATTTCTGCTCGTTCTTGGGCAAGTTTGATAGCAGCATCCTGCTCAGCATCTGCACCTGTGGAGAATTAAAATAATGCTGTTCACATTGTCTCCCTTGTGAGCAAAGAACTGCAGCTAATACTTGGAATACAAACTTCAGCTTCAGAGAGAGCACTTAGATGCGGAAACGCCAAAACAATTATATCACAGCAAAGTATGACCTTGGTGCATGTCTTGAATACTGCTCAGATTAAAATACAATTATTGGATGGTATCCTAACTGCTGAGGGTATAACGTTCTTGATTTTTCTCCAAAGCAGACATTCAATAAAGTTAAAAAAATAGTATGCCACAGCCCACCAACTGAAAGACTGAAGAAAGCAGTAGAAGTTACTAGTTCCCAATTCCACATTCACATAGTCAGAAAAAGCCAGAACATACAGTACTGGTTTAAAACAAAAGTGTGAACTATTTACAGGATTTGTAGAGAGGGATTAGAATACTGATGAATGCTGAAGAAACACTGCACAACGTCATCTGACAAATTGCCTAAGACTTATTTCTCCGAGAACAGAGAAAGACTTCATTATAGTATCAGAACTGCAACTTGGGCAACCCAGAGTTGGAATAAGCATAAGGATATGACAACAGGAAGGTTGACAAGCAAGAAGAAAAAGATGTGTGGGTAAACATTGTACATCATCCTGCTGCAGATGTTTACTACAGCAGTGGTATCTGAACTAAAGTTCCAATAAACTTGGTTTGATCAAGAGAAGGTTTAGCAGACTGTGTAACATAATTAGGTTCCCTGGCATTGTTCCCTTAGCAGAAACCACCTCTAGAACATGGACAGGAATGTAAAAAGGGCACCATGAAAAGTAAGAAAGATGCTTCTTTTCATATTCAATAACATAACACACTTCAATAACCCAAATGTGATTATGGTTTAGAACAAATTAGGGAAATTAGTTTTTATAAATCCTAAGTTTGTGACAGATCCAAGAGTTGGTTTGTTTCATTATTAAATAGCAATTATTCTAGATAAAGCCAAGCTTTAAAAAGGTTTGAAATAGTTTTCAAGCACACACTTATAAAAATAACTCCAGACATGTGGGTTTTCTTCACTATTTGGTACACAGCAACAAAATGAACTTCAGGAATTGTACAAACCAACCATCTGGGCCATGAAATAGAAAAACAGATTATATATTACAGTTTTCTATCACATAACATTGTTAATGCATTTCTGTGTTTAAACGTAGTACTTCTTCAATAAAATGTACCTACTTATTTCTCAAGATATTTAGACAAGAATTTGTGCCAAGGTGGCTTTCCAAGCCATCTGCTAGAGATTTAGCATGGTCTCTGCATGTTTTCATTTAAAGTTTCTTTAGGGGAATGCAGAGAGCACCTCAGTGTGTCCCATCATGGACACAAGCACCAGTGTTCAGACAACAGTGATGCTTGTCCCAAACTTCCCTAATGAAAAGTCTGACTGCTGCTTTAAAGATTTTATTTATGAAGCTACACTCCCGTTCTCCTCATTTTGCCCCTTTCTGCTTGTCACCATTCATATTGTCCCAATTTATTACAAAGCTTTGTCATTTTTTCCCCGTGTGCTCCAGAGAACCACTAGGCATCTATTTACACAATTATTTGGGGGGAGAGGGAAGGAAAGAAACAAAC
>NW_009969674.1:0-2227 GCF_000747805.2 Chaetura pelagica | reverse complement strand
AGCTCAGCTCAACTCTTCCAAGCCTTGTCAAGGGCCAAGTCCCCACAGCCCTGGCTCCTCTCCCACCTGGGCTCCACCAGCAGGCAGATCCACCTGCTCCTCCCAGCTCTGCTGGGGAAGGACACTGCTCCCCAGGGACTAGCAGCAAAGGGATGGTGGCACACCAGGTCATTAGCACCACCTCTGGACCATGCTTGCTGTCTTTCCATCTTTATGTTGGAGCTCCACATGGCTTTGTCCTTGGGACCCTTCTCCTTCTACCTTCTCTTTAGCTTTTCTCATCTGCAGACTTCAATTCGGCCCATGCTGGTGACTTACAGACCAACATTAGAGTTTCAAATCACAGTCTCAGCTTGCCTTTTTGACATATCCAAGTGGATTTCTGGTTACCACCTCAAGCCATTTGCAGCCAGGCTATGCCTCTGTCCTACATGCTATTTCTGTACAGCAGCTCCAAGCTACCACCTATCCATCACCCTCCAGAGTTACATCTTTCCTCCAGCTTTCCCTGCATCAACCTTTCCTCCTTGCCTGACAAATGCAGCTCGATGGGCTTGTGGAGAGCCACCACAAGGTTCCCTCTTTGGGTTGTTGGTGGCTAATTCTTCCTCTCTGTAAAACTCCTGGTGTCTTTGTCTTGTTAATCAGTTTTTTTCATCATATAGTCCCACTACAAAACAATTTGTTGGTGCCCTGAGGTCCACACAGTGGTGGGTGCTTCAGCCTTTGGTCTCACCCTTGTTGCCTGTAGCTGTTCTGGTCTTGAACTGGAAATGTCTCTTTAGTCTGTGCTTGCTAAGGATCTGGAACAGGAGGTTCCTCATTTCTGATAAAAAACTAGCACACTAAGTTACAGCTTTGATTACAAAATAAAAAGTGTTCTAAGAGCTGAGGGTTGGTCTGCATGTTTCCCAAGAGGTAAAAAGGGGTAAGATAGACTTTGTTTACCCTGGTGCAATTTGGAGTGTGTGAATGCCAAAGAGAAGCCTCTGTGCCTCGTTCTGTCCCTCCCACCAGCTGCCAGCTTTGCTCCCAGCCTTGGGAAGCTCCACTGTGGCAGGTCCCTGCCCGTGTCTCACCCCCCAGCATGAACAGGGGGGATTGAATCCTTCACTGGCCGAGCTGAGGAGAGAAGAGAAATGCAGGGGAGGAATCAAAGGCTAAGAAGCTCCCAAAATAGGTTTTGGAAATCTGCAGGAGTTTGGCACTCTGTTAGATTATTTTCGTTTTGTGCAGACAGAAGAACTGCTAGGGCAGGATAATTGGCTAATTAGCTAAATATAATGTCTAAGCCTTTTAATTTTTTTCATCTTTAAGCCAACTTTAGTCTTTTACTCCCTCCCCTCTAGCCAAAAATCCAGCTGTTTCTCAAAATCATCTGGTGATTAATCTTGGCCCTCATTGTAATCAAGAACAAAAATCCCTTTCATTACACTGTGGCCAGGGCTTCTGCTAAGAGGTCAATGTTTTTTCAAATTGCTCATTTAAATAAACATGAGTTATTACTTAAAAAAGGCAATTTGGGGAAAAAAGTAGTCCTATTTCAAATATTATTTCTGTAGATCTAGTGTTTACAAAATCCTTTGTGGAAGGATCAATCTTGATTTTAAAAAAATATCATCCTTGATTCACACAGTAAGTCTAGAGTGAAAACTGAATTACATGGCAAAAATGTTGTATAAAAATAAAGACTTGCCCCTACCTAAATGCTTCCAAATGTAAACAAAGCAAGCTTGAAATTCAGCACAAAAATAAGTTTTTGCTCCTGTTTGTTTTGACTTCCCTTCTGGTTGATTTATTACCCTTGGCACCCCGCAGGCCTGTCTGAGCAGCCTTTCATTACTCTGCTCTTTTCTTTTGGACATGATGAAACTTTCTGGCTCCTTGTTGTCCTCCCAGCAGTGATGAACATGGAGTGGGTGCCTGGCTCTTCCCAGCCTCTACCTCCAGCTCCTCCAGCCACCCACGTTCAGGGCTGGTCTTTGCTCCCGTCTTGCTTCTCTTGGTGGTTTGGGTTGCACTGGTGCGTGCCTGCGAGGATGGGACCTGGCCAGGGGAACAAAATACAAAGAGAAGCAATTAATTAAACACATAAATCAATTAGAAGCCGAACCTATGCTCCAAAACTTTTCTCCTGCTTACACAGCAATTGCTATTAAAAAAAAATTGAAGGGGCTTCTATCTGAGGTGGCCACTGAAGCATGGGAGGTGGGAGAGGCAGGCAGGG
>NW_009969673.1:0-2226 GCF_000747805.2 Chaetura pelagica | reverse complement strand
TTTAAAATCCCTTCCCTGTCTTGGCTATGCTTTGCCCCACAATTTCTTCAGTGGCCTCTTTCCCAGGAAAAGAATCAGGGAGAACCCAACGTGCTGTGGAACACACATAGATCATTTGGGGGATTGGAGTGGATGCTGCCAGTCAGCAGCAACATCTGGTTAATACAGATTGTAAGTATTTCTTAATGAAGTAAAAGCACTCAAAGGCCTGAGCCATCAGCACATGGTAAATACAAATATAATTTAGTTAAACAGCAATTAACCATGCTGTAGTTATCAGAAATGTCCTGTTAAACTTGAGCAGAGCCATGTCTGTCACATTGAATGGCAGCTGTTCCTTGAAATACTTATTCCAAGAGCACCAGTTGATATGATCCATGATTTTTTTTGTGAGCATCTGTCACTGCCTGACTTACTAAAACTATGAACTAGCCAGAGGGACTGTTAAAGGCTGTTTAAAAAATATTTAGAAGAAATTGTATACTACATACAAAATATGGAGGGACACACAGTCCTCAAGCCTCACTGAAGATGCATAGAGAGACTAAATAATTTCAGACTAAGATTGAGTCTCAGAGTTTCTTTAAATAGAAAAAAAACCAAACCCAACCTAATCTTATTATTATGGCTGTGATAAAAGAAATTTGGCACTAATATTTTTCAGTGTTATCAACCTGCATTAGTTTCTACTCCTGTGCAACTATTTTGACTGAGTAAGATTTATTTTTAATATCTTTCTTTATAGGGGTGCCTAGTGGGATTAACACTTGTTGAGAGAGAGACCTTTAGGATATGTCCTTTACCAAGGAGATACTGAAACAATTTGTTTGTTTCTTAAGTTAACCACACAGGATATGATCAGAAGCTTTGTAGATTGTTTTCTACAGCAACACAATTGAGAAACAATTAAACAATCAGGCTTATGTTCTCATAACAAGAGAGAAACAAAGATTTCCACAGCTGGCCTGGCACTAGCTACAGACTCAGAGCAGTTTTGCCTTTTGCACAGCTTGCAAAGTTGCATAATTATGCAAAGCTGATTGTCTTTAGGTGTCACGGAGGGATACAAGATGACATTTTAGTGCTGATCCAACTGGGTAACTCACTCCTTTAAAGTCTGGAACATAACACTTTGATACAGTTAGGAAAACCAAGAGTGCTCACTGCATGGATGGGCGAGAACTCGGACTTCATCCACAGCTATGTACCCTGGGTGTCCTTTCAGAGAGACGGATTCAAATATCACCTGAAACACAAAATAAGAACAAGTTTTCTAAAAGAGTCTCTAGACTTCTCACTTGGGCAGTCACCGTGTTCTATTCTTATTCCAATGTCTGAGTCATTCAAGGCATTTCATCATTAATAATGAAGGGATACCAAGGTAATTCAGTATGTATATGCATACACCAGAGTGAAAAGCTGATTGACATGGAAACCAAAAACCTAGAGCAACATTCATTAGGATTAGAGGTAACTATGTCCTGCTTTACACACCTACATTCACTTTAAGCACATGCCCAAGAACATCAAGGGCATAATAATCTGACATCATCTTTTTATGCCTCAAAGTTGGAGAATGCTGCACAGGAGATAAAAATCTCTTATTGAATCATGCATGGATTCTTCTGGAGAAACCCTTGATTTGGCATACACACCATTGCAGCATTAGAAGGCAAATTACAAGCAATAGATGACCCTGAATTCAAGTTTCTGAACTAAGAACCTCCCAGATGTAGTAAAGTTGTTTCTGTCATTCCCTGGATTGAACTAATGTGGTCTCAGACTGAATATTCTTAAAACTGACATGGAGTATTTCTCAAAATTAATGGTACACTACCTAGCACTTTCTATTTTATTTAGGTGATTTGATAATGAGAATGTGCCATTGGTTTGGTCTGAATAGACAGAAATTCAATTATTCCCTATCACTTTGTGATCTTACCTGGAAAACAGCCCTGATCTAAAGTATTCGGGTACTAAAATATACAGGCTATCTGAAAATCACCAGTGCAGAAAAAACAAACCTAAAAAACCTGATAGATTGATCATTCAAATTAAGTTCTCTACTGCCAAATAAGCTAACTAAAAATTCAGGAAAAAAAACCAAGACAGTATTAAGTGTAGTGCAGTTTGTTCAACAATTAAAGGAAAGCAGGATGTGAGTTGTAGATTGTGTCCTCATCACAGGTTACACCTTTGCCAAGGTGGGCAGCAGAGGGAGAGGTG
>NW_009969672.1:0-2226 GCF_000747805.2 Chaetura pelagica | reverse complement strand
AAAAAAAAAAAATCATTCTCCTTCAGCAATGAAAATAAGAAATTAGCTATTTATAAACAACAGTAATCATCTAAATCCAGGCCTAACAGAGGCAGAAAACCTGATCAAACAATTAAAAATCCAGTCCTATATGTGATCTTGTAACTCACAGCCCTGTAAAAATCAACACTTGTGTTTTAATTCAGCTGCCCCCAGAGCAGCAGGGAAGGCAAGAGGTACCTGCAGCCAGCCAGAACCTGGTAAGAACACAGCTGCTAACAACTGCCAAGTATGAGCTAGGATACAATGACAGAATATAGGAAAAAGTGTCAAATAAAACACAACTCCACTATGGCCAACACCAGACTGCTACTTCAACACTGAATAATGCCCCTAGGAACAAACTGGTGAAATACGTCAAACATGAGCTGCTGGGCTCATGTAACAACACATGCAGAACTGCAATAACCGTGGTCCTTCCAGTGCCAAATCAGACCAATCTTGGTTCACAAGACAGGCACCTGGCAAAGAACAGAAAGGCTATTGGGTTTTTTATGCACCAAGTGCCCTCAAAGGCTGTTTTTCACCCTCAGTCCCTGACAAGACCTGCAGCCATGCAGCCCTGCTGGGGCAAAGGGACACAGGCAGGGAACACCCCAAACTCCCCCTGCACCAGCCATGGCTGGGACCCAGACACCTGCCCCTGCCCTTCCCAAATCAACCCATTTAATCAGAGAACAATTCAGAACAATGACTGCAGCAGCCTGACTGTCACAAACCCCTAGGTTCAAGACTGAAACCAACACTTAAAGCAGTTGAGTCTGGCAGCCATCGATCTACTGCAGTCACCTAAAGCTCCTGCCCCAGAAGAGCAGCCCAGAGTGTGACAGACTGACCTTGCTGTGCGAGGCAGCTGTGACACCCATTTCCCAGTGAGCCTTGTCCTGCATCTTCACTAGATTTTGCTGTGAACTTAAAGTGGAAAAAAAGTTGCCATTTTCCAGGTCAGCCACACTGGAAGTGCCCACAGCATCGTGCAGAGAGCACACACAGGCTCTGTCAGCTCAGAAATCACTAATAATTTCCCTGTCTACTTGATGATTCTTCTTCAAGCTCAGGTTTGGTCTTGCACCAAAAATGAAGTATGCATTTGGTAACAGCACTTAAGGGGAAGAAAAAGAGTCACCTGCATAGTTCCAAATACCAATGTAGAGAAGAAAAGTTCAGGTTATTCTGTCATGGCAAGAGGAGGACTGGCTTGTCAGCAGCAGTTTCAATTTCTCTCTAGTCTATATGCTTTCAAAATTAAGATTTTCCTTCAAGCATATCTGGGTTTTCACACAATTAAACTAATCCCTGAAATTGGTTAATATTGAGCTCCAGCCCTGGCTCTTTTATGTAAGAAAACTATTCACATTTCAGTCACCAGAATTCAAACTTGTGCTTAATTGAAGTTATTGTGCTCCTCCTCACACAGCAACAGAAGATTAAAGTGACCTCCAGTGAAGTTTTCAATCCTCTCACGTCACTGAAACCAGGCTCCACACACCAGTGTTCCCTTCATACTTGACCATGAGGCACTTACAAAAACATGAAATTTTACTTCCACAGAAACACCAAGTAATGTGAAAAACAATTGAATCTGGGGCTCTTTGGAATATCTTCTGAAGTACACAGCAGAGCTACAGCCAAAATGGAATCTGTCCTAAGGGATTATGACTCTTCACACACTTAACCTATGAAAACAAAACCTCCAGCGAATTTCATTTATAAGCTGCAAAAGGAAGACAACATATTTATTCTCAAGTGAGACCTTGACTTATCTTTACCTCAGCTTGAATCTCATTATGAGGAAAAGGATTTCCATGACTTGCTGTAACATTAGAAGTTCTTTAAAAAAATTTAAAACCACAGTGTTGCTGTGACCACAAACCATCAGGTTATCCCCCAGTTCTGCCAGGCTACCAAACAGGAGTCAATGCTTGTCCACAGAAATCTTGGATGCTGAAATAAGCTTATCCAAACAGAGTTTTCAGTGCAGCATTTACATACCTTGTATAACTCTCCCATCAATTATGTTTCCAATACTGCTTTGTTAGAAGTGATTGAGCTCTCACCTAAGCAAAAAAAGGGAAAAATCAAATTTAAACCCATCAAGATACTGGCAAATCCTCACATTATACAAGCACAGGAAAGGATTCTGATTTTAGCCATTCATCTCAGTACTGTTTCCCAGTAAAAAAAAAA
>NW_009969671.1:0-2223 GCF_000747805.2 Chaetura pelagica | reverse complement strand
AAAAAAAAAACAACAACCACCAAATAAAACTAGTTCAACCATAAGTAAACTAGCACTAGTGTATTCCTTACTCTGAAAGAAGCCAGACACCGGCCCATTCATCAAACAATTTACCGCACTGACCATCCTTAAACCAAGCAAAAGAACCTACTTCTATTGAGCTTTTGAGCTCACAGTCCCCAGCATTATCCTATAGTTCCAAGCAACTGAAGGAAAACTAAAGTTGTTCAGTCTCTTTTATCAATTGATGACCACCAGCCTAAAATATAATTCCACCACATACCTCCTGCTTGAAACACCAGGTGACTGAGAAGGGCAGCATAAGCTGTACTATGTAAGCTTACAGACAAACCATTTGAGTTCATACACCCCCACATACACTTAAAAAGTAATTTCACTAGTGGTGAAAACAAAAGGGCTTATATTGTAACTTAAAAAAAGGAATAATTTAATAGCTATGTGTCACAAATAATAAACAGGCAACTGACCCCAAAACTGAATTTCAGCTCTCATTAAAAATTATCAACTCCCCCAAAAAATTAGTTGAAAAGCACAGTAGATAAAGACAATTAATGTTGCACAACACAGCACAAAGCACACACACTAATACCATGCAATCTGTACAGTTCTTGTACTCATGATTTTTTAGAAGAATGTAAGGGTCTAAAAGGCTACCTTCAAGAAAAATCCACTTGCAGCTTAAAAATCAGAACTTGTACTCCTGTTAGTGTAAAGAAATACTTCACATTCTAAGAGCACTAGTTTTACACAAAATAAGACATCAGAAGTGATGCACATCATAGCTGAAGAAGAAAAAAATAAAAAAACAAAAACACCCAAGTTTTTCAAGACTTGCAGAAAGCTCCAGTTATTCTTCATGAACTTGTCAATGAGCAACTATAAACAGTCATCCTTGCCTGCTCATTAGCACAGCATGTGTGGAAGCAGCATATTCTCAGCTATTAAGGAATCCATACAATCCTGAAGAGCAGTGTATATACTAAGCCTTTTGGCTAACATATTTAAGACCACAGGACCCTGCTTTAATTTTCACCCTAAACTTTTCCCTGCTTCTGTATACAACTACTTGGATTAAAACCTCTCAAGTGTAAATTAATACAACGATGTAAAGAACTGAAGGGTTCTTCAATCTTTTCCAAAAATAGGCAAAAAACCCTTTGCCATTCACCTACTAGACATGAACTGATGATCTGCATGGATGCTAAACTACAAATCATGCCTCAAATTTCACGTTTCTGAAGCTTGATTTACAAACCTTCTACATTAGCTAAATAAAGGTCAGCACTGAAAGATGCTTTTTCCACAAGGACTTCTTCTGACAAGTTTCAACTGCAATGAGTTATTCCAGCACTAAATCTCCCAAGACAGTTCTATACATGCACATAGAAGTATGTACAGATAAGCAGGGCAAGTATTTCCTCTTCTAATATTAATCTGAAAATACCTGAAATATACTTGCACCAAATTTTCTCAAGATGTTCACCTCTCACCAGACAAGCCAGATCTGGAAAATCCCAAAAGTTAAACTTTGTAAAAATTCACCTAAGTTGGGTATTTTAACCAAGTGTTAAGAAGACCACAGAGAACTCATGGTTTTATGTCCATGTTTAGCATTTAGATTGCAAATCAACTCTCATACGAGGAAAGCAAGAAAGTGAAAAGAATAGCTTCCCACCTCTTCATAGATTAGATTCTAGAAACTGCCTATTTACCACACAAAAAGAAAAAAAGAAACTACCACAACATATGCTTAAACAACATAAATTAAATGGCCACAACTACACTTAACTGCAGCATGCTATTACTATAGACAGCATTAAGCTGTAATCACAGTCCTTTGCTCCTGAATATGGTAATATTATTTTTGAGGTTATCGAAGCATCCTGACAACTATAAATGCATAGCTTAACTTGCAAAAATCCTTACTTATTAGCTACTTGAGCTAGCAAAACTAACTGATGAGCTACATTAAAACAAGAAAAAAAAGTAAGTACATCATAAAAGCCATTCAATACAGAGACCCTCTCCCTCAGTAAGGAACTCTCTCCTGTACAGTGGGAGACTTAAGTAGACTTTTTGGAAGCACCAAGACACCAATGTAGCACAGCCATCATCCACAGGCAACTTCTGACTGTAATATTTCTCATCTTTTCTGAATGAGACCTGAACAGTCTTGGACAATATTGGAAAGGAAAAAAAAAA
>NW_009969670.1:0-2224 GCF_000747805.2 Chaetura pelagica | reverse complement strand
AAAAAAAAAAAAAAAAAAAAAATTAAAATGTGAAGCTTCAGATCCAATAACAGATTTGTGTTGAGCTGGCATAGTTTTTCAGTTAAGGTAGTTACCCCATACTTTGGTTACATTGTATTTCTAATGCCAGCATCCTCTAGGAAAAGTGGAAGAGGGAAAAAATTGCTCCTTTTTTAATGTATCCATAAGATTTGTTTTAGCAGCCTCTGCATAGTGGGAAGGAAATAATGTAAAATAAGGATGTCATGTAGAGTTCTGAATAAGCAAGCTTAGGTCTAGAGTAGCAGTATCTTTTTCTTAGGCATAAAAGCACATGCATTGTGGTTTATACTGCTTCTTATAACCAGGCTAGCTCAAGTGTCTCTGCTCAGCACTGTCTTGTACTCAATAGACATAACCATTCCAAGGAAATATAGAGCTCCTCTAAATATTTGGGTAGTTTATGATCAGAAGGATGCAGATCCTGGTATGGAAATACTTTTTAAGAGTTTGAAAGGCTTTTTACAGTCACTGGGATTTACTTCAAAATAAATAAACCATTGTGCAAAGTTGATAAATCAAAATTCAGATTAGAAGGTGAAATTCTTCTCATTGTTCTCCATGGAAAATGAAGGGCAAAATAATTTCAAATAATTTTATCCAACTTTTTTCACCCTTGCCAAGTTTAACTACCAACATAACCAACAGGACTCTTTAATCATGGTCTCACTGTCTATGGTAAAGTCCCAGGAGACTGCTGAACACAGGCTGTCTGGCTGCTTCTGCTCTTTATGTAGATCATATCTGTGTATTATTATTTTTTCAGTGACTGCCATCTAATGTGAGGTTCAGAAAAGAAAATTCTTTTTAGCACTGAAATAATAATGCAGTGATGACTGTAACAACTTACAAGCATTGTGTGTTTTTTCATGAATTTTTCTGAATGGAGCGCACACAGAGGAGAAAAATGCATTATCTTTAAGTGTCTTTCTAATGCTAAGGACCCAAGTTAGAGATTTTGAGGCAGATTCTACTGAGATTAATTTGTATGGCTCTTTTCACTTTTGAAATTTGCTGAAAGACATCCCGTTAGAATCTTACCCACAGAAATGTGCATTGCTTTACAGAATTATGCTGCACAGAAAGGCAATGAGCAAGTACATATTCATGGCATGTACCAATTTGTTGAGTCATCAATGCTGCTTTTTTATAGGGGAGACAAATACCGTGTTTCTTTAAGGGCATATTTCTTAAAATGCATCAGTTTTTTGAGGAGATCTGGTGGGCCTTGAACCGAGATGAGTTCCTGCTCTGTTAAATATATTTGCATAGAAAAGGGTATAGAAGAAATAGGACACTGTAGCTTAGTAATTTGATTGAACACCTACATAAATGATAATGAAGTCAAACAATTTTTCAGGTTAATTTGATAGAACACTGAAAACAGTATCAGAGCATGGAATACACTAACAGTTTATTTTTTTTCATGGTGCTATATCCTTTACAGCTCAACATAATTAACCTGCTTCCTTCCTGTAGGAGGATGAGGAATAGGAAAATGGTGAGGTTTTATAAATACGGGGCTGGGCAGAGATGGAAACTATGCCTTTTCTTGAACATTAATAATTTTTTTTAATCAGTTATAGGAAAAGGAAACCTAGTATGAAATTAATTTTTCTGAAAACCCTCATGTTATATATGTTCTCATTCTTTGCACTACTCCACTTTGGCACTATATCACTCCTTTGGAAAGCATGTTTTGTTGTATTAAGAAAGTTAGATGGTGCTGAAAAGAGCCTTTAGAAATTAAAATTACACCTAAAGACAATGTATTGGGTTTTAGTTATTATTTCAATTTACGTAAATTTTTGTCTCATCAGAAAGCATTGTCATGTTTAAACTGCCTGTGCCATCTTCTGAGTGTATTGGTAACAGGCTAAATGAAAAGGACACACATATTCCATGAACTGAACTTTGCTTCAAAGTATCTGCAATTAACTCATTCAAGTTGCAGTACTCTGTGTGAGTTATTGAATTTTTAAAAATATGAGATTTATTTTGCTTCCAGATGATTCATCAGTCCCTCCCCTTAAAACCCCAGATGTCTAAATTTCAGTGCTTTCCAAAGCTCCAGCCCATTGGTGCCCCAGCCAGCGGGAGCTGCAGCCAGGGCAGCTGCACAGCAGCCCCGTTCCTGCCGCTGCTGACAGGGGCGTCCCACACCCCTCACCTCGCGGCACCTCAG
>NW_009969669.1:0-2222 GCF_000747805.2 Chaetura pelagica | reverse complement strand
CTTCCAACCCTGACCATTCTGTGATTCTGTGTGATTTAATATCAGAAGAGACAATGGTGATATTTGATACTCCAGGATATGCATGGAGAGAACATCTGTTTCCATCTTTGGAGAGATCTCTTCAGGGTAGATACCAGAGATGTGACTCAGTAGCAGGAGCACATTGGGTGGATTCCTCCTGTTCCTTCTGACCCTTTCCAGCAGTCTGCTCTCCTTCCACACTGCATTGCACCCATACACGTGAAGATGAGACATTCTGAATGCCAGACACATCTTTCCACTATGTTTAGGCAGCTGAAAGAAACTGTGAGATGATGCCAGCACCTGCTTTCCATAAGTTTGATGCTTGATGCTATTTCCTCACACCTGAGCTATGACTTCTGGATGCCTTGCAGAGGACACGGGCCATCACAATTTTAAATCACTCAGCCAATAAAAGCAGACTACAGGACCTTTCTCTAAAGAGGGGAGAATTTCTTCACCTCAACCCATGGCCTGGAACTGCTCAGTTCAACCACTGCTACGTAAATCCTTTCCTCAGTTTTCATCAGGGTTGAGGTTTGCTGCCAAAGAGATTTGCCAACAGAAAATCAGCCTCCACATGTCCTCAAATGCAGCTTGATGCAGTGCAGATTTTGTCTGGTGACAGCTGTCTACTTAACCACAGAAATCTCTGAGATCAACAGGGGAAAAGTGTGCCTCCTGGTATCACTTCCCTGTAGTGACACTAATTGTACCAAACCTCAAGGGCTCTACTATAAATACCAAATTATCCTAGTGCTGGAAAAAGACATTGCCTGAAGGTAGGAAATCTATAGAAACCAAATATATCCCCCTCATAAAAAGCACTCAAGTCAATTAAATGTTCTCATAACAATTAGAGCTAAACAGCTCATGTCCAACATAAATTTTTTTAAAGCATTAACTTAAAAAAGCTGGAGCAGGAAGGACTAGATCTTTTAGTCCTGAAGGTAAAGGAAAACTGAACATTTCAGGACATCTTATCTGCAATGAGGATAGTGGTTTTCCTTCACCACTTTCTAATACCATTTAGGCATAAAAAATGACTAAAATTCAGGAGCTGGGGGCTGATGAAGTCTGAAGTCATTATTTCAACAGTGTCCCTGGAAAAGGCAGCCCTGTAGTGGAGTGAGAGAGAGTGATAGATATAAATGGGCACTGCCTTAATGTTTTGGGGCATAAATCTGTAAGTTTCTACCCTCTTCAAATAACCTGAGAGGATGGGATGAAATGGAGGAAGCTCTTGAAATGTGATACTTCACCATCAGGCTTCACTGCAACTGATCTTTGACGAGAGCAATGAAGGAACTTGATGTCTTATTGCATGTTCTGATGGACACAAGAAAAGAGAGGAGGGTTTTCATACAGATAACCTGTGATCGCAACCAATTCACCTCCATGGTCTGTGGTGACTCTGTCAGTTTAGAAAACCTGAGTGATCCTACTGGCTTAGATGAATCCCTTAGCCTACCTCAACTTTTGAAAAGCTTGTATTCAACGTTTTCAACAACCTCTATACAGATCTTAGTTTAGAAATCATAGCTCACCTATTGAGGTAGATAAATAGACAACTATGGAAGCAAAACACAATCCCTCTTTTTCCCCAGTTTTATAGGTATCAATAGGAATGGGAACAGCTCCCTGAAAGCCAACACCTGGATCCAGTGCACTCTGGTGGAGAGAGTTTCAATCTCCATTATGTTTCAGGCAAAATAAGTTTTACATGGGATGGTGATAAACACTAGACCAGGAACAAGAAGGTGTTACAACAGCTTAGTTCTTCAAATACCTTTATATCTTTGGTGAAATACCAGATCTTTAGACTTGGGGAGCTGTTGCAGTTAGATTAAACTTTTTGTAGAGTCAGTGCTTCTCCTACAGCCCCAGGTACCCAACTGATTTATTTAAGCATATTTGGTGATTTCTCATGTTTCTGTTGATATTAACAACATGCAGGCTAGAAGACTCCTTCAAATGTTGTGTTTATCCTAGTGAAAGGCTGTAGATTTTCTGTTAGCATCAGCTGTTCATGAACAGCAAGTGCTCTTGAAGAGCAAGCAGGGAACAACATGAGATGCCTTTATGGGTAGCTGTGAATGTCCACTAAGGCAGATAACCAGCAGGGAAATCATATGCAATTCCAGTCTGTGTTCAGCTTTGGGTCCCACACCACAAGAAGGACATGGAACTGTTGGAGGAAG
>NW_009969668.1:0-2223 GCF_000747805.2 Chaetura pelagica | reverse complement strand
GTCGGACCTGAGTCAAACTGTGACAGGGACACAGGGCAGCGGACAGAAGGCACTATCGTTGAAGCAATTCAGACAGAAACCTGGCTTGTGGACTTTTCCAGTGCTTATTTCCTTCATCTCACAGGGTGCTTTCTTGAGGGGTATGAACTTGCGTACAAGGATCTTGTCAATTCTGAAGCGATTTGGGCTGTATTCCCTAGAAGAAGGGACCCATCACACAAACGTGACATTTCCTACCTTTAGCACCCCTTGGTCATGTAAGTTATTCCTATACCATACACTGCTTATGTAGCCTTGTGGAGAAAGGTCCTGTCTTAAGAAATACGTTTAATAAGCAGTATGGATGATAACCACTTCAGGTTGATGGCTGCCACAGACCTGCCAGATAACTAACCCTCAGTGAGATGAATTCACCATCTCCCTTAGAGTTGCATGCTGTTCCCAGGCAGTTTGTGAAGACTCTCCTCCTGGTCTGTCGCAGTTGTTACTGGCAAGTGGGGATTGCTCCAACTCTTGGTATCAAACCACACTCTTCTTTGCCTTTCAGCTCCACACGTAGCTTAAACTGTTCCAAGCTGGGCTGCAGGTGCCAGAGGTGGTCCAGGCCTTCCTCTTCGCAGTGCAATCCTGCCTTCTCCTTTGTACCACCAGCTCTGCCACCTGATGTAGCTTAAAATAGACACTACACAAAAAGCTGTTTCCTGGCCACTGTGAAGGGAGGAACACGCATCTTTTGAGAGCAGTGCAGGTTTACATCAAATGCCTCAAGAAGTTGCTCTGAAGTTACAACATCTTTTGCTGATGTTGTTTGGTAGGTAGCAGGCTATCAGGCTCCTGGGCTAGTAGTTGAGGCATGCCTCAAGTCAGATTTTTGAGATGTATGATGGATCTTTTTATCTGTCTTTATGGTGACCCTGAAGCTACTTAAATAGAATTCAAGCAGTTGCTAGTGGTAACCATGTTCCATTTCATAAGCCATGAAAGCAAGGGGTGCTAAGATTTGCTTGAAGTCAGGAAGAGGATAGTTATTCTACTCAGGTCCTCAGTTGTCACGAGGGTGTTTGTCCTTCAGGAGGAGGACATTATGTTACTGGATCCAAGTGTGTAGGAGTTACGTATTTTGATAGTTTTGTGGCAGTGAATGGTTATTATGATGGCTGTAGAGATACTGTGCAGTAGGTTATGTCAGTGTAACCACCTTTGTGGGGACACGGAAGGCACAGTGTGTAGGCTGCTGTTGCCAAGGCAGTCAGCAACCACACTCATGCAATTACATTTTTTTTCTCTCCAAGCTAATGCAAATTAAATTTCAACTGCAAGACAGTTTTATTCTGGGTTGGCTTCTCTGGTAGTTTCTCTAGGTTGACTTTGTCTAACTTACTCCTAACTGTCTATAAAATTTTCTTTTCAGTTGCAACACATAAGAGGTATTAATTCGATGTACTCCTCTAAAAGCCAAGGAAATGAGGGCAGGCTTCTAATGGCTTTATTTCTTCTGCCAGATCTTTTAATCTGTTTGTATTGCTCAAGCACTTGATTCAAAAAGAAAGGAGTTTATCTTGAAAAAAGAAGGCTTATCTAAAGCATAATGGTTATAATTGCAGTTAAACTGGTAGATATGGAGATACATTTAGAATTTCCTGACTTATTAGTAGCAATTGGACTTAAGGATGCTTCTGACAAAAAATGGAACAGAGTTTTTCTGTATTAACCAAAAATTTTCATATAATGTAAATTACTTCTATTTTGTCTATAAAGCATGTCTTAAATGTTTAACAGTGGCAAATACAGACACTAGGCTTTCTTGTATGTCGCTGTCATCCATTTCAAGCAGAGGATGGTAGTACGTATTTCTGCCATTTTTTGGTCCATGTTTTTAAGTTGCAACCTTGTAAGATGTAGAACTTGTGAAACTGACAATATCAGAAGATAGATGCTCTTTCTGAAAGAAATCTGAACAATAATGACCTAATAACGACAGGGTTGTAGAAGTGGGACTATGGAAGGGAACTCTTCTCTTGCCTCAGAGCTACTTTACTGTTTCATTCCAAACATGTTTGTCTAACTTTCTTTTAGAACTTCTCCTTCCATTTCACGTCTTAATTTTTCAAAATGCAGTAGCTGTCCTGAGGTTTCTTGTCACAAACAATGTTGAGGGGGTTTATTATGAACTCTGAGCTTCATGTTCCCTGTCTGTTATATGAATGTGTCAGGCTTAATCTT
>NW_009969667.1:0-2222 GCF_000747805.2 Chaetura pelagica | reverse complement strand
AAATGATGAAATTAATTTAATTTACAGCCACCCAGGTGAAAGCTATAAGTTTAGTCTCCACTGGATCTCTGGGCCTTCTAGAATATCAGCAAAAACAGAAAGGTGTTCAGAAGGCAGTTCATTCCTTCAGCATTGGACACCCATCTTGTCATCCAGAGCTGCTTACTTCTCTCCATCAGAGAGGGCCCAGACACCTAACTTTGAGATGGGTACAGACAGATAAAATGGATATCACCCATAGAACGGAGTGTTGATTTTGATGTACTAGAAGTGCAAAACTTTACTGTAAAACATTATAGCAGAGCACTTACATCCCAGCCACTAGGTGAAGGTTAGATGTTTTCCTTCATTCCTCAGTGTTGCTGACTTATGAAGGCAACTTCAAAAGGTTGGTAATTAACACCATTTGAGGGAACAGTGAAGCCAGTTCAGAATGCCTTCTTGCAACAGTTTTACCCATCTGACATATCTTTGTGGGCATTTTTTTAGCTCTCTTTACCCACACAAAATAAGATACTTGTATTGGAAGTGTTGTATTCACCCAAATGAGTAATCAGTATCAGCTTTGTGGGGTGTTTACCATAAAGTGGTCACTGGTGGAGTCTCATGACACCTTTGTATCCCCATGACTTGTGCAATGTGTGACAATGACTGAAATTCTGCCCCTTTCCCCTGCTAAATCAGCTAGAAATTCTCCCTAGCAAATTCAATAATTCAATTTGCTGAATTCTGTAAGAGCCTCCTTTTGATGTTGAGAGTAGTTTTGCGTTAGATCCAGATTTTTAAGGATAACCCCAGCCATTAGGAAGGAGAAGCAAAAATAAACAGAGACAGGCATGAGTGTATTGTAATTGACTGTGATTTAAGAAATTCTGCACTTGCCAGAGGCACTCACTGGGAGGTATATAGAAACCTATCAGCGTTATCAGATTCAAGCCATTGACTTTGTTTAGAGTCCCATGAACACTGTTTCAGAAACATAAGGCAGAGTTTTTATCCTAAATTTCTTCTCTCTCTCTTTCTTTTTTTCCCCTTTTTTTTTGGTTTGTGTTTTGTTTTTGTTTGTTTGTTTGTTTATTTGTTTGGTTTGGGGTTTTTTGTTTGCATGTTTTTGTCTCCTCTCTTTGTTAGGCTTGGAAATCTCATGGGACGGCGACAGTTTTGTGGAAGTCATGGCTGCGCCGCATCTGAAGGGCAAACTCTGCGGTCTGTGTGGCAATTACAATGGGCACAAGCGAGATGACCTGATTGGGGGAGATGGGACTTTTAAGTTTGATGTGGATGACTTTGCTGAATCCTGGCGTGTGGAGTCCAATGAGTTCTGCAGCCGCCCGCAGAGAAAACCGGTGCCTGAGCTCTGTCATGGGACAGTCAGGGTGAAACTCCGAGCTCACCGGGAATGCCAGAAGCTCAAAGGGTGGGAGTTCCAGAGCTGTCATTCAACGGTGGATTATACCACATTTTATCGGTAAGTGTGGCTTGCTGTGAGATAGGGAGATAATGAATTACTGTGCAAGAAGAAAAAACAACTGGCCCAATTTCAGTAGTGTTTGAGCATGTGTTTAGAGCTGCTTTTGCTGATAATTAATACACAGGCTTAGAGGTACATCATGATGAGCTTTTCTGATTCAGGAATCAGAAGAAGATGATCCTGAGCTAATAAAGACCCAAGCAACCAACAGTGAGAAAGGCAGGCAGGCTTGTGATCACCTAGAGAAAAAGTAATTTTGGAGACTGAGGAAAGAGGGGGCAGAGACTTCAAAACATTTTGGTAAGCTCTTTCTGATTTCAAAGTCAGCTGTAAAGTTGAGGCTGATTTTAATTGCTATTTCTTGTGGTCCATAGAAGTGTGTCTTCCCAGAAACATTTTGAAAATTACTTTATTAAAGCAGAGAAAGTAGATAATACTAGTGCCTCTTGGATGGTATAATTTGTGGGTGGAGAGTTTGAAAGGAGAAAGTTAACAAAAGTTCAGTGCATGCCCATCCTGCCCTGGCAGCAAAGAAAGACAGACCAGGATCTAGAAGCCTTGTCCAAGCAAATTATTTAGGATTTTTATCTTTAAAATGCTTCCAGTCTAAACCACAGAGACACTATTTCTGGTTTTTAATTGGCCTGAGTTTATTTGCCACTCACTAAATAAAATGGGCTTTTCTTTTGATTGCCTGACATAAAAGATAAAAGCGAGCTGAATCACGGTTCTGTGATGGCGGGTGGAGCTG
>NW_009969666.1:0-2222 GCF_000747805.2 Chaetura pelagica | reverse complement strand
TCAATGTCCAAAGATCCCATACAGATCTGTTAAAACCAAGGACTGGATCCATGGATCATACCACCCCAGGAAATAATCTGTCAGATGTTCTGACAGTGATGCTACAGAGTTCACCTTCTCCTGTGCAAGGTCTTCTCCTAAGGTACCCGGGTCTCAAAGAGGTAACCACTGCTGAGTGGGTGCAAAAGTGAGGTTTTTATGATGTGCCCAAAGCAAAGTACCATTTAAAACAGTCTGTGGTTACACATGCACGCTTGCAGTCCCTTATAGGACTCCCACCTCCTTTGGCACAAAGGCAAGGGGGCTTAATTCATGCTCACAGACATTTTATTCCAACTTCACAGTTTAATGCTCAGGACCTTCTGCCGTATCCATTGCACTCTACTTAAACCCTCTTCTGATGACAGAACTAATTTCCTTAACAGATTTCCTCCAGTGCTCAGTACTATAGTAGATTAATGCTTCACAACTACTCATTACTTTATTTTCACAGCACTCCTCTACAAGGAGAGAGTCATTTTATCCCCATCGTATGGGTGGGATGTTACTAGACAAAATGGAGATATTATAAAGTAACCTCCTTTGTTGGCTGTCCAAGTCCAAGCTGCCTACAAGCAAATTTAGAAATCTCCAAGAACTCCATGTGTTAGAAGTGCAGCTGCCAGTTACCTCAGCTTAGGCTGGATGGGCATTCTGCAGCTAACACCAAGATGCAGAGAGGAGAAGGAGACATGTACAGTGGGACTCTGAAAAAGTCACTGTGAGCAACTGTAACAGTGCACCAGAATTTTACTGTGGCAGCATTTATGGGGCTTCATCATGAGATACCCTTGCCTCCTTCCTCAAGCCACTGGAGCAATTTGCTTTTAAGTGCCTCAAAAGGTAAGGAGATAAGCTTGCAGAAACCCACCTTTTCTGTTAGCCAGTCCTGACTTTTTCTCAGAAAGATGTGTATCATAAAGTGCTAAAGGAAAATTTGTTCTCAAAATATTTTATTCTGCATCTGTGTCAACACATATATTGCATATACAGAGCCATTTTCTCTGATTCTAAAAGGAATGCTTCCTGGTTCTTACCGTACACATCAAACTTCTAACCAAGAGCCATCCACACTTTACTGAGTTCCCGATAGTCAGAACTTCTCAAGCTCTGAAGCCCATGGACATCAGTGAGACCACAAAAGTATCTAAGATGTCTAAAGAATTAGGTGAGAGACAATGGGAATAAACAAGCATCACTTAAGAAGTATCTCTGCTTGTGGAATCTTTTACTGTTCATAATGTTACAGGGCTGTAACTACATGCAAATTTTAAAATAACAACTGATCCTCCAGAGCTGGCCATTAAAATCAGACAAACTACTCAAGGCACAGATAAAAATCCTCCTCTGTCATCACTATGGTCTGTGTTTAATTGATTTTTTGTCCATTTTTCATTATCTTCCTTTAAAAAATAAGAATCTGGGTGGATTCTTCCAGAGGATGTGAAAGTTGCTCCTTCCCTGACAGCAGCTGATTTAGTTGAAAGGGAGAAGGTCAAATATTTGAAAAGCATGGCAAGGCAGAGAATGAGGATCACAGGAGAGACCTCAGAGCCTGCAGATCATGCTCAGATGGAGATGTTGCTGAGTTAGGCCACAGATGCACTGGAAAGAAAAACCACTAAGGAGAAGAGGGAAGTCTGCAAAGTTTGCTGCAACTCAGAAAGTAACTAAATTGACTACAAATAAAACTGGAAGCAAGGTCTTTTTTCACGTTACAAGAATGGTACAGAGGTTGCCTACAAGTATTTTCTGTTTCTGTTTGGGGTTCCTCACTTGGAGTTTACTGAAAACACAGTAGCCCTGTATTTTAACGCAATCTGGCTTTAGAGTTGACAAGCCATTTGATCTGTTTTGAGAAGTTTATTTTAGGGAAGGACACAGAGGAACCTCTACTCTCTTCATTTGATTCCTCATTCAGTGATGCACACTGTACAGCTTCAACGGCAGCACAGTGGTTACAGGGGTCTGCTGAACTTTGACTTTGGAGAGGATATGAGGCAAGGCTATTTCCAGAAGCCAGTTGAGGTTATGATGGATCAGTAGTCTGTCCTGGTATGGAAAATTCTGTAGGGACCCTCCAAAATGTCAGTCATTCTCTGCCCAATAGTCAGCTGAAAGTAAGCATAGAACCATAGAACTATTCACGTTGGAACCTACCGTGCTGCAGCTTGAAGCCATTC
>NW_009969665.1:0-2221 GCF_000747805.2 Chaetura pelagica | reverse complement strand
ATATTGTTGATCTTGCTGCCTTTAAAAGCTATCATAAGCAGGATTCTGTACCATAAAATGTATTGCTATATATGAGCTTTTAATGTTTGAAAGTAGTATTTTAACAATTTTCAGTACATATCTGAGTGTCATATTGGAATACAAATGTATAAGGTCATTAGCATTAAATATATATTGGCCTGACATACCTCTGGCAAAAACACTTCAAAATGGTCACGGAAAATGCTCTCTCATCATCTATGGATACACTTTTGGCTCTGTGCAGCAAATTACCTATGCTGATAGTTTCTGGATAATGAAGGCTTTTATACCTTCAATAAATATTTGCCCATCTAAGTTCAGCACTGCATACATTGACATAAAGGTTTTGTATAGATATAAGAAATGTATTCACAGTGTTTTGCAAGTGTGCAAAGGTGATTTTACATGGTATAAACCTTTATTTTTTTAGTGAAACAAGTGCCTCTGCCTTTTATTTTATAAGCCTTATCCACAACATTGATTATAGGACTTACTATATATTCTCTTGATTATCTTTAATGCAATTTGAAGGGGGGAAGGAGTTGTGTAGGTTTCTTGTATCTCATTTAAACCTCGTGGAAGTCAGAGTGCTAGAGAGTCAAATATTTATTAGGTGTTTGTAATTTAGATGAGAAATTAACACCCTTCTTAAACTGATTTAATAATCAGTATAACTTGATTTTTAATAGTTTGTTTTGATTCATAAACCTAAACATGAAGGACATTTGTTTATGACTAGTGATAATGAGTGCTCTCCTATCAGCTTATCAGATAGCTTTGTAGAAATCTTGCTGCTTCTATTTAATGTTACATCCTTGATTTTGACGAAAGGAACAGTGTTCCCTTTAATAGGTTCCTGCTGGCTTTCTGTGTTATGGATGATGGTCATTTATAGAAGAATAATGAAGGAGATCCAGGAAAGCTTAACTTAATTAAAATACTGATTTTAAACATTTAACAGAATGAGAAGTGCTGCTTCTGATGCAAATGAATTAAACTTTAATAGGTACAAGGCTTCTAGTGAGACACTTAATGAGGAGTCTTTGCGCAGATTTACCATATTTTTGTGCACTCACACACATGAGGCTTTTCTTAAACTTTTTCTTCTGTAGACAGTTTTATTTCTTCCCCAGTAGTAGCTGGCATTTGCCAAATGTGGAAATACGTAATAAAGCCTCAGTACATAAAAAATTCAAAGTAGTTTAGCTCAGAGGTGTCCAGTCTTCCTCCTATGAAATGGCAGGGAATCATCACACACACATATCGCATTTGAAGAGTGGAGACAGAAGACGAGTCTGGGAGTGCTTCCTGGGTGGAAAATTACGTTGAATTTAGATTATTAGCCCTGGATCAGATAGAAGGCTCTAGTGCAGCCTAGCAATGTTTACCTTAGCACTCCTGGCAAATTTATTTCCCAGCCAAGTGGAGGATGGGTTAGTAATCAGCCACTATGCTGATACGATCCCATTTCCAGTCAGGTAATGTAGTGGCATTGAAGGCACACCTAAATTCATCTCACCGTTTGTGCTGAATTTTAACTCTGGTGTCAGCTTTGGTTTCTGGTGTCTTACTAGATATTTGGTTCCACTCTGCCTCAGGGTGCCTAGTTCTCAAAACAAAATTACTATGATGAGGTATATGTGGGCATTCAGGATTGCCAAAAGCACTTAAGTAAGAGTTAGAACAGTACAATGTTCAAGTAACACAGTATTTCCTAAAATGACATAGCGGTCATTATATTTTCTCTATGCCTCATATTTATAATTATCCAAAGTTATTATTTTTGTATGTATAGATCTGCAAATTCCATATAGCTGTCAGAACCACTCAGGATAAAAATCTATAACAAGTTATGTGGGTTATGAGAGGAAAAATAGCTTCAAATTATTTTTTATATTAAATTAAATTGGGTATTTATGAAACTACAGAAACCAGTAGTGCTCCTACACTACTGGCAAACAATTTTTATCATCATGTGAAAAATTGCATTTAATTTTAATCCATAGTACAGATGAGACTACTTTTGTTATTTTAATCAGTGTTCCAACTTCCAGGATATGAGAAATGGTATACTGGTCTTTCTCTTGTCTGCCTGTGGAAAATATGTGAAGAAGGCACTTGATCTATAGATAGCTCTTGGAAGTCTAGCCCCTTAAAATCTCACTGAGATCATTAGGAAGTTCACCCCAGTCTGTCCAAT
>NW_009969664.1:0-2221 GCF_000747805.2 Chaetura pelagica | reverse complement strand
GCAAAGCACTTAAGCACATGCTTAATTTTAAGCATTCAGGTAGTGCCATTTAAGCTAATGGAATCATTTAAGTGCTTTGTTGGCTCAGGGCCAGTCTCCTCAACATCTTGCAGTGTCAAGTACACAGAGGGCTACATCTAATTGCATGAGACTTTAATTGACAAAAATCAAAGTAATGCAGCATTTAGACTGAAGCCATCTCTCCAAGACAGCTATTATAATCAGAGTGGGCAGGGCAAGGTTTTTCGTGCTGTCCCAGGGCCTGAAGTGTCCTGCTGGCTTTGATCCACCATGCCTCAACTCTGGTACAAGCCTTTCCTCAGCAACTCTCATCTAAGTTTTCCATCCAACATGATCTTACTGAAGCTATTGGTTTGTGTCCCCCAGATAATTACACAAGCTCTCATGTAACTGTGTTGTCTTTCTTACCAAATCTGTTCCATCATTTGCTGCTATCTCCTCTTGATGTACACTCAAACTTATCTGTGGACTCTTAGAAAGTGCTTTTCCTTATTCTTGAAACTCTTCATGCAGCTGTGGCACTACACAAAAAATTAATCAGTGGTGTTGCTGATGCTGCAGCAACTAAGAGAACAGATCACACAGACAAACCTCCATAACATAAAGAAGAGTACTCTTTAAATATTCAGCTTCCAAGGAAAGACATCATGGGTGCACAACATTCCATTAGCTTAGGCAGTCTCACCTCTCTGTACAAGCTCCAGCAACAGCAACACTTATGTTGAAACAGCCCATTTCAGCAAAAACCCCCAAGTCACCCAATTCAACATGTAGAATTCACTTCTCACCACAGCAATACTCCTAATAAACACAATTATGAAGAGGAAAGAAATGACACATCTGGGAATTTGTCAGACTACAGAGTTAAGTTATTATAGTTAATGCAGTTACTGAAGACAGGTGGTTGAGAGCTTTGTTGGTAATGTGGGCAGAGCACAGTGCCAGTGAAGTCAGTGTTCCTGCACCTGTACAACACTGCTCACACAAACAAGCCCTTCAGCTCAGCTTGCTTTATCCAAGCATGAAACAAGTGCAGGACTGAGCCAGAAGCCAGAATCAAGGTATGGCAACCAAAGCAGTAATTGTGAAAGAGGGGAGGGAGGTTTCAAGGAAAACAATGGAAGTTTGTAGCACCTCTTGTCATTTTTCCCCTATAACTGCTAAACTGACCTATGTCTGGAGGGCACATTCCCCTGTCAAAGAGGGATATAAGAAGGGGTGGGGAGGGTCATATATTTGGACATTGAAATGGCAGTATTTCTGCAGCAACTCTTCAAAATGCAAACATGCCTTCAGAAACACAACCATATTTTCATGTGTCTTCTGCAGGAAGAAAGTTTACACAGCCAAGAGCTCAGGAAGCAGTTTTTTGCAACACCTAAAAATGATATGCAACTGAACATTGTCCACCCTCATAGCTGCTGAAGGAAATAAAGTCCTCCAGGTCTGTATGATCTCAACTTTTAGCTCTAGCAGTACCTGCTCTGCAATCATCCCATAATGCAGACAGAGAGGCAGAAGCAATTATTACCTGTGTGATTGAATTAACATATCCACACATCTAAGTCAGCACACTTGCAAACAGGATTCATCATCTTGCACAGACTAAGAAATATAAACTTCCCCAGTATTTAAGAAGTTGTGCTAAATTTCTAAGTTCTTAGCCACTCTGGAGTCCTGTTGAAAGTAAATGGTCATGTTCAGCAGCTTGGAAGATATCTAATTTCAGAAAACCTGAAAGATTTGCCCTGTGAAAATGGACACTGCACAGAATTGTTTTTCAGCTGCATCTGTGGGTTTAGTAAAGGATCTTACCTACAAACCCTGACACTGAACATTAATCTCTTTCTGAAGACTTTACTTGTTAGTAAATTTGTAAAGAATTTTGTCTTCTGTCATGAACTTTTAGAATGTGAGGCCTGGTATGCACTTCTGAAACAGGTAAAAAAATAGTGATCTTCAATGAATACACCTAAATGCAGATAAATTTAGATACAGCAGCAATTTTGAAACTCCAGAAGGTGCACCTTCATATCTCACTGACAATACACCAAGTCTTTTGAAACTTCCTGCAATTGAGTTTTTCATGGAGCAAGACCCTGACTGAGTGCATGAGCTTTCCATTTGCCCTTTCCAACTACCTCATGTAAGGATCACTTTCTAAAAAGCCTGGGAAGACAGATATGAGGACATAAAAAAA
>NW_009969663.1:0-2205 GCF_000747805.2 Chaetura pelagica | reverse complement strand
CTCCAGAGCAGAGCTGCTCCACCCCTTGGATAATCTTTGTTGCCTCCTCTGGTATCACCACCCTTAGAGCTGCAAAGACAAAACAGACATCTTGCCCATATTGTTCTACAAGCTTCCCCTCTGGGTTGCTCTGAAATTTTAACTCCTGCTCAGATGAAAATCCAGGTTTAAGGACCATGTAAATTTAGGCCCCAAATAGGAAAAAAAATGCTGTAACTTTTAGGACAGAAAACAAACTTTTACACTAAGTCACGTTTTCTGGCTTTCCTCACAGTCCTCATTGCTGCACAGCCAGAAAGTTAACATGCCTGATAAAAACAAGGAGAAACAACAGGGCCTTAAGTCTCAGATTAGCACCTTAGCAGGCACACAGCTTCCCCAGCTTTCACAGCAGGAACCTGCTTTGAAATATTAATCACAAGCTCAATAACTTCATCTAATTATTAGGAAAGACACAAAAGTAACGTCAAGAGCTTGTCTTGGGGGAAAAAAGCCTCAGAAGTTAGGTATTCTCAGAAATCTGCATGATTTAATTAGTCTGTTGCTTTACACAAAAGCAACACCTCATGGAGAACACATCTCAATTCCTTATCTCCAGTCCTACAGGAAACCAACCAATTTCAAGTCTACAAAACCAGAATTGTGCTCTTAATACTAATATGCTCTGTGCTGTCTTCCATTTGAAAAATGGCAAGTCCTTTATTAATCCTTCCAAACACCTTTATAATGCTTACATTTCAGATTTAAAGCAACAATATCATAGCTAAAAGAGGTGGAAAGTCAATTTCATACCTATGTTATAGATTTCAGAACTTCCAAATCTGACACCATTTGGATTTAATGTACCATCACTGAAAATCACACACAAAACAAAAGCATTAAAATGTGATTAGAGTTGGATGAAAAGATAAAAATTGATGCAATTAACCAAGTCTCTCTACATTCCATTCACTGAATATACAGCCACACTGGAAAAGGAATTTTAAGATTTTATTCAAAAGGCATTTTGGTCATTAGAAAAAAAGTTGTACAGAGAATCTTAATGTTATTAATTCACCTTTCCCAGTCCCTCCCCTTTCCAGTAGCCTGCAATACATACACATTTGTGACCACAAAAACAGATGAAGAAACTTTATAGTGCTCCATTATATTGGAATTGCATTTTGTTACTTTCCAGTCTCTTACAGCTGGAACTTGTTTCACACATGGCCACCTCACACCATGGCTGTTGAGTACATTTATTTGTGACAATGCCAGACAGCTTCACAATATTCACTTAACTTTATTTTCAACAGCAACTTTTAAATGCAAGCAGAAAATTCAGCCACAACTCTGATCTTGAATGTCTGTGATTACCAACACAAGCAGAACTTAACACCTGACCTTCTGTAATTAAGGTTTGCTGGAAGACAAGTCAATGGCAGAGCCACAACTAGAAGACAAGTTTCCTGATTCACCACCCTGAATGTGCTGCACTCTCAATTCAAACTCTTAGATAATAAGCCATGGAACACAAAACCAAGCCAAATATTGTTTTGTGTTCACATATTCAAAAGTGGGGCAGAAGTTCAAAGTGGGCTCCCTTCCCTCTGATCTAGCTGCTCTGGGGTTGAAAGGAGTGAAGGACTGAACTCCACAATTCTGGATCTAACAAAACTAAAAGCTACCAGCATG
Organism: Chaetura pelagica; assembly: GCF_000747805.2. Lineage (NCBI taxonomy): Eukaryota > Metazoa > Chordata > Aves > Apodiformes > Apodidae > Chaetura > Chaetura pelagica. The sequence continues at coordinate 531 of NW_009969663.1, read as the reverse complement.
ACAGAACCATGTACATTATGCTCTGAGGTAAAGTTAGCCAATTTTAACACTTGCTTGCTCAGAACACTTCCACCACACCACTGTACCTGCGACCCAGCATGACAATTCCTCCTGTCTTCGGATTGATTTTGCAGTAATCACCATGGGCCCAAACACCTATTAGAGAATGACAAAGGTTAAGAAAGGTGGACAATAAATTCTTATTCCTCCAGTCCCAGCAGACATCTGTGCAACTGCACTCATGTAACTTAGTAAAACACATACAAAAACATCAGACATAATTTGAGAACTACCCACAAACACAGCAGAACTCAAACAATTCACAGTGCATTTACTATAGAGGTAACACAAGAGTAGCTTAGGCATTAGGATCAAACCCTAGGTTATCTTCTGAAGGTTTGTTTGCATGACTACACAGCATCCTTTAGAAAGCAGATTAATAGCTGCTCTCAGAACTACATTTTGAGGAAACTGGAAGTTTCCATAAAGGTAACATTATCCCCATCAGTCTTCCTTGCCCCATTTTTTTTT
>NW_009969662.1:0-2220 GCF_000747805.2 Chaetura pelagica | reverse complement strand
AAAAGAAAGAAAAGACACGTAAATCAATACATTGGTAAACTCTCTCCAGCTTTTCTTGGGCGAGTACTTTGAGCTTATTCAGCGTTGTTTAGCTAGAGAAGGGCTGGAAACAGAGAACAGATATCCCTTCCAGAGTAAGACTGTTACATGTTCAGGCAGGACAGGAAGGAGGACTGTCATGTTGGAGATGCTGCATTTGAAAAGTGAGAAGGACAGTCACAACAGTGTCTCAGGCCTAGACTGGTGTCTAGTCAAGCTCTCTGTCAGTACGAGCTATTACCTTAAAAAAGTAACACAGTTTGACTCTTCAGTTCCAGGCTTCTTTCCCAAATGTAAGACTTGAAGAGAATGATGTAAGAGCAGAAGCTAACTTTAATTTATCCTCTGGGAGAAAGCTCTCTTTCCTAACAGGCTATAGTAAGAGCCTCTGGGAAGCCTTTATACTCTAAAATCAGATTTGGCGAAACTTCCTCCAGATTGTCCTTCTTACCTCTGTCCTGCAAGGGAAGGATGGTGGCCCTCTTCTGGTTTGTTCAGTCTCCCATCAAAGAGCAATGGATGTGATTAAAAAATACAGAGAAAAAGTATCAACTCACAACTGCCCAGCTCCTGACTTGCTTCATTTATGGCATGGTAAGCTAGAAGGGAAGGTGGCTATACAGTGGGGACTCTCAAGAAAGACAGGAGGTGTAAGAAAGCCCATGAAAAAGAGACTTCATTTTCATATCAGAAAATGCCAACATTCACTGCATAAGCAATGAAAGTATGTAGTTTTATTCATTTGAACAGAAACTCGGTGGGCTTATGTCTAAATTATATACACAAAACCATATAAAAGCTTGCAGGACTAATGGTCTCTTTAAGAAGACCAGGGTTTAACTTGATGCCAGTTTGGAATTTCCTCGTGTTAAGGGTCTGCTAGCTGGCCCTCAAAACAGAGCAGCTTCATCTACAGTGGATAGATGTGAACTGTCTCATAAGGTAATTCTTCACTATTCCCAGTAAGTACTGCACATGTGTGTTATTCTATTTAAGCACTGTTTAGTATTTAGGAATTTCTTACACTATAGGATATTTCTAACAGATGACGTAACCCTCCCACAGAAAATGCAACAAGCTAGGAAAGTAAAACAAAATCAAGAAAGAATGGAAGAGGATACAAGTCACAGAAAGGACTACCATGTGGTTATACAGGTGTTTTTGATGTCTACACTAATGTCTAAGCTAGTCACCATAAGCTCTCCTTATGCCCACTAAAGAAAAATATGTACTGCAGACATGGTGCACCTCAGCTGCTTTAGACATATACCTTAAGATGCAATGAAACTTGTTCTAGGAGTGCCTGTTTTTCTTCACTGATTACAGAGGGAGTACAGACAATTACATGAGATGTAGAAATTTGCATTGTTGACATCTATATTTGGTCACACCAATCCTACTCAAGGTTCTTAATGTAACTCCAGTTTGCTTTAGATAGTCTGCCATCCCCAATTGTTACACAGGCAAATTATGCTTATCAGCATACTATCATGCTGTGTGCTGTGATATACTGAAGCTCAGGTTGAGCCACTTCCATTATTAAGCAGCTTTTCACGGTCCCAGGTTCAGTTAAATGCACGAGTCAAAAAGTCATTACCTAGTTGGAATAGGCCTGATTTACCTGTCAGGACCAGCTTCACCAAATCCAGTGTGGTTACACAGAGGTGAAAGAAAAAGGTGGGAGAAGACAAACAAGACCTACTACTTGCCGAAATGTTTCAATGTCACCAAGTATGATTTAATCTGGAGTACAGAGAAGAAACTAATGATGGTCCATTCAATGAATGGGGAGGGAAGGAGAAACATCACACTGTGGTAAAGTGTCCAGCTTAAAAGGAAGGTCAAATACTACAAACACCTTGTAAAAATAAACACCTTTCTTTCACTTAATATCAAAATAAGCATATTATTAAGGACATGAATTTATATGCTTTGTAGTTGAGACTTTAAACCATTAAGCTACAAGATTCTGACCTGAATTAATCCTTGTGAAAAAGCTGAGATCATTGAAACTATTTAAGAGTTACAACAAAGTGCAGAAATTAATCTGAACCATGTTTTGTTATTAAAGCAGGCTCCCAGCTGTGTTGTATGACACCTTCTTAGTATATTTAACAGTAAAAGCATAGTTGTATTCTCAGGTAATTAAAGCAGTACTCAGTAAGAACTTCCCAATGCCAA
>NW_009969661.1:0-2219 GCF_000747805.2 Chaetura pelagica | reverse complement strand
GGATCTAACCCACACTTTTGATTGTTACACACTCTCCTCATAATGAAGTTAAAACCTCCCTTGAAGAAAGAGAGACACTCAGTGCAGTCTCATTAAAGAACTCATCTTTTTTCCCTGAACGCAAGCAGAGCTCTCATGTTCTCACACTTCACTGTACACCATAAGGAAAGGATTTTATTCATTATTTCATTATGTCACACAAACATTGACTGTCACTGATGATGTCAATCTGTGCACAGTGTGTCAGAAAGTAAGCCTATTCTTGTCCAGAGTCTCCATGAGCAAAACAAGAAGATATTCAACAGTAAGACCCAGAAGACACTGCCCAGGATGCACTTGCCTGCCCATCCTCATAGTCCACACCACAGAGTTTCATCTGCTTCATAACTAAGAGGTTAATTCAGAGACTGGGGCAGCATGAAACACCAACAAATTATTCACACTCCTGAATATGGAGAAAAAGTCTCTTTAATTCATACCTCTGTGCCTGTCCAGTTGCCAAGTTCATCCGAAAGCCAGCAAATGAGTTCAGGAGTTGCTTCATCATGCATAATTCCTTAACCACAGATATTTTGGGAATGCCAAAACTACTCCCAGTTTCTTTAAGGCCTCAAAGACTGAAAGATCTACAATTTTAACCCATGGGGCATACAAATAAATACATTGTTTCCGAAAATAATTTATTATTCAAAAATACTTAAAATACATCCTATCCTTTTAAAACTTCCTAAATATTCACTTCACTAGCATCCCAAAGGACCAAGTGTGGGAACAAGGAGCAAGGATCGCAAATCAGTCCTAAGAAGCACATGCATAAACAAGGTATTTCTCATACACGTGCCATTATTATATGCAGTGAAGTCAATAAAAAAAAATAAAAATGTCTTTTTCACCTGTTAGTTTGGAGAGCTCAGCTCTCTGAATGAAGTTTGTGTCTAAAGATTCTGTTTGCCATTACTTAGCACAGTTTCTTTGACACCTTTCCAGTTATACCCTTGCTGGTTATAACAAAGCCAAGTTCATTAATATGATTTTTAAGCTGCACCCACAAGAGTCTTATGCAACTGCCACTCACAGCTCATTTGATGCTAGAGAATCTGAAATTATGAGAATTTCAAAAACCCTTGTCTGCCACCTACATCTGTACATCTGCTCTTCTCAAGCATTACAAAAAAGTCACAGAAACCAACGTAGACAAGTTTTACAGTGCCCTTGATCACACAAAGTCAGGGTTCTCCCCCATCTTGTCATCAACTGTCAGCAACAGGCATTCCCAGAGCACCACTGCAGACCTGGCTCCAAACCAGAGACCACACCAACTGGCTGCATCCAACAGCCAGGTAATTAAAACCTTTTTTCAAGAAATTCAAGGCTAGTTTTAAGTTCTCCTCTACCAAGTACAGATTCAAACTGAAACCTCTCACATGCCCACATGTCTCCCCTATCTGGGTACTGAGGGTTCCAGCTCAAGTCTTAGGTATTCTGGAGGGGAAGACCAAGGGTGCTCTCTCACCTTAGCATTACCATGGCAGTCCTAAGTACACCTTTGCTTTCTTAGCTGTTTCAGACAACTACCTTTTAGGACCTCAATACGTTTATATGTAATTAGGCATTTGATGTGTAAAGCGACTGAGTGCATTGACCATCTTATCCCACAGCAAAAGGAAGACAGGACAGACTTAAGCTAAGTCCTCTCTAAGTGAGGAGTAAGCACTCTTTAATTCCTTCACACTTCATTCTTACTCATAAGCTACGTTATCCACATACACAATGAGCAGCAACCCCAAGCTCCCATCTTTGATCTGTCAATTTGATGAGACTTCAAGACACCTACACATTCAAGAAATTTTCATGCCTCTAGGAGAATTAATGCTGGGAAGCACTTACCCAGCTGAGCCAGAAGCCTCTTCTGCTCCTGCAGGATCTCTTCCTCAGACATGGACTGCAGCTTCTCCAAGTTCTCTTTATGAATAGCCTGAGCTTCCTGCTCACTCTTTTGGCTTCCAAGACCTTCTCCCGTTATGAGACAAGGCCGCTGAGAGGTCAAAAAGTCACCAGCTTCACCTGTAAGATCCAGCAGAGAAAGAAGTTAGTGATCTAAGTGTCTACAGCTTTTTCCATTTTGTCATTATCAGGCTTGCATAATTTATTTATTTTTTTAACACTGGTAGCCAAGTTAAAATAGGAGTAAAGAAGTTCAGTTTAGCTTAAAAAAAAAA
>NW_009969660.1:0-2219 GCF_000747805.2 Chaetura pelagica | reverse complement strand
CAGGCAGGTTTGGAATGTCTCCAGGGATGGATATACTATGGATACACATGAATATAAAGCCTGTGAAGACTAATACGTGTGTGAGCTCTAATACAGTAGCTGAGAAAATAGCTACAGACCTGTTTTTATTTGTATGGCTTTACTATATAAAATATGCATAACATACTGTAAAAATGTAAATGAAGACCAAATGCTCCCTCTTGAGGTCTTTGCAGTCCTAAAAATATGCAAGAAACTGGCCAAAGGCAAAGAAAAGGAACATGGAGTAAAGCAAAATGACCATTCTGGCAGCCACACAGGTTTTTTTAAAATCAAATCTGAATATATATGTATATTGTGTACATATTGAGTTATGGTAATATATGTGTATACATAGATGTATATAATCAGATGCTCAAATGCTTCCCTTGTGAGGTTAGTTTTGCTTTCTGTCAGTATGCATTGTGGAACAAGCTTTACAAGAACACATGCTACTCTTTCCTGAAAAAGCCTCCCTCAGAAGGAAGCAGAGAGTGAGAAGAATTTCCTGGAATATACATTTGCAGCATCACTGACCTATGAAACCTTAAGAATACTATGGCAAATGTCATTTTAGTCAATGACATAGTTTAGGTTGTAAATTCAGATCTTCCAAGCATTCCTTAGAAAAAGGAACTTTTTTATTATTTTGAAAGATGTGTGCTGTTCCCTAGAAGTGCTCTTTTTTCACATTCTCACCACTTTAGGCTTCATAGCACAGAGACAATTTATGATGGGTATTATGGAACAGACTTTGCCTCAGAGATCATAGTGCCTCTGGTTCATTGCTATTCATACAGATACAGTGAAGTCCATGCTACTTCTTTTCACTGCTGGTTTTACCTGCTGTAACTAGGCTGAGATCAAAGTGGGGGAAAACCAGCTATTATCCTTGTACTCACAACCTTGGCTCAGTATGGCTATGAAACTGCTTGTCCAGAGGGACTTTTAGGGAGTTACTTAGAGATTATGGTCCTTGAGAAAGGGGAGGAGGCACGAAGATGATTCTTTTACTTGCCAGAAATTAAATCCTAGATCTCTGAGTAGAATAACATTTCAGGGGCTTGGCTAATAACCCTTATGCACTGAAAGGGTGCAAGCTGTTCCTGGAAAACGTTAACACTTCTTCAGAACAGTTATTTTGTGAATTCTTGCATCTACCTCTGCTTTACAGAAACTGCTTTTCAAAAAATCCCTTTGGGGAGAAAAATCTCCACATATCCTTCCAGGTACTGGGAGTCAGGTCTGCTAAAATGAGTCTGGTATTGTGTTCTTTACTATAATTGGATGTTTTGTCAGAGACCTGCTATGTGACACATTCTAAGCTTTCTAAATGTCAGTGAAAGACTTGACAGTTTCAGCTGACTGTGACTCAGGGCCCACCTATACATGTTGTCTAGCATGGAGAATTAGAAAAACATGCCAACAAACACTGGTACACAACAGCAGAGAGTCAGGAATAGAACTAAAGTAATTTATTACATGTAAATTATTGAACAATGACACAGAGCTAGGGAGTCTCAAATGATTATAAAAAGTATGGGCACAATGCTGGTTATACACAAGGATATGCTGGATTAAAATAGGAAGCCTGTTTTGATTGTTTGAATCTTAGATGCAATGCTTGATTAGCACAGAGGGAGCAGGTAGAATGAAAAGGCATTTTGACCTGGAACACAACCTATTTAATTATTTTCTGTTCTTCTCTACACTGCAGTTTGTGCCAGCCTCTAAACTAGTAGAGCTGCTGCCAGGTCATCTTCCTGACCCACTTGGTAGCTGAAGTTTCAGCCATGCAAAAAAGTTTTTCTATTTCTAACTGCATAACATTATTAATCCAGACCTTGAAACAAACATTTCACTTGTATTTTAACAGAAAAACTGTGTGGGAATTTTATTGCTGTGTCTTTTAAGATTTCCCATGTGGAAAAGACCAAAACAAAGTTAGACTTGGGACAGGTCTCGGATAACCACAATCAGAAAACTATGGTTATATCCACCACTGTTCCTGACCCAGCTATGTTCTTTTCCATCTGTTACTGACACCCACTGTCACCATAAAATAGGGTTTTTTACTGCGAAGTGGCAAAACCACACATACAAAAATTTGCAATTGCTTTCTCTTTTTTTTTATGGAGTGTGGGCTGCAAAAGATGGTTCCATTACGTTCATCATCTGTTTAATGCTAAATATTATTTTCT
>NW_009969659.1:0-2218 GCF_000747805.2 Chaetura pelagica | reverse complement strand
AATAAGTCCTGCTAACTCCAGTGCCAAAGTCATTTTCACCCTTGGAGCAAGGTGTACCCTATCTGTCACCAGCAGGCCTGGTGTAATGTAAACTGACCCATGATCAAAGAACCCAAAATTCTGCTGGTGACTCCAGGTGTGGATCCAGGTATTAATCTCCTGGCTCTTCCCATAAGCGTGCCATGATTACCTCAGTTCTGTGCTCTTTCTTACACTGTTTCTTACACTGTTTCTTATCAAGCTCAATAAAAACTTTCTCCCACACCTCCTGAGAAGCCAGAAGCACTTTAGCTATCAGTGAAATAGATATTTTTTGGTATATTTTATTTAGTTTTATTGCATCAACATTATAAAAGAAGATGCAAATATTTTGCAATGCTGCTGCAGGAAATTCATTGGGATGTTAACAAAACCAAGGACAGAAAAAGGGATACTTTGTGACATGTCTCTTACTCTTGTAAATGAGGGAAATAATATCTATTCAATGAAGCATGTTCCTAAATGTTTTTTTGTAGATTATGTCTGTGCTAATAAACAAAAGAGCAGAGAACAGCTTCAAGGCAAAGTAGCACTGACTGGTTTATATCTGTATTCTTCTGTAAGCTCTAAAATGGTTTATTTGGGAGATAGCTAGTTGGAGAGGTATGAAACAAACAAAAAATGTGTTAATGGTTGAACAGTTTGTAAAATAAGAGATCCAGTTATGAGTTCACTTCTAAGCTCTCTTTTATTTCATTTTATTTACTCTATTTACCATTATATTCATTACACTAAGCATACATTCCTCTATTGAAGAATATTAGTTTATTTCTCCCATTACATTCATTTCCTTGAATGCATCCATGTAGTCCCACATATAGATTTGGAGTTTGTACAATTGCAATTATTTTCTGGATCAGATCTTATAGATCCTGTTCATTTCTTACAACCACAAAGATTGAAAAATCAGTGGTAGAGACACATGTTCTGCTGGTGTGTAGGATCAAGTAAATCATCACCTAATGTAAACTACACCAATCTAACCTAAACCTTTTCTAGTGTACAGGAAAAACAATCACCAATGCAGATGGAGATTCACAGCTTTGGTATTTGTTTTTTAAAGCTACTGCAGTCTCAAAGCTGCTTAAAACCAAAACAACTTCATTTTCTCTGGTTTTGTCTGAAATACAGATCAGGGATCTTAAATGGATGGATTACACTGATTATAGTGGTAATTACTGCTACGGGATGAGATAACTGTATTACTTATGCATGAGAAAGGGGCCATTGATTTATTGTCATCTACCATTCATCTACATTATCCAAGTCACAACAGCTCAGGCCAAAATGTTCAGAGAGGTATAGAAATGGAGCACCTTGCTCCTTCTTTTGACCAATCCTTCCTTCATGATTTATCTACTCTGTCCAGTCCTTTCAACTTCACAGTAATGAGAGCACTCTCAGGAGCAGTTTTATTTCATCTGCATTTTATAGTTATAAATACTGCTTGGATTAGTCCCTTAGGCACAAAAACCTTACAACAATGATGTTTTCAGCAGATGCCATTGTGTGGCCTGTAGCTCCCTCAGCCTCAGCACCATTAAAAATCCCCTCCTCTAGGTTTTAGCTTGATGCTTCATGCAGTTACGACTTTTTCCCAGTGGTCTCAACAAAATGCAAAACTCATTCAATTTTCTATTTCTATTTGGTAGATATATGTATGTATCAATTTAAATACATATTCAGGAAATTGAACTGAATCTGTTTTCCTTCCACTCTCTCTGTCTCTCCTCTTCCACCCCCTACATCCATATTTATTGCATTAACTTTATCAGCCAGCCTTGAGTTTTAGTGCATCAGTGAAGGAAGAATCTCTTTCATCAGGAGAGGAATGAGGCAATGTTTCTGAAAAGGGATTTTTTCCTATTAAGAAAAGGCATTTTCCTGGTAAATTCTTCCTATGGGAGCATTTCTAGTAAAGGTGTTTCCAGAGGCCTGATTGTCAGCTGCTGAGCACACCTGGCCAATGCTGGTGTTGACATTTACTGGGACATTTTATAGTTTCAGCAGGGAGGGTTTTGTATGTTTCTATTTACAAAGATATTATTTAACATAGTTATTTTTCTGAAATGTCTTGGTGGAACACTATTTATCCTTTTAGACTTTCTATTAAGGTAACTGCCAGTGGATCGAGACTCACAAGGTTAATTTATGAAATATGGAAACATTAAGAAGCAAC
>NW_009969658.1:0-2217 GCF_000747805.2 Chaetura pelagica | reverse complement strand
TAAACCATGTCCCTAAGTGCCACATCTACATTTTTTTTACTAACCTCTAGGGATGGTGACTCTACCATTTCTCTAGGCAGCCTGCTCCATGGATATTCTATGATTCTATGAAAAAGATCAACACCATTGCTTACTTTTGTGTAGAAAATGGATGAAAATGAAAGGCTTCTTCAGAACTTAGCAGACCAGTTTCATAACTCTCCTGACCTCAGGGAAGTAGATTTTTACTACTAATCATAACTGTTTGTGTTTTGATAATACAACACCCTATGGGAGCTGAGTCACTGAAAGCAGGATCTTGCTTCTCCTGAAAATTTTATGAAGTCTTCAGTGGACTGCTGCTAAGTTTTGCAGGATTGCAGTGAAATTTGATATTGGGGAGCACAACATCAAAATTACTTAATATCTGTCAGAGATATGAAAGCAATACAAGAGCATTTGGAAGTTTACCAGAGGGAAGAAAACAAGTTTACTCATAAATAAGGAAGACATGAAATTAATAACATCTCAAGACTGACTCAGATAACTTACAGTGGTATCAAGCCTGTCATCAGCAAGAATATACATCAAAAGGTTGAAATATTAGGAACAGAATAAAACTATTCATATACCTTGGAAAATATGAATGTGTACAATCCAGCTGGTCTTGATCATATCTTAGGGCAATCATCTCCCAGAGTTACATAAACTGCAGCCTTCACCTACGCTTCAGAGTTACAACAATGAAATTGATGATGTGGCCCCATAACTGAGTGCAAATGAATTACTGCAGGTAAAGAAGTACTGCATCTCAGCTGAACCACGGTAGCTGCCTCTGTGTGCTCTCAACTACGTAATGTCTATTAACCTTCACTAACAACATAAATCCCATTTACAGAAACAAAGGCAAGAAAGCAGATGCCCTTATTCCAGCTTATAGAATTTGTGAGGTTGGAAGAGACCTTTAAAGGTCATGTAGTCAAGTGTTAAGTGTGGCTGATTTCACTTTGACATAAGTACACTCAAAGTTTGTGTCAGGTAAACTAAGATGTTGATGTAAATTGGGAGGCATAAAAAGTTAAGCTAAGATAAAATTAATTTACCCAACAACTGGACAAAAGAAAATACTCCAGTGACCTTCAGACAAGGAAGGAATACTATTTGGAAATACTCTGAAAAGGAACTCTTTAGGAATTCAGGGAAAGGAAAAAATATCATGTAAGAAATAATAGTTCAGAAGGCTGGATTCTTCCACTTTTATTTCATTAGTAGATCCCCATTTTCCAATAATATTCTTGCTTTTCACTCAGAAAAGTATGGAACAAAACACTTTTTTTAAGTCAGTAAATTAATCAAAATATGGTCCCAGTGATCTCCTGAAGAACTGAACTGCTGAAGAGCACTCGTTTTGTTAGAAGTGCTAAAACTAATATTAGAAATATACCAGATAGTTGTAAATTCACCTTAGTATTAAGCATCCTACTTCACAAGGTGTTATCTGGAAAAAAAAGTTAAAATTTACTCTGGATAGAAGATATCATTTGGATTGAAAAAGATGTTTTAAATGCCAGAACCAGTTTTAGGAGCACCATATTTGTACACTACTGATGTTAGACAACTTACTCTTAAAATGGGCACCTGATTAAAGAGCAAGTAAACAGCACATTTTTGAAAGCCTGCAGGTCATACCACACATAGTGCTACTGTAAGCAAATCAACTACTAGCTTACTACTATAAAGTGTTGAGATAGAAGAAAAGGGATTTAGAGAGATTTAAAAGTCAGATTCAACTGAAGACTACTCTTACTAATCTAGCACATATGCAGGATCAAGGGAAAACTAACTGGCAACAATACTGAAAGGCACAGAAAGGTGACAGAGAACAGCATGCATGCATTTGTAATGTGAGACTGCAGCTGAAAAGACCAGTACAAGTTGATGCTGTATATGCAAGTGCTTGGAATACAGCATGGGAGATGGCTGCCTTGGGGCTCTCATGCAGTACCTTGCAGGTATCATACCCACCTTGTGCATCCTAAGAGAAGAATGCCAGCAACTTTAAGGAAACAGAAACACGGGTTATGAGACTGAAGGATATATGAATGTTTGAGGCATATCATTTAATGAAATACTGAAAATCCAGGGATGAGAGGGAAAGAAGGGTAATAAATGGCATCTCCTTAAAGGCAGTAGAAGCCTACAGAAGGGCAAATGGGGCTAAGAAATTGAAAAAAAAAA
>NW_009969657.1:0-2109 GCF_000747805.2 Chaetura pelagica | reverse complement strand
CATCTGTAAATGCTGAAAAGGAAGGTTTATTAATGTCATATTTACACCAATATGTGAGAAGGTACTGCAGTCCATTGGCTTGAATGGTTCTTGAAATATTAGATCATTTTAGATCATACCTAGAACACAATAGGAAGCTGTGGTCTGTGGATCTTCTAGTGACATAAATATCTCCTTGAAATCCATCAGTATTTGAGGAAGAGTCTGTATTATCACCCTTCTGAGTTTTACCAGCTTCATAATCATCTGCTTTGTTATGTTGCCTTGACTCATTTTGTGTACTTGAAGGTACAAGGCCATATCAAAAACCTGATTGAAGAGAATTTCAGCTATGACTTGGAGGAGGCCATGAGGGATCCTATCCTTTTTGGAGATTTCAGGATGGCGCTGAATGAAGGAGAACCTCGTCTCTATGAAGACATCCAAGACTATGACGCAGCAAAAGCTGTCTTTCAGGTAGTGTGCATCAGCTTGGAATTTTGCCTAATTCTGTTTCTGTGCCTGAGGAATGAGTAGGAACCTGTCTCAAACTGTAGGAATTCTGTTCACTGTCTGTGTGCACGTAGAATTTTATGTGCACCATTTGGGCTCTGCAGTAATGAAAATCGAGTCGACTGTTTTCCAGGAATTTCTTTTCCCTGCAGATCAGGAAAGGAATAATGCTGCTAAATGGGTTGTTATTTTATTAATGTTAATAGTTGTTTCCTTGGTCTCCTAGTAACGTTCTGTCCACCTTTCTCTGCAGGAGATTTTGGAGGAATATAATGAAGTTAATATCAAAATGAATCTGGTGCTTTTTGATGATGCTTTGGAGCACTTAATCCATGTACATCGCATCATACGGATGGATCGTGGCCATGCCCTGCTCATAGGAGTGGGAGGCTCAGGAAAACAGTCTCTAGCCAGACTGGCTGCCTATACAGCTGGATGTGAGGTTAGTGACCCTGCATCTTTGCAGTGGAAAAAGCCAAGGAAAGCAATATTGTGATCAGGCTTGAATTAGCAGGGCCAGGAGGAAGTCAGTCAGTCAAGGTAAGATCAGGCTGGTGTTTTTTCCCTGTGGAGAAAAGAACAGGTTGAGGTGGTTGCCAGGAGGTCTAAGAAGCTGACTGTGGGTGATCTGGGCAGGACGTTTCAGTGCCTGAATCTGGGATTTTGGCAATGGGGACAGAAAACAAGGGCAGGTTTGAGGGTGAGCAACTAATAGTCCCTGACTACTGTGGTTACTTGCCTGTATTACAGGAGCACTCCAGTGGTGCTTGAGGAACCTTATGATTGATTATGTAATATTTCAGATAGGAAATGTTCCTCTCTCAGAGGTACTTTCAGTCTCTTACAGAGGCTGCTGGCTTGAAGGGAAGAAGAAAAGAGGAGGATGAACACAAAGCAATTTTGAAAATGCAATCCTGCAGGGTTGTACAAATGTATTTTTAAAAAAGGATATACAGCATGATTTTTGATACTTACACATTTACTGATGATAGGGGCCAAAGCAAAGCCCTTGATCCAGTCTAATTGAAATTCAAAGTTACCCTCATTTGTTGGGTCCATCTGTGTCTTCTCAGTACCTGTTTGCATCCTCAGATATTTGAGATCATCTTGAGTCGAGGATATGGAGAAAGCAATTTCCGAGACGATTTGAAAAATTTGTACCAGAAGCTGGGACTTGAGAACAAGTCAATGGTCTTCTTGTTTACAGATGCCCATGTAGCAGAAGAGAGTTTCTTGGAACTCATCAACAACATGTTAACTTCAGGTGACACAGGCAGCCTCAGTTACTCCTGATCAGTATCTACTTGTGACTCAAATGTACCCTTGATCCAGCTATTACTGTTTCACCCTGTGCTCTCTGCTGCTATAGTTAGTTACACCTTTCAGTACTACCTGAAATTATCTGGCATTAATGATGGCATTTTGATATCTGCTTACAGTCATTCATGTACCTGGAAAACCTATAGGCTTAATTCACACTAATCATGATGTTGCAGGAGTCTCAAATTTCTTCCAAGACTGAGGAGTTACTTCAGCTGCATTTGGCCACAAACCCACCTTTTGTCCTATTGGATTTTGAAGAGCATTCACCTAAACTGCAGCAACTGCTTTTACACA
>NW_009969656.1:0-2215 GCF_000747805.2 Chaetura pelagica | reverse complement strand
CTCTTAATTTCAAGTTTCCTTTCCCAGCCCCTCTACCCTTATACTTTACCTTCTCATCAGAGAACAGACAGGAAATTATACAGTGGCATTTTATATTCATTTTATCATTAGTCACTACTAGTTAATTTATGTATTTATGCAAATTTATGTCTAAATCAATTGTTCTTTAATCAGTTCACACATACCTGCAAAACTTAGATTTCCAACAGCAAATTAAATAAAGCTTTCAGTGACCATTTGCCATATTTGCTGCCAATGTCCAGTTGTGCGAGTGCACCTAGATGAATGCACATGAATGCATGTCTGTACAGAAAGCCACCATTCTAATCACAGAGCATTATTCAAAAATAAACATATAAAAAACATGCCTACAAAAAAGTTACACAAGAACCTCAAATGATAAAAGGGCTGTGCTGGTTTACACTTGTGGTGGAGGTGGGGAAATTTTCATCCAGAAAAAATACATGACAGTCCTGTCCATCCACAACCAGCATATAGCAAGGAGATGTTCTTTGCTTGTAAAGTCAATTTCGAAGGGTGATGTTGCTGCTGGCAGCAAATCTGCAAAGCTCCACCGGTGTTGGTGAAAAACAAAAATTCATGTCTTTTAATTAATTTCTTTTTCTGAAATGCCTTTACACTTTGAGTGTGCTGCACGAAGACAAGGGGAGTTAGAAGTGTCTGAGCACAGTGCAGGCTAATCACTGTGTCATTCAAAAAAGTGACCTAAACCTTTAAATCGCCATTAAAATGCACTGCCTGCTTTCTGATACCAGTAGAAACAAAGGAAAACCAGGAGTACCAGAACCCTCCGTACTCGGGTCTGCGGGAGAGCAGCAAGAGCCACAATCACAGCAGCAATGGCGAGGGAAAAAACCCTCATTTATAACCAGTGACAACTAAACCTATGAAGTTTTTAAAAGAATGTGATTGTTGTCAAAAGGAATTGGGTACAACAATGCTGTGTTCAGCTCTGGTTCCACTCAAAGCCGTGGCTGAGGGGCTCTGGGAAAGCTGCTGGAAGGCTGGTGGGCACAGACCAGCAAGAAAGTGAATTTTGCATACTGTACGGATCATCGCTCAGTTCAGGGCAGTCATATTGAATCTGTGATCAACCAATTGTGCTTCATGAAACCGTCAGCCCTCATTTATGTCTAGCTGTTTTCTTCTGTCCTGCTGTAAACAAGCTCAGCTCTGAGCTGTCTCCCTACCCTTATCTGCTTACGAAGATCACACAGACAGACCTCATCAGCAGCCTTAGAGTTAAAGTTAAAGCTACTGCTTCCAGACAGCAGTCCCTATGCAAGCTGGAAGTCAAAAAGAAGAGCAACTTTGGAATGACAGAGTTTTAGTTCCTTTTAGGAAATGCATACCTTAGATTCATACACATACTGGCATGTTATGTCTCTTTCATGAAATTAAATTAGGTGTTCCTAATATGAACAACTGTTTCTAACATCAGCAAACTAGCTCAGCAGATTCATCCATGGTTTTGTTTATGGGTTGGTTGTTGTTGGGTTTGTGTTTTTTTCCTTTGGGGCCCTGTTTGAATACAGCCTAAATGAGAAGTAGCTGGAAATATTGTCAATCTGGTAGAGCTCCAAGAACATAATAATGCCTGAAATGCTCTGAGGACTGTAATGATGGTAAACAGGAACAGGTATGTTGGCTTCTGTTCTCATTCACTTCAGCAAGAGCATTAGCCTTTCAACATAAAGCAAAGCACAGTTTTCAGAGAGTGGTTCTGTTACGCAGAAAGGGATAGAGCCTTAGTAAAAACGTATTCCTCTGTGAATGCCTGCACAAATGCTTAGTTGGTATTTACAGCATTTAATTCTTGCAACCAGCTGCTAAGTCCCTGTTAAGGCTTTCCTTTATGCAGCAGGAGCTGGAATCTTTTCCCTTCTCCTAGCCTATTACTTAGTCTATTTAAGGGATGGCAGCCAAAGAGGAACAGCTTGTAATTTGCACCTGTCTGCTTTAAGTACTCCATGTTAGATTTTGCAGAGACCAAACTCTTCATTGCTAGTGAGAATGACACTTAGTGGGGTCAAACATATTTTAGCTGACTTTGCAGCAAGTGATAAATAAACAAATAAACAATTGCTCACTTCATTTAGACCTGTTCTAGCTAGAGAATGAGACTGAAAGAAAAGCATTGTCAAAAAAGGGCAGCTCAGTGTGTAGGTGGAAGATGTAACTCCATGTGCCTAGT
>NW_009969655.1:0-2215 GCF_000747805.2 Chaetura pelagica | reverse complement strand
TTG
Source organism: Chaetura pelagica (assembly GCF_000747805.2). Taxonomy (NCBI): domain Eukaryota; kingdom Metazoa; phylum Chordata; class Aves; order Apodiformes; family Apodidae; genus Chaetura; species Chaetura pelagica. The sequence continues at coordinate 2,212 of NW_009969655.1, read as the reverse complement.
TTGTTTTTCCTGTTAGATAAAGTTAAAGCTTAAATGTCTCTTTAACTTTTTTAATAGTAATTTTTTAATTAAGCCACTTGCTTTTACTTGAAGAGGTTAACTGGTTCAGTTTTAGACGTGTGACCGTGTTTACCAGCAGTTTATTTTAGGAACACTGAAGCATGTCTCTTCAGTTAATCCTGCTGTCTTTGTAGTTAAATGGCTCAAAAACCTTAATTTTAGCTGTCTAAAAGTTAAGCATTTGATCTAAGCTAGTTGAATCAACTCCTATTACAGTCAATATAAAGAAAATCATGTCTATGTGACAATTCATATATCTCTACCAATTACAGAAATAGCAGAAGAATCTCTACTAGACCATAAACCAAATTTTAGGTGGCTAAAAGAGATCACTCCCTTCATAAAAATTAGATAGTACAGTCATTAGTGCAAGATTAGGAAAAATGAGGTTTTCTGAAGAAAGGCTTTTATTTAAAACGGTTGCACAGGATCTGATTGTGATATAATTAATCATGCAGATACATTTCATTAGAAATCAGTTATTTTGTAGGAAGAACTTTCAGGGAAGAGATGTGTGCAGAAGTCATACAAAACTTTCTTTTATTCCTGAGATATTTGACTACACACAGAGTACTTTCTCCTGAAATATGACCCTTGCATTCTCTTTCCTCTCACAGTACAAGATAGCAATCCTAAATGGGATCTTGGTGGTTTGGAAGGTAATAAGACTGACACGGGATGTTTCATCCAACACTTACCTGCCATGAGTATCCCCACATCCAGTGCAAGCAGACTGGGAAAGACTTTCCCCAAAGTCTGGGCAGCAAGTGCAAGAGTTTGTTTACTGTTATTGTTTTCTTGCTGTCCATCTAGTTTTGACCCTACCTTCCTTCATACCCTTCCTTCTTCAATCTTGCCATAGATACTGAGTCATTGACTGTAAACACTTTGTGCCTGGTCCCTGAACATTGTGGCAATAACACCTCTAGCTCTCCACTTATCTATGCTCTCTGTGCTGCATCTTTCACAGTGTAAAGAACTGTGAAATAGAAATAAGAAATGATGCTTCAGGAAAAACCCAAATACCGCCTATTTATTTACACTCAGTTCAGGATTAATTCTTGGACTATACTTGCCTATTCCTATTCTTCTGACTTCAGTAGCCCTAAATGTACTGAAGCATTATTAATCTCTCTTAAACCCAGATCTACCCAACAGCAACATAATCTGCTTCTGAAGTGCTGTGGGATGCACCTCATTCACAATACTTTGTTTCATATACCACATTAAGCATAAATAAGGGGACAATGACCTTAAATACCAGACAGTGAACTTCCTAGAATCAAATAAACAGAAATTGCCAAAAGAAATCATATAATGGCAAATGCTTTTGTCTTTGAGTATTAATGATTTCATTTCCAGCAGAAGAATTGATTCTGCAGATTTGATTTATTGTTAGCTCAGCTCAATAGCATTGATTTAGATATTGAGCATAATATGTGCCACTGCAGTTATTGTTTCCCTGAAATAATTTGTTTTGATATATATACATTGATTACGTTTTTACTATTTAATAGTACCAGTCATTATGGTACTGGCATAACACAGGCAAGCACAACATACTGGTCTGGTCTTTTCTGAGGCACTGATATGATATGGGCCAGGGTTACCAGAGGCTGTGCTTTTTATTGTTCTTGTATCATTGCAGTCAGCAGTTAGCACCCACTGCTACACTGACTTATTATTTTGGAAAATCAAATGGAAATCACACACTCATTACAACTTGATGCAGCCAGTTAACACAGCATGATAGAGAACGGAGGACAACTTGACAGTCTCAAAAAGGAGTGTTTTCTCCCTCTAGTAGAACACATTAGCTAACAAATGTTTCTAAATCCCAGATCTCTGGTAGTCTTCTGAAAATGCCCCCTTTCCCTGCCTGATTACTGCCAGTGGATCTGTCACCTGAACATGCATGTGCTGCTTATTCGTGTCCCTTTGCCTTCTCAGGAACCAGGGCAGGTGGGGGAGGGTGAAGGTGTGATTTTCACAGGTGCCTTCACAGCATTCTCGGCAGTACCAATATAACAAGAAGAGTATTTTTCAGTATATCAATAGAAAAATGAAGACTAGGGGAACTGCAGGCCCACTGGTGATAGTGGTGGAATACACAGAGAAAGGAGAGTTACTGAATGCCTTCTTTGCTTCAGTC
>NW_009969654.1:0-2213 GCF_000747805.2 Chaetura pelagica | reverse complement strand
CCCTTCCAACCCCTAGGATTCTATGAAATAAAACCACAGAAAATACAGTGTAGATGAGAAGCACAAGCTAGGAAACTTCAAACTAAGCTTGGATTTTTGCGTGTTGAGCTAGATGGTTACACTGCTTCATGGGTTTTAATAGAAGTAAAATGTGGGACATCTGAGATAAAAATCAAATTGCAATGCATTAAGGAGCCAGGTCAAAAAAATCCATTGGGTGGAAACATCATTTCAGGTCATGCCTGCTACATAATGTACGAGCAAACTTTGTTTGTTTAGAGTTTATTAATAAAAAAAATCTGATGGGTGTTATGAAATGAGTATATATGTGTTTTGATGTAGTCGATCTAAGTCAAGTCATGTGAAAATTTTATGCACCTTATTAGGCTATTTGTCTTCTGTGTGGGAAGTGTCCAAAATGTAAAATCAACCGTGAAATATCTTTCCAGGTGTTCAGGTAACTCTGCGTGTTAATAGCACAACCGGTATGTAGGATTCATTCATCTTCATCTCACATGCTCCCTCTGCTGGGAAGTAATACGAAGGTTCAGTGGATCAGAGGAAACACCATAAAGGGTGTAAGAGGCATTAAAAAACCCCCCTCTTGCTTCTCTTATTCAAAGGTCACACTGCTTTAGAGACACTCCAGTCTGTATCAGTAAAACAACTTGTATTCCCTGGTGCAAGGCTAAGGAATCACTATGACTTGGAAGAGGAGTGAATGCAGATTAACTGGGTAAATAGTCCACATACACTAACTTTGTACACTTTTGTCTCATTTAAGATCTGCTAATACTAAAGTCAGATTTAAAAAGTTAGAAAAGCAGACAGAGTTGCCAGCATGTACCTGGTGCTGACAGCCACGTGGCTCTCTAATACTCCACAACCTACACTGATACCAACTGCATGAGTTGCTTGCAGAAGAGAGAAGTGGGAATATAACAAGAAACTCAGGTCCAGTATTACCTAAGAGTCACCCACACCATGAGCATTCCTCCTGGCCAAAGACTAAAACCACTTGCTTGAACACTGGCAGCAGAATCTTAACTCCTGTTACATGTTGGTAAAGTTCAAGATTTATTAGTGACTGAAAGGAAAATAATAATAATCTGGTTTTCCTTGGGTGGAAACAGCAGGAGAACTCACACAGATACATGGTTCCAAATAGATTGTACAAGGAGAAGTGAAATCCTTCCACCCAGCAAGACACAATTCTTTCTCCTTGCTGGTACTATACCAGTAATGAAGATGCAGTTCTGTATGTGTAGTAGCTCCTGTTTCTTCTAGTGTGAAGAAAACAGGAGGGAGGATACCAGGGGCATGGAATTCTTCCTTCTACAAACCCTGTAAACCAGTTATGCTCAAGTAAAATACCTACTATTGATGAAAAGTAACAGTTTCCATTGCTGTGGGTAAGTAAACTTGGTTGGAAACAACCCCATAACCACTGGCTAGAAATCAGAAAAATATTGCAAAAGAGCATGAATCCTTTTTAAAATACTATTGGAGTCTTGGTTATGCAAACCAGGTAATTTCAGATCACCACAGAGTAGCTAAGAACAAGTTGAATATGTCTTATTTCACATAAAACCATACATTGGATTTTCAGGTTTGCCTGTGTAAAAATACTCTGGTAAAAAGGCAATTAAAAATGCATAAAAATCAAGTACAGCATTGTTCACAATTGCAAATAAGTGTCACAAATTATAAACAGATTTTTGGTGTATGTTCCTTTCCAACCAAAATACTGTACAGGACAACAACACCATGAGTAACCCTCATAAGGAGGAAATAGATACTAAAATGTCTAACACATTTCAGTTTGTGCACATTCAATAGTACTGCCTGTGTTTTGAAAAAATTGAAGTGTGTTACAGATTAGAGAGGCTGCAACCAAATTAAAGAGTTAAATACTCAGTTTGAGCTCCGTCCCTGCTTAAAGATGAAGGAAAAATTCATATTCAGCAGTGGTCTCAAGATTTTTAGGATGTACTATTGGAGCAGTATGTGCAATTCCCAGTCAGTGAACATTGTTCAAGTCCTGTTGGGCTGCTACTACAGACATTGCTAACAAGCAGCTTTTTTGTAAACTGAAAGGTATTACTTGCAAACTTCAGCAAATTCAATCCTTCCTTCCTTCCTTCCTCTCTCTCTTTTCCCCCTCTGCTCAGCCCTGGTGAGACCTTGAAAGTCTCCAGAGAAGGAGACTCCAC
>NW_009969653.1:0-2214 GCF_000747805.2 Chaetura pelagica | reverse complement strand
GAGCAGCCCCAGCCGGGCCTGGGCAGCAGATGGAGGTGCCCGAGCACAGGCCCCAGGACAGGCCACACCCGCCTCGGAGCAGCCGAGCTGGTCCTGCTCGAGGAGGCAGGAGAAGGCCACCTGTCCCGGTGAGCAGTGCTCTTCCCTGGGGATCAACCAGGAGGCGGCGGCAGCAAGGACAGCCCTGCAGGCCAGGCCAGCCCAGCAGCCAGAGATGCCAGGGCAGGGCCCTGAGGAGCCATTTTAAACGCTGCGCCACAGGCGGGAGCGCCGGGATTGGCCCGGCGGGGTCACGTGACAGGTGCTTAACGCTTTGCATCCCAAAAGGCGTCACTCCTGACCTGGCCTTGTTTTCTTCACTTTCTTCTCCTTGGTTTATTTACCGAGGTTGCAGTTTGGGACCGTATAACCTTTTCTTCCTTCAAATCAAGAAGAACATTCTAGAAACGCTTCTGTGTTCTATAAATAATTCTATAAAGATTAAAAAATAATAATAATAAATTCCTGAAGCTCTCAAAACTGTTACACTGGCCTTTCTTTTGTTTGAAAAACCATAGTTACAGTTCAAACTGGGTTTTCTGAGAAGAGTAAGAAAAAGCTTTGGGTTACGCTGGTGCAGTCAGAATCCACTTCACAGGGAGCTCGAAAGATCATCTAGTCCAAAAACGTCAGTCTTTACTTCCCCTTTCTCCACAGAACTATGGCTATGTTGATTTAGTTCCTGTCTCTCTCTTTTTTGCAAGGGCATTTCTCTACTCTGACAACCATGCTGTTTTATTTTGGTTTACATCCCTTTTAATTCTCATGAAACTCAAAAAAAGCCCCCCTACCATTTTAGACTCTTACAGGCCTCTCTTTATTTTGACTTGTGAACAGATGATTACTTTTTGGATTGTGATACCTTTTTTCTTATGCTTTTGTTCCCATTTCTACTGAAAACATCATGATTTCTGTAGTGAATTTCCACAGAATTCTGTGGAACAGAACATATGAACTCAGTGCCTGCCTGGCTCTTGAAATTCACAAGCACTGTTAGTTGACTGGTCCTGGCAAGCATCTGTGTTTCTACAGATCTTATGTTTCCCAAATGAGTCCTACCAGGGCCCCTGATGTCTTTATTTAATCAATGGATTTGAAAACTGGAGTAGCTCCAGAAATAAGACATCAGAAAATACAGGCCTGTTTGAATGCAATAGATTCTACCACGATTAAGTAGTAGCCTAAACTTTCAGGTGAAAGAGACAGTTTCCAGGAGTGGAACAACTTCCAATTTCCTGGGTCTATTATTTCTAAGTATTTCCTTTCCCCTCACAAGGACACTGCCTCTTATTTCTTAGTCTGTTACAAGTAAATGGCAGGGGGAACGACAGGGCTGTAAAGGGCAAAGGAGCAAGTTAAATTTGTGTGTAAAACAAAGGCACTCACAGAACTCTGTTTATTGAACTGCAGTTCTAATCTAACTTGTTTCCTTTTTAAATAACGGGTTGTGTTACTCAACAGTTTAGTTGCCTAAGTGTTTGTTCCAGTCAGAAAGGTATAAATAAGTGCCTTGCCTTCCTTACATCCTTTTATGTGGTACTTGGAATCAAAACTCTGCATGGTGGTTCATCTCCTTTGACCTGTATCAACAGATCTTTTAAAATCTGCCACATCTTGTGGGACTTACCTTCTTTTTTACAGTGATGCAAAATGGCCATGTCTTTGTGGAAGAGTGTACCATAAATAACAGTTGTCTTCCCATTTACAATCATTAAAATAACACATTAAATGTATTTGGTTGGGGTTTTTTGGGGGGGAAATTAAAATTGATTTACACATAAACAGATTAAGATTACACTTCAATTCCCTTTATACCACAGAAGAAATAAGAGTCAGAGCATAAATTGACAGTCCCACAGAGTTCAGGTGAGGAGTCCATAGAAGAAATAAATGCAGTGGAAAATCCTGTATTCAAACAGTGCCTTCATGAAAAAATAGAGAAAAAGGAAAATATGGAAAAATCTAGGTAAAATTCACTGTCAAATATTGTTTAGCTCTTGCCAGGAAATATAAGTGAACATTTAAAGTTAACAAAAGTTCAGAGTGAAGAGTCTAACCAATTTGAAATTATATTATATAGCTAAATTATATTATATAAAATATATTAGGGTTATATAAAACTCAGTAAAATGCAAATCTATAGTTATGAAACTGAATCCTTGAGGAAAAAAAAAA
>NW_009969652.1:0-2214 GCF_000747805.2 Chaetura pelagica | reverse complement strand
GGAGAAGTCTACCATTTTAATGGTTCCTTGAAGCAGAGAGAATGAATAGATGGTGAGAAGTAGCTCAAGAACTTTTTAAGATTGAGAAGCTGAACAATAAAATGGTAGATAAATACAACAGGGGGAAAATATTATACAACACCAAAACCAATCCTTTGAATCTAGATCAGTGTAAATTGGTAAATTGACTTGGCAGGAGAGACACAGTGTGGTGATGATAAGTAGTTTTATCAACTCCGTCGTTTTTAGCAGAGAAAAACTCTAACCAAAGATTAGGAATTCTTAGGAAAGAAACTAAAAGCAAACAAAAATCCCCATTATTTTTGTCCCATGGTTTGTACATATGTACCACATGCAGCTCTGGATCCCTGGCAAAGTAGATAAAAACTCAAGAAAAACAAGCATGATAAGGGCATAGAACATAATAAAACATAATTTAAGGTATTTTATCAGCTTAAATTTACAAAGCACTTTAACTGTAATGTAGATGAATTAATAAACAGTATGCACTACCTCCTGAAAAACATTTTCCTTCATAGATGAACTGACCTTTCCTATATTTTAACTGGTCTTAATAGGATTATCTCTGAATGGCAAGAATCTTTTCTACATTGTTTCCCTACTACAAATGCTTGTTTTAACTGTTGGTTTTTGTGGTGTTTTTCCTAAATGTGAATGATGACAATCATTATAAAAATCAGCAATAATCACTTTTGATATGTCATTCACAAACTGAAAAAATTAAAACAAAATTCCAAAGCTCATTATACACCTGTTTCAAAACTTATTCTTCCTTTAGCTAAATTAATTGCACTTGCTACATCCATTGAATCAAACTCCTATTCAAGACTTTGTTTCTCACAAGTCTGCACAGACTGAAGTACTCAACAGGACACAAGCTATGAGTGCCATGAGGATGATAATGATTCATTTAAGCCTTCATAGAAATCAATAAAACATATCATTTCATTTGCTCTGCAGAGCAACAGTATCATCAAAAAATAGTTCAAAAGCATTGCTGGTGGAAATATGAAGTCATTGATTCTTTAGGACTCTCCTTTTATTGTATACAGAAATACAGAATGTTTCTATGCAGCTGCACCTCATGTAATACATCACGCAAGATCCAGATTTGCCAGAAAGGCAGGATTAGCAGCATTGACTGACAATCCAAATATATTCATCTGGTTTCTAAGATGATGATCCTATCATAGTTCCTTTGTATCAACACCTGACCCAGATCAGACAGTTGAAGATTTACTTTATGGATGGGAAATATACGAATTAAGAAACTTGTCAAGATACATCATGCAAATCTGGCTAAAGCCACTTTGGAAAATACAAATAAATATCTGCATGATTAGGTTTTGCCTAATGTTCTTAAATCACTACTTCAGGAATACTAGGTAAACCTGGGCATGTTTTGAAAAGTATCACTACTGCTTATGGTAAGAGTATTTCCAATAGTGCAGATAAAGGGATTACCCTACAGATTGGTTTGTTATGACAATCCTTTGAAGTTGCAAAGGCCATTAAGTGCTTATGAAAACTTTTTCAGCCTAGAGGAAAACACAGGCCATGAAAGTTAACTCACTACCTATATGGCTTCAGGTCTTCTGTTGCAGGGGAAATCAGTAATAACACCAACAGTCTGCTTCTCATAGCCTATTTATTAGCAATATGGAAAACAATCATAACTGTGCATATCCTGACTGTCAAACTAGTTATTTTCCTTTACAAAAAATGGACTTCCAGCTTTTATGAATTTACAACTCTTTAAGAGAGAGTAAACAAACTGGCAAATAATACATCTCTCTCCCTCCTGTTTCTAATATCATTTTACCAGATTGCAACTGCCTACCCAAACTTAACATATCCTCTCAATATGTTCTGTAACTCATTTTATGCATCATTCAATGAATCCTAAGGGAAATGTCAAAGTTCTTGTGATGGGTTAAAATTCAGTTTGATGCATGTTATTGGAATTGCTGATCTGAAAGTAGTCAGGTGTGGTATCTTAGGCTTATGTGTTTATATACACTCAAAATCAAACATTCAAAGTTATATAACATTACATTACTGGACAATAAAATCATAGCAAAAATTAATTTTAAAGTCGGACATTGGAATAATCTCTGCAGGGGAGCAGTTAATTCCTCAACAATGGACACTTTTAAGACTCCACAAGGTGCTGGGCCATCACATCTAAACTAT
>NW_009969651.1:0-2214 GCF_000747805.2 Chaetura pelagica | reverse complement strand
GACCTCCAAAGATCATGGAGTCCAACCCTCCACGTGAGTGTTGGACCAGTCCAGAGGAAGAAGCAAGATTGGGAACTGGGGATTTGGAGTCTGGCTCCACTGCTGCCTTCAGCTGATGGTGAATTTTGGATTACTGAGGTTGGTTTACATGGTTGCTGCACATTGTCATGCCTAAAACACAGACTGCTTGAGGAAAATGAGGTTTTGGGAATATAATGTGTGTGACATCAGCTCAGTGTCCAGGAGTGGTGAAAAAAATTAGGAATTAGGGAATGAATAAGTAATAGAATGTATCCTTAAGTCACTGTATAAATCTGGGGCTTGCTCAGAGCTTGAGCTTCTTGGGTAGTAAGTCTTTCCTTTCTGAAGGAGACTTCTGCCATCTCCAAGAGAGTCTCTCCCTGGGCCACACAGCCTGGATGAATCAGCCCTGCAAACTGTGGGCTGGGGGCACAGACCCCCCCAGTGCCTACAGAGACACCTTGGGGGTGAAAATTTCAGAGAGGTGCTGCCACTGCTGCTGCCCAACAGCCTCTAGTGCTGGTGTCCATGGCTCTGGGCACACTGAGAGCTCCACAGAAATAACTTCAGCATCAGGGCAAATTCATTCATTCTGGGGAGAGGTTTGAGAAAGCTCATTTAGCTGCTTGTAAATTAAGATTGATTTGATCACAAAGGCTGGGTACCCTCACTAACAAGAAATACTGAGGGGAAATCACTTTCCAATACAGGGGTTGTGTATGGAAGTTGAAATAAGAGAAATTCAAATGAGAAAGAGGCAGAAACGTTAGTGAATTGGTTTGGATGGTTCCAGTAAAAGGCAGTTCCAGTAAAGGCAAAGTAGTGCCACAGTCAGTGCAAATTAATGTGATGCAGCTACAAAGACACACCACCCAAAGAGAGCAGAATGTGTGGGGCAGAGAGAATTAAGACAAATAAACTCCTTAGGGCAACTGGGAGTTTTGGAGACTGGCTCATTGGAGACACATCACCATGTTACATGGGTCGTGTGATGATGCTCAGCATCATCAAAGCTGAAGGTGCAGGGAGGTGAGTGACCTTCCTCCTTCATTGGGCAGGGCAGGACATGGTGCATCATGTAGGTCTGGACCAGTTTCGTTTCATTTAGGGTCCTCTAATTGCAACATGTTTAATTTCCCATTTATCAACAAGCTTCCCTGCCAAGGTAGAGGAAGTTACACTCTAATTACTGATGTGCTTAAATAGCTTTGGAGAGCTGAGAACTAAGAGGCATGGATGTGGGTGTGGGTGCCTGTGTGTGAGAGAAGTGGGGAAGAAAAGTTGTCAATTTTAAACATGTCCTGTTTGGGGAGGTGAGTGGGAAAATAAACAGATTTCTTTTCAATACAGAGCAGTGTTTTCCTCTGGCATTACAGGAAACAGGGAAAACTTGCAGAAGAGGTGGCATTTAGGCCTCTTGCACAGTGTTCATTCTCACTTTGTCACTCTACTAATAGTCAGAATGACTCTGTTTTTAAGGCTGGTGCTGTCAGAAGCAGCACCTAACTCAGGACTTTTATTTAAAAAAAACAGCTGTATTTGTCTCTAGTTGAGTCATGGGGACATTTCTAATCAGCTGCATCATTTTATCCCTAGTGTCTCCACTATAAAACATCAGGGAGCAGCTGAGGAGCAGGACAAACTGCTTCTCTCTCCCATGGTCCAACTATGACAATGTTCCTGGAGGTGACTTTCTGACTCCCTGACTCTCCCATTCTGTATTTCCCAGTAGCTCAACAGGAGAACTGGAGAGAACTTGGGCAAAAACCTCCTTGAGCCCAGTAAATGCTCCCTAGTGCAAACTTGTCTGTGAGTCACCACAGATTTTCAGGGCACAATAAGGAAAAGACAATAATTTATTATCAGAACAGCTCCTTTTGTCTGCATGATGTCATTATTTCCCAGCAATATTTATAGCTTAAGAATGTGTATATTTGCTCTGTGTTTTTTGTTGTAACATTATGTACATCAGAAATAGAAACAGGCTGTGGGATAAGAGGAGGGATGGATGAGCACAGCAGGGACTGGGAAATCATGGGTTTGAAACTGGTAGAGCCAGTGGGGGCAGGCATGGCAGTGTCTCATATCCACCACCCACCTCCCTCTGAAGCATCCCAGTGCATTCAAGGGACGCTGTCACAGTGAACAAGACACCATCCCCTTCCTCATTTTCCTGAAAGTAGGGGTTTTTTT
>NW_009969650.1:0-2214 GCF_000747805.2 Chaetura pelagica | reverse complement strand
ATTTTTTTTTTTTTCTTTGCTGTCCTATTTTATTTCCTGGGATTGGAGGGATTTTGTAGACTTTCTGTACTGGTACTTTTAACAGGCAAAATATATGAGGGGAAATGCTTCTTGAGGTCTTGTTATGTGAGGTGCAAACCTGATGACGTTCTGGTCTTGCTTTTGGGAGTTATTCAGCACGTAAGGACGTGTTTCTCACTTCACCGTAGGAATTCCTGGAAGCTCCTGAACAGGAAGAAAACACAGCAGGACTAACCTTCAGGCACAATTTCATGTGAAGTTTCTCCTCACTTGAGAGAAGCTCTGGTGAATTTGGAGGGAGACAGACCTTTCAGTTCTGCAAATCCTCCCCATGATACGAGCTGCCAGCAGGAGCTCTGCTGTGATTGATGTGGCCCTCCAGAAGCTCTGTGGTTGCTGCTGGGAAAGAGAATGCATGGGTAGTTGAAAGAGATCAGCAGTACCATATCTCCTAATTAGACTGTGTCTCTATGTGTGTATGGATGCATGTAGATAGAGCAGACTTAGACTTGGAAAGTTAGTTGTATATTCACCCTTGAACTTGGAGAAATGAATGTTGCAGTGCACCAAGGGGAACTAGTCTAGGGCAGAAGAATTAATTTAGTTGCAAAAGTTCTTTCATAGTGATAGCGCTGACCCTGATTCCTAGTGCATTATTTCAGTTGTACCCTAGGACATACATTATTAGCATGACATTGCTGTTAATAGCAGAAGTTTGGTACACGAAGTTTAAACTGAAAAAGTCTGAAAACTTCCAGACTCAGGTATGGTAAAAAATGCACATCTTATATTCCAAACACACTGCAAAATTTAGTAGGATCTTTCTTTATGTTCTTTCTGTCTGCTGCTGAAATGTGTGAGATTGATTTACAGTGAGATGAGTTGGCTTCACCTGACTTTCCATCAGTTTAAAATTGGCTTCTATTCAGCATTCGCTTTATTTAAGTATGATTAGCTGCTCTTTTTCATCTCACTCATCTTGTATTTCTACTATTGGAGAAAACAGCAAGCTACAGTATACACTCTACTTTTTGTCTTTGATCTACTGTCAATAAGTTAATTTCATTACATAAAGCATGAATAAAGGTATTCTAATACAGCTCTAGAGTTAGGTCCAAACTGTGAAGACTGAAACTGTATATTTATTCTAATTAGAAGTAGAGGGGTAGCTTTGGTTGCCATCTCCTCCTTCTGTCCTTTTCCTTGTACCCATATGATAGACAGACTTCAGGTTTGCTTCTTCAGGAAATCACTTATGGTTTGATGGCTTCCCTATGCTGAGTGAGGATGCCTGTGATATACACTGATTTCTTTTTTGGATTTGAGGTTTTTTTCATGGCATGTTTTCTAGTATCTTTTCTGATAACTGTTTTCTGTATGGTCTGACCCACTGGACTGTAGTGATTCTAAATTTCCTTCTAGCCCATAGCTGGTCAGCATGTCTCCTCTTGATTTCCTCTGGGAAATGTCATACAACTTGTGTGGATATCACTGTGTGACACTAGCACCCCATTAATTATAATCTTTAATTCTAGCCACAGTTCTGCCAACCTAAAGAATCATCCTTTGATTCTTTAATCCCATTGTTTTCATTACTGTGACCCACAATCCTGGCTTAAAGTCTCTTGTTGTTAGGTGGGAGCATTCTTATAGTTTCTTGGCACTTACAGCATGGAATTTTGAGATCCCCTTTGCATTTTTCCCTATGCCTGACTTCACACAAATCTTCTTTTATGTTTCTTATTTAAAAACAAGCTCAGGGAAATTAGTTGCTAATTGGTTGTCTGTCTGTATTTGATTTTTCTGCTGTAAAGGTTATATTGATTGAAAACTGTCTCACTTCACTGAAAACGTGGTATCTTTGTTACTTTTTAATTGGTTCTTGGCAATTTTTATTAATTTACTCCAAAATGTTCAGATTATAGTGTAGTATTTCTGTGAATAATGAAATATTTAAAATATTCTAGAAAGTTGTTTTCAAGTTTCTTTCATCACTGATTGCCCAAGTATGGGCCTTCAGATTATTTTCACCACACCTATAATTTGTGTAAAGCTAGAGTTGGTTATTTTGGTATACTGTTTGCCAGGGTAACTACTTTAATTTGTTTCTAAAAAGTAGCATTGAGTGTTTTCTTCAACACCAGCTTGCTGGCCTGTTTCTCATCAGCTACCTTGAAAGGTCCTGGGATTGCT
>NW_009969649.1:0-2213 GCF_000747805.2 Chaetura pelagica | reverse complement strand
CCCTTCGTGTTAAGGAACAAAAATTAGAGCTAATCAGGATATTTGATTTCCATTTAGAACCGAACTGCCTAATGCAAATAGGTACCAATTAGAGCTTATTGCCACAGAGGAATATAGAAATATGAAGTTCTCAAAGTACATTTTATTGAATAGAAAAAAACCACAACAACCACCAGCTGTTTTGGGCAGAAGAAATGACAACATAATTGCTAGTTGTGTTGGCGTGGGTGGGTCTGATCTGCATTCATAAACCTTTCCCCTGAGATTCATGCTTTGGGTGCAGCAAAAGCTTTCCTGCCTCACTGCTCTGAGGTCCCCACTTCCACTGAGGTCCCTCAGTGTTCATCACAGGGAAGCTGGGCTTGCAAAACTACATTGATCCAAATGCTCCTCTGTGTTGGCCAAGTGCTGCAAGTGCCTCTGAGGCTCCATCTTTTCCTGCATGTGCCATGTTTATGCTGAGTAGCATACGAGTGCATTTTTAAAATGTGCAATTACAGCTGTAATTGTATAACGTAACTACTTTTCTGTGTGTATCAGCAAATACAAAAATTGCTCCAGGTTGAAAGGGCTTCCTTCAGTCTGCAAAACAAGGGTGGCAAAAAAGTCCACAAGAAGAACGTGGTTCTGCATTTGAGTTGAAATCAAGCAGGTTTTAATTTCATAATTCACAGTCGTGCTTAGATTCCAGCTGAAGAACTGCCCATACAGTCCTGCAGGTGTCCTTGCCCTTGCTTGAGAAAACAATGGTCAGCAAATTATCTGATGGTGAAGAACAACAGATACAATTATATTGAACACTTCTCCTCCCAGACTTTGGAAGTTAGCCACAAATGCTGCAAGTTTTATGATCAGTCAACAATCCTTGTCAATGGTCCCAGTGTTCAGTGTTATAAACATATATTAACATATATTAACATCTGTTATAAACATATATTAACACGTATGTACATTTCCATGAGTGGTGTTCTTTGGAAAGTGGACAACTGAAGCAGGCCTGAGAAAGGAAAAAAAGACCAACTGTAATTTTGATGAGGAAAGTATGTATGTGATAGGTAAACTGCTGTGCCTGAGGGGACTTCTCTAGGGAAATTAACTTTATTTCTAATTATCTCAGTATTCCTATGAGATGCTTTCCCCCTTGGTGAATCAGTATGAAAACAAGCATGAAGTAAATGAGTCTGGTCTGAATTACAGGAACACTAATGGTTTACTTAATATTGTATTTCTAGAGATTACTTTTTAAAAAAAGATTGATACTAGAAGGAAAGGGTTACCTGTGGCATGTGCTTGCACTCTAAGCAGTATATGAATGGTGTGTTGGGCAGTAGGCTGTATGTCTGAATTGGAGTTTTCTGCTCTTTGATTTTCCTTTTGCTTTTGAATTTTTGTTTCCTGTGTTTTATCTGTGGAATGATGGGGGCTCAGCTGTTTTGTGGCTGGAGGAAGGTCCTTTTTCCCCCCAGGGAGCCATAAGTATTTCAGAATAACAGAGATCGTGTGTCTGTGTATATACATATATTTAATTTTATATTATATACTACTTTGTTTAAAGCATTCCTATCCATGAAACCATCTTTTTCCCAATTCTGTCACATCTGTGCCCCTTCACTACTGCAGGATCTGTAGCTGTGGTGATTAAAACCCAGGTTATCTGGTTGCTCACTCTCACAGGGATAGAAAACATATGGTGCTACTTGGATTAAGAGCTCCTCGTCGCTGTCTGGAGAGGATTGTTCTTGCTTTATGTGTTGAACGATTCAGCATGGAAAGCATAAGCAAATGATTTGTCCTCTTCAAAATGGCTCCAAATAGATTTTTGCAATTGATTGGACTCAAGTTACTTACACTCAAAGGATTTGCTGCTAGGCCCTCTGTAGCAGACAACTGGCTCTTAAAGGGGTTTTGGGGGTTACTTGTTGTGGCCTGCTTGACCAATATACAGGAGACAGCGGAAGAAAGAAAAGGTTGAATTTTCAGGAAATAATGATCACACAGGTGCCATTATTGTAAAACATGAAGGGAGCATGAATTATATAAAGGCTTAAATCTTTATAAGTTTATAACCTGCGTGAGCTCAAGATCTGACCCAAAATAATTGCCAGAAACAAGTGAGTAATGTTGTACTTTGCTTTTCCAGTGTTCCACTTTACTTTTACTCTTCTCCCAGAAATATGCAGGTCCAAGTACAGTATCTTTTTCACTTTTTTTTT
>NW_009969648.1:0-2212 GCF_000747805.2 Chaetura pelagica | reverse complement strand
AAAAACAAACAAAAAAACCCACAAAAACCTGAAAAACCACACCAAAACAAACAAAAAAAAAACCAACTACAAAACCACAACCAGAAACTATTCTGCTAGGAGAACAGAACTTTAGTTTTACATGAAATCTACAAAAGTAAATGTAACAACAATATTAAATATGTCTTTATCACTCCAACAATGTAAGCATGCGTGCAAAGAACAGTTACGTACATCTTAAATTTATGAAAAGATCATGTGCAAAACAGAAAGCTCTTCAACTTTTATTGCAAGTTGAAGTGTCACCAAAGCTGCCCTATAAAACTTTAAAGTAACTGAATGAAAAAATTCTTACCACAATCATTTCAGATGGCTCTAAAACAATGCATTCACAGCCACGCCTGAAGCTTCCTGCAGAACGCTTGCCAAAGCTGAAGAATAAAAATAGTTCAATTAGAACAAAACTCAGAGCTGTAACATAAACCATAAGCATATTTACATCTTTTCCAGATATTGTAAAGCATAGAAAAAATGTACATACCTCTGCACAATACAAGTTTCACACCTGTGTCCCTCAACAAGTAACTGATAACCAGGGACACCAAAAGCTGTGTATTTTGTATTTACATGATTTACTAAAAGTATTAGATAAATAATTCTATTAACTTTAAAATTAGTGTCAATCAAGTGCTGTCTACTGAAGATGCATGGTTTATCCTGAACTACATTAGAGTTTGAGCTAGTATCTTCTGACATTTCAGTATTAAGTTTCCTAAGCTATCTGCATTTCTACAAACAAAGTTAACTAGCATACTCAGGAAAGAATGAAAAGGCTGATCAAATTGAATTAGCTCTTCTTAAATTAAAATAAATTAATAAAATAAGGATGCTGGATGTGAGATTATTCCCAAATTGAACACAGGAGGACAAAAGGTTGATCCACCTTTCAAGACACATTCCCATCTTAGTGCACTAATTAAGAATGATAATATTTTGCTTCCTGTAGGATAAAATATAAAACTATTTTAGTGTCAGTTTCTGAAGTGTTCTGTCTGTATTAAATGAATGTGTTTTTGCAGGTTTAACTGCCAGGAATCCTCAAAATGCAGCAGTAAAGGTGGAGTGCTGAGAACCAGTACATAATTCAGTGAAATACAAGACCCTTTATGATTAGGTCCTTAATCATCAGAGTGAAAATAAAAACCAACTAGCTAAAGCTTGTTTCTGGAGTGTGTGCTTCTCCTCTGTGTAGCTCATACTTAAGTGGGACAAGTCAATGCCAGTAGACCTTTCCCAACACAGAGAGGAGGGCGGGATAGATGAGAAAATGGCTGGAACTTCAAGACCCCTCTGCTGTAACAAACCTACCCTAAATTTGCCAAAGCCATTTTAACTATTTAGTCTTCCCCCTTTCTTCAACGTGGCACTGTGCAACAGGCACAGTAAGCCTTCCTAGCTGAAGCTCACAGGGCAAGAGCTATTAAATATCTTTGAGGAAAAAAAAACAAAAAACAAAAAACACCAACAACAAAACAGACTCAAGAGAATTGTGAAATATGAACTTTCATCAGTTCTGTAATGTGCAGTCACAGAAACATGCTTAAGCTACAATATTTGTGAAAAGTAACTTTAAGCTTAATTTCATAGCAAGCAAACTGAAAAAGTGCATGTATCATTGAGACCAGTATATGTAGCCAGTTAATATCTATTCTCCTGTCCTGCATGGCGATTAGTAGAAATGAACAATTTAACTTGCTACCCCAAAGGCTAATCTCTTAACAACAGCATGTTTATAGCTCAAAAAGAAGGCAGTCAGATGTTGAAAAGAAATGTCAGCTGTGCTTATTCATCAAAATAATAATCGCATTTAATGGTACATAGGACTTCTACAATAGAAAAAATTTTCCAGAATACTAAGCCTCTTGAAAAGAAACATTCAATAAGGACGTCTCTTGACAAAACGCGTATTTTCCTGGAGGCAAACACACGCTTCCCTCTTACAGTCCAGCAATAAAACACAGGGTTCTGTACAACACCATCTTGAACTTTATACAACTTCAACCACTCTTAAACTTAACAGACAATGATGCCATTATCTCAATTTATTAGACTATTGCAAAAGTTACAAACTTATTTTCTTGGTCATTAGCCTGATCGATGCACATGGTTTTTCTTTTTAAAAAGGATGAGGAGAGAAAGGAGAAAGTATTTCAACTCCTTAATTGAAAAACAA
>NW_009969647.1:0-2212 GCF_000747805.2 Chaetura pelagica | reverse complement strand
ATATCTGATATTAGTATGTACTGCTGCTGTAATACTAATTGTCATTAAGTATATTTTATATTTATATTTTTATATTAATAAACTCTTACTGTGTATGTTTTCCTAGTTTGCTAGTAATGAGAGACTGCATTTTTGTCAGATATGACCTAATAGAGGAAGGCAGACATAATTCAGTAATATTATTATACGATTTTTGTTTGTTTTATCCTATATATTATCTGTAACTTTGCTTCCTTTGCTGTTCTGGTTGCTTTCCTTCTTTTAATAGCAAAACTTCTACCATTTACCCTCAGCAATTTTACTGCCATTATTTTCTCTTGTAATACAGAACTGTCTCACTGAATCCAATTTTGCTTGTCTAGAAGTTATAGCACCAATTTATTTGAGATTTTAAACAGTTTAACTGGTGCATTGTTTCATGGACCCTTTAAATTATTTAATTGTTGTATTCATCCAACATAAGCTGGCAAATAAACCTCACCACCTCAAGCCAATTTAATCAGCTTAATGCTACTCCACAAAATTTTCTCCCAACTTGAACAGATTTAGAAATTAAATATTTTTTAAAGTCTTGGTGTATTCTGATGGTGATTTTATCAGTAAAAGACTGAGTAAATAATAGCTGCATTTGACTTCATAAATTAACAATCTTGTATTACTCTGTGAAAACAATAAGATCAGTGTTTTTTTCTTATATAAATACTGCAAAAGTTCTACAGATGAATATTTTTCTACATAAATATCTCAGATACAAATTATGCCTCTTACAGAGGCTGGTAGAGCTGTAGAGTATGAATCACACTTGCTGTCTGGCTAGATACTTGCAGACCTTTACCTGTGCTCTTCTCATTTAGGAAATAAATTTCCACATACACTGTTTCAGCTATCCTCAAGTTTCAAACACAGAAGTGTTCTCAAAACTGTATTTGATAAATCAAATTGTCATATGTACTATAATGCAAGTAATGAGAGCTGAACAGCTTTCATAAGCTGTTTCTTGGAAGTAGCTACTTACAAGGGAATAATCATGTTCCTTGATGCTAATTTGGATTCTGTTGTTGTATCTCATTTGAAACCAGTTTGGGACTGTTGGGTTTTTAATGATTGAGCTATAGATAAACCATGTGTTTTCTTGTGTGCCAAAAAAAGGGGAAGGTAGTAATGTTTCTGAGCAGTTTGAAAACAAGAGAGAATCATAAGGATTATTGGATAACTTAAAAGGAATTAATTCTCAGCTGAAGTTTCACAAGGTCATTTTTTCTGTGTTTAATTAATAGTGTACTGATCAATCTGGTGAGATTCTATTGATCAAACAAAGTCTTCTTGTTCAAGCTCTAGCAATCTTGTGATAATTCCCCAGTATTTTTATCTATCTGAAACAGTCTCTGACAGTTTTGTCAGCAAGTACAGAAGTGCTGATTTTATGCCAGCAAAATTAATTTTCTGCTGTGCCAAGGTACCTGAGATGAGTATAAGAAAGGTATGGCAATTTCTATGATCTTGTGTCTATTTCTGTGCATTTCTTGGATTGGGGTTTTTTGTGCTATGAATCATGGTAAAATTTAGTATTTTAGAGGAAAAGCAGCACTCTTGGGTGCTAAGAGGTCTTGTACTTGTTCCTCCTCCTTCACCTCAATATAAGTCTCAACCACAAGACCACATCGATGGTCTGTAAAACGCAGTGGTAAAGAAAAATTGCTCTTATGTGACAATAACACCATATTATAACTCCTTTTTTAGTATTGTTTCTTGCTTTACTTGTTCAATAAGAGTCAAAGACGACCTTTGTCATTCACTTCATGTGCATGGCCCTTAACAAGTGAAGTACATTAGTAAGTGCATTTGTGTTTCTTCATGATTGTAGCTGAAATTGAGCACACCAAACTGGAAGTATTGATACTTTAATGCATAAGAAGCACAAAGAAAAGAGACCATCTTAGTACATTGCATTGTTTCATTATTTGGGCTGTAGTGTACATCAAGTCAGGTGACTTCCCACTTTTTTATGCTAATAGACACCATATACTACATTCATTTTTCTGCACAAGCTGGTGAACCTAACTGTCTCAAACATTCTTAAAGCTTCCATGTAAGATCTTTAATGTTTACTTATGTCTCTCTATGGTTTAAATAATATAATGTATTTGGTAAAATTGCTTCATCATAGTAATATAGTTATAATAGAATTTATGTATAGGTTGCCTTCCCAGAT
>NW_009969646.1:0-2211 GCF_000747805.2 Chaetura pelagica | reverse complement strand
AAAAAAACAATGGTGCATAATCTGTATTAGTAATTTTGCCATCCGGGTTAATTATGCCCAACACAGGTTTTTGGCAGCTTTGAAACAAGAGGTTTATATACCAACTGAGTTTGGGATATTGGTTGCTCATGCTTTCTGACAGCTTTTCATTCTTATCTGTGATGGAAAGGCCAGTAATCTACCAACAGGCATTATAGAGATGGACTGTTCTTTCTTCAGTAGCTGCAGAAATTTTTAGAAATCATTTTTTACTGTCAGTTCAGCTATTGGAGAAATTAACCCTTACACTTTGGATCATTTTATATCAGTCTTCAGCATTACTGATGTGCCATCTGTTACCACTTCCTACCAAAACCATTACAGAGTGCTTTAAACAAAGTCCTTCAAGCTGAGAATGACAGCCAATCAGTGCATAGCACATTTCAACCTAAGGCAAGAAAGCTTGGCCAAAGACACCCAGATTCTATTTTTTGCAAAATGAGGTTTATAATGAGGTTGTAATGTTCAAGCAGAGCTGTGCAGAATCTCAGTCTATGAAGCTTTATCCTAAACCTCGTACTGAGAATTTCAAAACAAATTTGAGAAGTCTGCAGAATTAAAGGCCTATAAACTGACACCAATGGGTAGTGCTTAGCATACATCAAATGTATGTCAGCAATAAGGACTGCCACTCAAGAAAGAAATTTTGCTGGACGTTGCAGGTTGTCGTCTTTAAGGCTGCAGTTCTGATGCAGACAGCTCATCTATTGTGCTTCACAAGTCTTCAGTTTGGGGATATCTTAGTACAGAACTAGCCAATTAATTGCTTAAAGCTGTAGTAATGTTATGCACAGCAAGCAGGAAAATTGCTCTGATTAGGCAAAAGTGCAGAGTCAGACCTCAGAACAATGCAGTTGTTCTTCTGTACATATATCATTGTGCATATACAGAATAGAAAAAACAAGACAGCTCTTCTCTTTGAGTAGGTGCAAAATAGGTACTTGATGCTTTCATTAAAAATCAGGCAGATGGCATTTTTGTTTCATCACTGTCACAGAGGGCCACCAAACCCCATTTACTGAAAGAGAAGCATTAGTCTTTGAATGGCGTGCTTGGAAAAACATCTCTTACTCTTTCCACTGGAACATTAACAAAATTTCTCTCTACTAGAAATATGCAAACAGAAGAAAGGATAATTCAGTAGGATCATTGAGAATACTTTCCCTTTTCCTACATATTCCTCTGGACATATTGGTAGAGGAGACACAGCACTGTGCATGCAGTAGAGTACAAATTCCAGTCCAGCTGTAAAAAGGGCATTAAAGCAGAAACAAGTGGATAATTAAATATGATAGACCTACATATGATAGTCCTACATTAAGACAAAATCTCAGAGGAAGACTGGGCATTCCGTAAGCCAAAAATAACAGACAAAATAAAAAGATAGCTTGTGCTCTGGTTTCACAAATTGCAGGTATATGTTCCAGCAGCAAGGCAGAGGTCAACATGAACTCAAAGAAAATTTAAAGTAATAAAACTAATAACAGAATATAAGACAAATGTCATTATTAACTGATAAAATTTGGAAAGCATAAGGAAAAATATCATGTAAGTAACGAAATGTAGTTCCCTGCATTTCAAAAGTCCTTTTAGTTGAAGACCACTGACGTCTGCCCATGCCCATGAAATTAGAAAGGAAATTACCTAAATAAGCTGAAAAGTCTTAGCTAAAGGAGTAACATCCAGGATTATTGTAATAATTTTTCAAAGTCCTAGTAAACCAACCATTTATTTTTATTATAGTTTACAGGTATACATCACAGTTTGAAAGGTAGGCATGTGCACTAAAAATGCACGTCAGTGTATGCATGTACACTAAAAATGTACAGTGGCATTCTGACATTTTTCTGGACCTATGAAATAAACATTATGACTATAGAACACTATACACATAAACAATGTATAAACAAGAAATAGCAAAAACAACAGAAAAGTGACATTACCTAACTTTGAAGTTAGATCGGCTCTGAAAAGGATGTCAGACCAGACAATTTTGGAAGTTTCCTTCAAGCTTTGACTATTCTCTGATTATACAGTGGTTTTTTTTCATAGAATCACAGAATGGTTTTGCTTGGGAGGGATCTTAAAGAACATCTAGTTCTAGATGTTCTAGAACTAGAGCATTCTAGTTCTTCCATGGGCAGGGACACCTTGCATTAGACCATGTTTCTC
>NW_009969645.1:0-2210 GCF_000747805.2 Chaetura pelagica | reverse complement strand
GTTCAGACTGAATAGTTCAGACCAAAATGTCTTTCAAAGCCAGTATCTAACATATTTTGGCTTGATTACCACAGCTGGTACCAGCACTCACAACAGCTAAGGGCTCAACCCAAAGTGATTTACATGTGTGTTTATGTTTGTGTTTGTGTACCTGGCTAAATACAGGTCTTTGCCTATACATACACTGTCTGAAATGCTACATATATATTCTAAAATTATTTCAATATTGCTTTTAAAACACCACAAATACTTTAGCAATGTGCACAATATAAAGCTTCTTACTTTGGAGTGAAACTGGCTCCATTGAACTAAATTCTCTGTAATATTCTAACTTCTGCCACACATGCAAATTCACTGATTAGCAAAAATAAGGCAGACTTCCAAAAGAAAATGTGCTTCAGACCCCAAGAGTGTTTTTAAAATCAGTGCACTACATCAGAATGGATAACCAGATTTTGATCTGTATTGATTAACTTCAGTTGTCATGGAGATCAGCAGGATAGGGAACATCCAGGGCCTAAGGCCACGTGTCTTTGCAAATGACCTATGGATTAAGGTGCAGTGTTACATCCTTTGTCAGGGTAGTTTACATACTGGGAAAGAATGGGTTTTGGAGATTCAGATCATTTTTCAGAAACCTCAAATTGAGAGCTAACTTGGGAGCATCCAAATTAGACCATTCTGTCTGTTTTCCCTTTCCTTCCTGTGTTGCTCATAACCAAGTTTGCTGTTTGGGATGCATTGTGAGGCTGAGAGGGATAGATCTGGAATCTTATTTCTCTCCAAATCAGTTTGCACCTTTGTTTCTTCAAATCAGTTACTTACTGTAAAGATAGGTGTAGAGTTGAAGCAACTGGTCATGCAGCAGCTGTTGCAAGACTGCAGACAATGGGGAATAATTCTGACATCTCTGATCTTGAACGTGCTTTCAACTTACATCAAAGCTTGGTGCCCACCAGCATCCATGGTCTTCCATTTACTTTTTGCTACCATTCACGTTTCTGCCACTACCATATGAGAACAAAAAGAGTTTAATTTCCCCTCAGTGTCTCTGCTTCTCCTTGCCATTGGTTTCTTGTGTCTCACTGCAGTGACCAACATGCTTCATGTCCAGTGGTTTTAGTTTTACATCTGAAGCTTTATTAGGGTGTGCTCCAAGCAAGTACATAGTCCTCACAGCATGAGGTATGGGAGGGGCAAGAAAGATGGTGCTGGAACAGTGCAGAAGGTTTTCTGATCTGAAGGCTGAACTTTTCATGAGGGTCTTGTTATTAATATTGTGTATAACAGGATCTGTGTGGTGCAAACTGGGTAATTGGTTAGCTACCCAGGAACAGATTCTACTTGCCTTGGGGGAGTGCAAGTACACACTCAAAGGCCACCAGGTTACAATGGTTTACTATTGAATTAAGTCTCAGTGAAGGAGGTTTTAGCACATGTATTCTAGGTCAAGACAGGACCTATCCAAAACTGTGTATATGGTTCACATCATAGTCTCAGTACCTCATTTGCTGCGCACCTTCATCATTACTGAGAGATTCCCAAATGTAAATCCTCTTATATTTCCACTGAAAACACTGGAGTTGTTCAGCTGATTAAATGCCTGCAAGCCCAGGTCTTTTCAGCCAAGACAACACTGTTTTCATTAAGGAGGAGTGTAGATGTCAGTTGAAACTTGGTTCATTGTCTGCAGGGATGTTGTCTAACATCAACATTGTATAAGAAGTGAGGCAGGTGAGGCAAAACAACATAAGTGAAGATTCAGAGCTGCAACTTATATAAATTCAATGTAGCTGCACCAATGCTGAGGTCTGCCAGGTGACACGACTAAGACCTGTCCATAATGTTAGAACATCAACTTCTTGTGCCAGACTGTGACAAGAAATAGTTCATGGATTTTTCTTATTTCTTTGTTTTAAGGACAATGAGATGACCACATTTTGGGATATTTTTATCTGGCTTCAGACATACGTATTCTTCATTTCAAACACCCTTTAAGAATGTCACTTGGTGTGGTGCACTTTGCTCACTAAAGACGCTGTTGTTTCTATGCTAGTTATGTTCCTGCACCACCATCAGAATTATTCCATAATGCTTGGCATTAGCCTATGCTCTGGAGTCAGTGAGAACAATCTAGTTTTTTAAAAAGGGGATCTCCAGAGTTAATACAGAGGAAGGATCAGAACACATAATCTTGAAGCTAGAGTTAA
>NW_009969644.1:0-2210 GCF_000747805.2 Chaetura pelagica | reverse complement strand
TTTTTTTCCTTTCAAAAGTGAGAACTGTGGCTTTAGCACACAGAAGCATGATGTGTGCTGACCCAGAGTTCGGTGGCTCTGAGTCTGACTCTCCATTCCCTAGAAAAGGCCAGGAGCTGATCTGTTGAAGGAAACGGCACAGCTGCATTTCCCAGGTGAGAGATCCTCACTGGAGTGGGCTAAGAAGCAGTAAAATAAAAAACTGCCTGATTTTGATCTGCAGATAGGCAGGTTTAAATACCACTTTGCTGCAGAAGCAGCTGCTCTGCTCTCCCTGTATATTAGCATATAGATACAGACCTATGGCACCAGCCCCTCTTCACCCCAAGTTCTGCTTGGGTGTGAAGTGATAGTCTGCCTAAAGAGCGGTGACAGTGCTTGATGGATTCCTGTGTCACGCTTGGTTTGGGTGTGCTCATTTTCTCTGATGGATCCAGTTTCCTTTGAAGCTCCCTCGAAATACAATAATGCTGTATGTGCTGAAAAGCTGAGGATAAGAGCTCCTTTGTGAAACTCAGCATCTGGTGCTGGGTCTGTGTTTAGCTCCAGGTTAACTCTCTTGAGAGCCTTATACCATTTCTCTGTCATCATTTGCTGCCAGGGGGAGTGCAGGAACCACCACGGCCAGCTTTGGGCACGAGGCACTAACCTTTGTCTGCTGTCAGTGGGGAGCAGTTTAGCTTCTCCAGAGTATCAGTGCTAACACCTGGCTGATTTTCTTGCTCTAAGCCAATCTGCAGGGGAGTCTGTTTTCTACCAGTTTAGCGTTCTGTGTCCAAAGCTAAGTTATGTGACTGCTCCCACAAAGCTGCATGAACCTGTGACCTTTACATGGCACTTAGCTATTCCATTGGGCCATCCCAAACCTGAAGGTCTGTGTTTTAAGTATAAAGAGGAACATTTCATTTGCCTTAAGTAGAATTGGAGTTGCAGCTACTTAAATCACGAGTAAACTTGGCTTGGAGGATTGAGAAAAATGCGTAGCTTGCTAGTTTTGCCAACTGAAGCACATATTGACAAACAGTGAGCTCCCTCCTTTTCACTAATTAACTACACTGGTAATTGGAGAATAAGAATAAGATTGTGTTCTTGCAATGATTCGCTTTACTTATTGTGCCTGCTGGGAATGAGCGATTACAGTCAATTGCAAACATAGTCCATTCCAATTCCTTCCCTGTCACAACAGATGCTGTTGGGAATGTACTCCAGTGAGGTTTCACCATACCATACTATCTGAGCTTCTCAGTGTCTAGCCTGATAGAGAGAAAAATGCACTGGAGTTCAGAAGAGACACAGAAGAGTATGAGAAAGGACATCAGCAAGTATAATCTTGACTAGATAACAAAAATATGGAGAACCCTCAGAATCACAGTAGGAGGTGGTAGTTTTTCCAGTGAACAATTTACACAGTAATTACTGCTTTAATGGTTAGCTTTTGTATTCCTTGGAAGCGTTTAATATTTGTAAACAGCAGCAATAAGATTAAGTAGGTGGTATCACACAATATGGCAGTTTTGAAGCTTGTCTTTTCTGGAATCCATGTTGTAGAAAGGACACTGGGGAAGTTGTTGTGCTTCTTTACACTTAAATAGCTGAATGAGGATCTATTGAGACATCCTCCTAACTGCACAAGTCATAAAGTCCTTTAAGGAACAAAAGTGAAATTCAGTGGGGGGGATTTCTCCAGGTAGAGCAGGTTTAGGGGCAAAAAAATATATATATTCAGTGGTATTCAGCAATAGAAGAAATGGCTATTGGCAAGAGGCTGAGTGATCACACAGACAGTAAGTGAAAAATGGACTGTGCACAACAGAGGCCAGTGATTTGCTTGTGGATCAGGGGAGTCATCATTTATCTCTGAAAGTACAACTGTTTTAGCAAATGTTGCATTCCTGGGAAGAACAAGGGACGAGGCAAGTGCAAATAGCAGAGGCATCAATACTCCTCTGGTCCGTGAATCAGGCAAGTCTAGAAATAATCCAAGTATAGGTGTTTTTCCTAGTTGTGGAACTGTGCATGGTGGCGTGCTAGCAGTTACACAGGAAAGCTGACATTGCATTATCTGGGTGGCTTTAGCTTGCTGTCTGCTTGTATCTTGTGCTGTGTAGGT
Organism: Chaetura pelagica; assembly: GCF_000747805.2. Taxonomy (NCBI): domain Eukaryota; kingdom Metazoa; phylum Chordata; class Aves; order Apodiformes; family Apodidae; genus Chaetura; species Chaetura pelagica. Next base: position 100 of record NW_009969644.1, on the reverse strand, counting down.
TGACAGGTACTTACATTAAAGCTTCACGTGGTTTCTGCTGTACCGGAGTCTAGTTAAATTGGGTACTCCCTCTCAGAAACTTAAATACTTTCAAAACTAA
>NW_009969643.1:0-2207 GCF_000747805.2 Chaetura pelagica | reverse complement strand
TTTTGTTTGGGGGTTTATTTTTTGAGGGGTTTAGTTTATGTCTCTGCTAACTTATTTCAAGTCTAAAGCAAACCCATTCTTAACTATTATTTGCTATCTGTATTTCTCAACAGAGGAGCCCATATTCAAAGCTTTATTAAACCTCCTTTACATTCTCCATATCAAGAATTCTGCCTCTTACTGGTTAAAGCTTTGGTCATGGAGATGTTGCCAAATACCTCCTTACAATACTTACAGGTTTATAAAGTGTATTTTTTCTTCTTTCTGTGCTAACAGTGTTCTACAGTGCACTACTGAGAAACAACCTCTAAGTTACAAAAAATGTCTCAGGTTTATTTTATCAAGATAGAGTTTTCAAAATGTCCACCCATTGGATCTTCAAAATATCTATTACCTCTCCCATAATGGAATTTAAACTTACAAAACTGTAATTTAACCTGTCCTTAGGTTTTTATTTAAATAATGTGCTTACTGTGGCCACCTACCTGTCTTTTGGGATGTCTCTTTTACTTAATGAGCATAGGAGTCTGATTTGTGCTATCTAGTTAGTCCTATTACCTCACAAAGCACCATACAATGCTAAATTCGTTATAACAGTTCCTGTTTTGATAACTGAAGGCTGCTATTTTATTTTCCTATCAAACATCCCCCTAAAGAAAAACTCTCCCTTCCCCCAGTGTTACAGACCTGTTGAAACTGCAAGAAGTCTTGCAGAATATGGCTCAAAACTCTTCAGTTAGGACACAGTTTAGTCCCATAGAAAATGTGCCATCTATGGAAATAACTCCTATCTTGTGTTTCTCCATGATGCATACACTCCAGCAAGTCATGATGCAAGTAGATCTATTAGATACAAAGTGATAACTCCTCATGTGACATTTAATTAAAAAAAAATACTGCAGAATCTATCAAACTTTAAACATATGCCGTATCCTGATCTAAAGCAATCAATATTTTTAACAGCCCAGAAAATAGATTGCATAAACTGAAAATATACAAGTGGGCTGGAATCAGTTTGTTCCTTGATTGTGGTGCTGACCAGCAGATATAACAGTAGTATTACTTGCTACTACAAACACCATTATGACACAACTCATTATAAGAAATTACAATAATCAAGATCACAACCACTACACTTTAAGCAGCATAAAGCTGATCTGTTCTGCACTATTTATACAATTTTATTTTAAAGTTTTCTGCTCCAAGTGTCCAAGCATTGATACAGATGTCACATGGAGCTTTTGTTATCACCAAATAGAGCAAATTTTATGCAGAGGCAGCATTGAGCATGAGGGCAGGGACGAGCTCACAATGTCTTGTTTTATCAATGTTTTATCTCCTGTTCCTATTACGGTTCTCAAAGGAAATTTCTGAATACATCTAGCTTATTAAATTTAACATTTCCAGGGCCAGTTCCCTAGTTCCAAACATAGCTGGCACAGGTCTTAAAGTGCTTTAGTGTCCATGTTAGTGTGCACATGAAAACTCCTTACATGGAATGATGCCTGTCCTATGCCAGGCTCCACTACTCTGCTTGGAAGAATGACAGTTATCTTGGCCCAAAGTTGTGCTGGGGATCATTCTAACATTTTAAATGTACACAATTTTTAAAAATCCATTATCCTTTCCTGTGACCTGACATTATGTAATGTACATATGTAGAGCCAATATCCTGAAGAGCATGCTGTTGTTTTTCAAGATGCAGTGTTAGATAGGAGTGATCAAATCCTGTCTATGCTCCTCAGATGTCTCAAGCCAGAGGCATGCTCTTCCTCCTTTCACTGCTGTCAGAGTTCCTTCATAATGCCATGATTTTTGCCATTGCACAGTCTGAATGGAGAGAGATAGCTCTGCTTCTGCCTCTGGTCTTTTGGGAATAAATCCCACCTTCCCTACTTCCCTCATTGTTCACAGTTCCATTTTAGTGTGTAAATCTCTGTTAAAGAACAGCCCGTGTTCTGAGATGTGTGAAGCTATAAGAGTAAAACCCAATGTACTTATTTGTAAGGTTAAAATTTTATAATTTGCAAGCTCCCAATGGTTAGTAGTAAAATTCAGGGAAGTCACAAGTTTGGCTTAGATGGTCATCCCTTATTATCAATCCTTTTATTTTAAAAGACCAGCAATCTCCTCTGTTAATGTCCCCTGGTTTTTTTCTTGGAATCACAGAATAGTCAGTTGGAAGGGACCTTCAGAGATCATCCAGT
>NW_009969642.1:0-2207 GCF_000747805.2 Chaetura pelagica | reverse complement strand
TTAAGAAAAATGTAATAAAATAATATTATGCATGTTTAATTATTTTAAAATTAAACCTGTTATTAGCCTTGCTTTGCAAGAACACTCAGATTATTTTAGAAAAAAGTGTTAGAAGATTATTGGAGTCACCTTAAAAGGGTCTGGGTCTTTTTGAGAGTTAGGGTGGAAATCAGGTAGCTTAGAAATTGCTTGAAGTAATACTAATTTCATGAGAGTAAACAAAAATAAAGGCAATAGAATTTGGCTTACTGGAAAAGAATTGTGCCCATATGAAACATTATGCACATAAATTCCTCCTGAATGCTAGGGTATTAGTCATGTAATGGGAATGACAAGTCTTCTGCACTTCCCTGTGCCATGAAGGTTTAATGTTGTCAGAATAAGAGAGCACTGACAGAATATAGAGGGAAAAAAGCACAATTTTTTACATGCTATTCCTCACCCTGACTACCAAGCAATTGTGGGGTTTTTAAACTTTATAGAGAAGAATGATCTGCACTAATAACTTACGTCACATTATTGATAGAGCAGCGCAACTTCCAGTTAATTCACACTGTGGGGGCACAACACTATTAAAACCCCAGCAATAATTTGTATTGGTAACAATGAACAAAAACCCAAAAACACCTCACTGTGACTTTCAGCTCCCAGGCAAGCTAAACTGGTTTTTGCAAGTGTTTTCTGTCTATATATATATGTACTATGCACTTATTTTCCAAATCTTCAAACTAACGATGCAAAATGATGCCATTTGGACATCCCCATTCCCTTGTACCCACGAGTTTTAGGACAAGCTGGCAAAAACCCATTAGAAAACACAATGGCTGTGAGCTAGTGTTCCTTCTCTATGCCAAACAATAGCTGTTACAAGAATAAAAGCCAATTTTAGCTTTTTCCAGCAAGTGCTGAGCATCATACATCAGGCATGGAGCACCCGAACTGCAAAGGATGCACCCTGTTGTTATGGTAACTAGAAGACAACTTGGATGCACATGATCAGGGTTGTCACCTCTGGAACTGAAATCCAGCTTAGCTGGGGATCTGCACCCTGTCCCATCACACCACTGCTGGATGGGATCCAGTTGTCACTGTCCCAGAGTAAAGCCTGGGCCTCGCATGGCACAGGCAGGGCATTGCCATCCTCCCCTGGGTTTTTCACACTATTTTCACACTCCCCAAAGCTTGCATAAGAACATGCTTCAGGGGACATGAATGGGTATGGTAGAAAGGACACAGGCATGACATCTCCAAGTCACCTCCTCTAAAGATATCCATGACACCTACAGGCATTTTGACTGGCCTGGATAGCTAGAATCAATACCGAATTTTGAACAGAAATAAAGAGGTGTAGCACTCCTCTGCTTATGCAAAAGATGCAAAAGGCATTTTCCTTCTACTATAAATAGACACCATTCACCATAGTAAGTCTTTTGTCTCTTTGCCTGATATAATGAACAGTTGATGCTCTCCAAGCACTGCCAGCAGAGGGGCATTCCCCTGTCCTCCTGTGTCCCAGCTCAACCTCCTTGCCTTTCCTCCATCACCTTCTCCATCTATTCATTTGACTATTGCTATTTTGGTATCTCTGCTAGAGTTTAGATGGTAAGTTCCATGGGACAGAGCAGTGCTGTGTTGAGGACACCTAACATGACCTCTTTGCTCCAGGTATTATCACTGGCAACAGCTTCCAGTATTTAGTTTAACATGCCTTAAACAAAAAAGTATTGTCCTCCTACTGATCCACTGCTTTGCCCTCCACTTTTGCCACTGCCATACAGAGAGTTACAATGAAGAGCAAAACTGGGCCTTGTTTAATCTCAGCCAAGAGCATTTGCATGCCCTTTCTGGCAGGTTTCTAGGAGAATTGCCTTCAGAAATCGTTAGATTGTCAAAAACAGTGTGACTGCCTGGAATAGGAAAATCAACTTCCCATTACATACCTGGAAGTGAGTTGCAGCACTCATGGATGCCCAGGGGAGGAGATGTCTACAGAAGAGAGGGTGGGAGTTCACCTGCAGTCCCAGCAGCAGGGAACACTGTGTATACATGCTGTACAGCACACCTGTGCTCATACCACATCTGCGAGTTAGATACACCTGAACCATCCTGTAAAAGCTACACCAGGCCACAAGTCTCCCACAGGATGATACCCATTCCTCTCTGAAGGACCTGGGTACAGTCATAGAATCACAGAATCATAGAATGGT
>NW_009969641.1:0-2207 GCF_000747805.2 Chaetura pelagica | reverse complement strand
TTTTACCACAAGCAGACAATTAGCACATCCAGTCTAATTCTTGCAGTTGTTCTTAATCCCCTTAGATCTTGTGTTTTTTGTAGATCCATCTGGAATTCTCGCTGAGACAGGGTTCACTGCTTAAAGTGTGATCAAGGGGTCTGCTGAAGTCTGGGCAGCCTGGCAAATTCTCAAAGCATCTCTGGCTTTTGTCCAGAGCTGAAAAAATAGGTTAAGAAAGAAGTTTTTCTTTCCTGTTCTTAAAAGCTCTTTTTTTGTTTGTTTTTTTTCTTTTTTCTTCTGGCTTCATGTTTGAAGAGGAGAAATAGCACTTTGTGTTTACATAGTGGTTTTTTTTTTTGAAGGCTGTTCTACAGAACACCTAGCAAAGCTCTCTCAGGGAATGCTTGCAGTGCAGGAATGTGTGGTGCTCAGGTTATTGTACAACTTGATGGTTGTTTAGTCACTGCCAAGTGCTGAATTGGAATAATTGTGCATTGAATTTGAGCCTTGTCCTAGTTCATCTGCTTTTTGTCTTCATTTATTCTCAGAGGTCTAATCTTCCCTCTGCATTTGTACATGGAAATTCAGGGGTGACAGTGTTACAGAAAATCTGAGCTCATTTGCTTTGCCCTTTTAGCTGAAGGGAAATGTGCTGTTAAGGCTTTCTGAAGCTTTAAAACAGGTCTAGTGGTTTTACTGGTGAATATATGAACAGTTTCTTCTTTCAGAGTGTTTGTGAGGTCTACACTGTGTTACCAGCTGGAATTTACTGTCTGTAGCCTCTGCTCCTTTGGATGTTTGTGTAAAGAACTACCTAGTCGTATGAAGCCAGTGCTGCAGTTACTTTCAGTCACTGTTTTGCCCTTGAATTATTGATATTTTTTCTAGTCTCATCACATTTATGTGTTTGCTCTAGATTTCAGTACCCCACAAAGCCTTAACTTTCTTTTCTCATCTGACCTCCTTTACACCCTTAAGAGGTAGAAGTAATCTTAGAGCTGTTTTATTGGAGATATTTTCTAGCACTAATGGAGCCTAAGGATTGGGAAGTTGCAGAGAACCTGAAACTATTTAAAAGGTGATCCAGCTGCAGTTCTTGGAAGCATATGACAGTCATAGCAAATCAGGAGCTAGTCAACCCTTTTTGTAGGAGTTTTCAGATCAGATTCCTTCCTACCTGCATGTGATTTTTAACAGTAACTTTTTGATGCTCACAGTAATTATAAATACTTCATTTACAAAATACGACCACGTACATGGTAGACTGGGGGAAAAACACATTTGTAAGTAACAAGATCTGAGCTTGCAGGTGAGGATGATAAAAATAAGCTTTATGCTGTTTATTCCATGCTTGATATTTAAAAGCTCTATATGAGGGAAGGAATTTACTGAGGTCTTGGACAGTCATCAGCATCTTGAATTTAAGAGTTTGTTAGATACCTGGGTGTTCTGAACTTCCTCTGTGTACAAGCTGGCACACTTTCCAGGTCCTCTTTAGGTCACCTTAGAGTTGGATCAGTCAGCTAGTTTGCTAGGCTTATAGTTTTGTTATTGCTGAAGTTGTACCTGTGCTTTGCTGCCTTTTCTGCAGATGACGGGATCAAACGAGTTCAAACTGAATCAAACTCCAGATGATGGCATTTCATCAGTGAAGTTCAGTCCAAATACATCTCAGTTTCTGCTTGTTTCATCCTGGGACACGACTGTCCGGCTCTATGATGTTCCCGCCAACACCATGAGACTCAAATACCAACATTCAGGAGCTGTCCTTGACTGTGCTTTTTATGTAAGTGTGTGAGGTGTTGTTTTTTTTAATTATCATTTTATAGACATATAGTAGTCATATAGTAGTCATATAGTACATAAGAACTTGTCAGTCCCTGAAATAAAGGGGTAGTGAAACCCTACCTGAAATCTAGGTTACAAAACCCCAGCATGCTTCTGCCAATTATTCTTCTTTTAATGACTGCCATTCTAGTCCTAAATCTAGTAATATAGTAATTTATTTCTGGCAGATGTGGTATGCAAAGGGGATTTCAGCTGGTTTGGGCTGTTTCTGGGATGCTGTGGTAAATGGTGTGTGTTTCTTTAGTTGTACTGGTAGTATATAGCAAGAAATCATTATTCAGAATAAAAACCTATAGCAAATAATCTTATTTTTAACCTTGTTGTACTGGATTATTTTGGAAACATAGCATGATTCCATGTGAGCCATTTTCCAGTTA
>NW_009969640.1:0-2210 GCF_000747805.2 Chaetura pelagica | reverse complement strand
TTTTTTTTTTTACATGAACCTTAACATTCCTTTAGTGATCACTTACTGAGAAATACACTCATTCTGAAACTTAGATACTCAACTTGTGCCATCCCTTCTATTCCATATTACTTGAACTTACATAGTCAACATTTAGGTGAAGTTGCAGTACTGTCCAAGTGTCAGACTAACCACTCCAACTTCCAGAAGTGATTAGCCATGATTTACCCTGTATTTTCTACTGATAGAGGGAGCTACAGCCCCTCTATTGTACATAGCTCTTCAATCCAAATTACGTTAAAACACACAGACACTGAGCTGCTGCTGAATCTCTCCTTCCCAAGGTTTTAAAGAGACTTTCTTTAAGCTCAGTAGAACTCAGTGCCTACTACTTCAGTGGTGTCAAGTAGCAGTACACAGGCAGCTATGTTTAACTGGATTTTCCAGAGTTGCACATGTTTTCCACGTTAAGTTTCTCCATCTGGACAAGGCATAGATTTAGATACTCCTTAATACTATGTCTAAGCCACTGAGTCTTATGTTCTTCTCTGGTCCAAGTCACCCACTTCAAATTTAGCTAAACGGCTTCATCTCCAAAGTTGAGCTCCTATGCTTATCACATTTCCTTTCACAAAGAATCTATTAATTAACATTATTAATATGATAAAGATGTACGGATATAACAAGATAATTATTAGATAAAAAATGGCTCAAACACCTCCCAGCCCTCCTGTTCTCCCCCAATGAAGTTAACAGGATTACTTTTCAGAGCATTTTTCTGGCTGGGAAGGCCTCAACAAAGTGTACTTCATTAAGTATTCAGTTATGCTACAATTTATTAAAAAAAGAAGTCAAGAAGCACTTAAGCTTCACATCATGTATTACGACTCTTTTCAAAGTCATTACTTGTAACTGATTCATGACAAATTACTGTCTCCCCAAACTGAAGCAGCACTGTTTTTCAAAGAATGTGGAACGCTTCAGTTTTTGGCATGTTTCTTCAGCACCTTCTAGCCAGGTAAGCTATGAGAACCCTAAAGATCTGCCTAAGCTTGCCTCATCTAAAAAGCCCCTTTACCAAAACCACAACTGGTAATTCTACATCTCCACAGTATTTATCAGCCCAAAAGCTCAAGCTTTGTCACAGGACTTTTAGACATTTAAGAGTAAATGACTTAAATTTAAAAGATAAATTGCTCCAACGCTTAAAGCTTACGAAGTCAGTCAAAAGGAAAGAAAAAAACAACCATGTAAAAGAATGCAAGTTTAGTTAGTTGCCACACTAGATTGGTATCAGTAGTCCTTCAGGGATAGAACCCAGATAAACTATCTTCCTAGCCCATTATTTCTTGTAGAAAATAAAAAAATCAATATAAAATATTCTACCTTGATACTAACATTTTTCTCAGCTAAAGCTTACAGGAATATTGCTTCTTTCTTCTGTTCACCTACTACTAGTTACAGCCAACCCCTACTACTCACGTACTAAATAGTACACTTCTTAGAACAACCAGTACTGACAGTAAGCGCCAGATGCAGAAATTACTGCCTTCAGAAGGAGGTTTCCTCCAAATCTGTTTGGATTACAGATTGTCCTTGTACATCCTCCAATAACAGGATTTCTGGAGAGCAAGTGTGCATGTGATGCTAGCTCCTAGGGACAAGAAGAAATCAAAGCAGTGATGCCCAACTGAACACTGGCTTGCAGAGTTTATGTACCACTCTGTTGCACAGTGAATGTATGAGAAAAGTGGAATAAAAACAAGATACACTTAACCACATCATAATGAAAATTACCACTGCTACTAAGGTCTGAGGTATTAGATTATGTGGCAATAGTGTTGTTTCCTTACTTCAGACTTAATAACACAGCCAAGTCTTCACCTGCTCAGTAACAAAACCTTGCCTTTAGCACCTGGTGTTTGGGCACAAGTTAAGGCGTAGGTCTGCAGTTACTACTTATACAGATAAAATGCTTTTTTAACCTGAGAGGGCTTAGAAAAACTTAAGATGGTATTTTTAGCACTCCCATACAAATTCTCACATTTCTGACTGTCTAAGCAGATACTTAACCACCTATGGCACAAGGGTCCTGGACAAGTCCAGGCTCTAACCAGAACACACATCAGCACAGATCCCCATCTCTGAAAGCTGATTCTCAGGTCTTTAGCTGCACACCTTTGCTCTCGTTCCAAAATGAAAGCTATTGAAAAACACCTAGAAGACAACAC
>NW_009969639.1:0-2195 GCF_000747805.2 Chaetura pelagica | reverse complement strand
ATCTGGAACCATATTGGTCCATGACATTATTTAAAAGACTGAAGATTTAATGGCTCTCTCACTCTTCTGTTAGATCTCTGTTTAGCCTTTGAATGTAACATATGCAACATGACATTACAGTATTTACAGTAGATTGTCCTTTATGTTGTCTGGGCTGTTTTCATCCTCACTGAAAATTTACAGACTTTATTCTTTTGAATAATTCCCAGCAAGCAGTTACAGAATGCTTTCTCATGCTAAAACAGTTTATTTCACGGGGTTATTGATTTCCTATTGATCAACTGAGTGGAACAATAATAAGACTATTCCCCAGGTGATTTGCATCTCACTTAGCAGCCCAGATAATCAAAACACTAATTAGAATCTCTTGTCAGGTAATTCAGTGTATATTGAAATAAACCCTCTTCTACTTAGGAATTTCATTTTTGTAATATTTATCATACCAATTTTTAGCATATTCAATAGTAGTGCCAGTGAACTGTTTTAAGAAACTAGCATTTGCTAGAAGAATAAACATATAGCAAATTTTCTGAGATTTTAGATGCCCTTTGCACCTTTCTCAGAGCAATAAATTGTACTGCTCAGGATAATGGTATGAGATAGGTGTAGCATGCAATATACCTTCCTCTTTAAGTGTGTCATGCTTTAGACACAACAAGCAGCCCAATAGCTGCTGTTGCCTTCAAGTGTGACACTGTGGCCAAATATAAGGGGCAGAGAACTTTCATTCTGATTGCATCTATAGTGTTAACTGAAGCCTGGGACAGCTTTAAGCCTAGGACAGCTTTAGTACACTAACTCCATGACAAGTGCATTTTTTATTCAAGTAATTGCCCACACTGCATAGTAGAAAACAACACTGGGATATTTACTGATAGCCAGAGGTCAGTTGTGGCCAGGCTGTGTAGTCTGAGTGAGAGAGAGGAACATGCTACCCTGTAAAAACCTATTGCAGAACTGTGCAAGGTCAGAAAGTTTAGTCACATCCATCTAAAGGCTTAGGTTTACTGGATAAAAAGCTTATGTGGCAGGATGGAGATCCACTTTGCTCTTTTGACTCTGCTACAGAGTGTGCAATGCTAACTCCTTTAACTGTATCTTAAATATAAACTATGAGTCACCATTTGTAGAACACCTCTGAAATTATATATACAAAACATGAACACTAATAACTGAACATAGCATATAAACTGAGGCAAGGACATTTTATCCTACCACACTCCCAATGCCACTACATCAACAGCAACTATGGGAAATTACCCATTATTTCAGTTGGAGTGATGTAAAAATAGTATGATAGAAAAGCTAGATTGTAGTTATAATTGTTAGGATAACCAAAGATACCTTTCTGGATAGGTAAGACAAAGATAACTGCCTTTAAATACTCAATAAGTTTTTTAGCTGGAACTTAATTAAAATGCTGAAAACAATGTTCTCATCTATCTTTAGGCTGTCTGATATATTAGTACCAAATCCAAGGTAATCTCCAGCCTCCCTCTTTATAAATGAACAGAGACAAAGGCACCTCTCAGAAGGGACTTTGGTATCAAATCTTAGGCAGCTAGATTAACCTCTACTGCTAGTGTTAGGAAACATGTATTGCATCCTTAATCCTTAACAACATATATATGCTGGTCTGCCTATATATGAACAGTTTGCACAATTCGCTTAGCAAGTATTGAACTGCAAGATAAATGGTTACTTCAGTGGGCCAAGCCCTTCTTTCACTTCAAAACCACAGGATGGGGAAAGTGTTCTCTAAACATAAGCAACATAAAGGTTAAATAGCTGAAGAAAAACAAGGGATGAAAAAAGCAAGGGTAGGGGTCAGTATTTTCTGCAGACACAAAATGAAAAATTAAACCTTACTAAATCTCAGCAAATATGAAAGAAAATGGTTAAGCAGCTTAGGGAGCATGGCTAAATTCCACTGATTAGGAATGACATTCTGATGTTTGAAAACTGTTTCCTCTGGGCCACCTGCCATGGTGATCGGCTTAGAAAGGTTTAAATCACAAATGAGTTTGGTAATTACTTGGATTGGTTAGCATTACATGAAGCAAACATAAGGTTAACTGACAAAACAATTAGAATGGAATGGAGAATATGTTTGATTTAAAAACAAAAGACTAAATTTCTATATTGTTCCCATTGCATTTCAGTTCTGAGAAGATGAATATTAAACTAAAAAAAAA
>NW_009969638.1:0-2203 GCF_000747805.2 Chaetura pelagica | reverse complement strand
GTGACACCTTACAGCATACATTTTACACAGACACAAACACATGCTGTCTGTGCTACCAGTAAAAATGAAGGGTCAAAATAATTTCCCACTGAAACTCACCCCAAGAAAACATTTTTTTCCTTTTCAACTGTCTCATCAATTTATTGCTTTGAATCTCAATAGAGTAGCACCATGGGCAGCCTAATTGCTGCCACCTTCTGACTGCCAACCTCAGCAAAAGCCACTACACAAGTCTGGTTTACTTGTGATAGCTTCACTCCAGTCCATCCACTGTATTGCGGGGAAAGAGGACATCTGAGAAGCAAGGAGGGTTTGAAGGAAAGGCAGTAATGTATATCCAGTTACCTAGATATACAGAAATGGATAAATTAATTCACTGCCACTCCCACACTGTGCTTAGGATAAAATTCACTTTATATAAGTAAGAGCTTCCTCCTCTCCTGTGCCTCCACACAACCTTATGCAGATCTTTTAACCATCCTCTCCTGGTAGCCTCACTGCTGACCTGTATGCTGGGCATAATTCTATTCTTGATTTTGGTGGCAATTAAGAGATGCCACATATATTTGATGCATTACGTATGTGGTCATACTCATTTGGAACTGTACAAAGAACAGTGGCAAATGAAAACAAAAGGAAAAAAAAACCACTTTTAATATAATCAGAGAGACGTCGTTTCATGTTACCAATTATCACATTATCCAGCAAGGAACTTATTTCAGCAGAGAAATCGAAAAGAGAAAAACACAAAACCAGAATGGAAAGATAATTCAGATAGGAAATTTCACAATTCAGTGCTACAGCTAAAGCTGTTACTGAATAAGAACCTTATTGCATGAGTTTCCAAATAGTTTAATCAGATGAAGTGAAAAAAAACCACTCTGGATTTAAGATGTCTTTTTGTAAAGTGTATATATGAGGGAGAACTTCCTGCATACGTGTTAATTGGCATATATCATTAACTCAACAAAGTGACCTTTAATAGATGGTGGGATTATTGTGTGATGACTAGGCTGGTTGAGCTCTGTTCGTAGATGTACTTGCTAGCTACAGCAGAGATATGATACACAGGGACAAACAATAGCTACTGATTTTATAACAATACAAGCAATGTTCCCATTGGAACACTATATTCTCATTTAACACAAAGGTTCTGGGGAGCACTTCAGAAATCTCTGCAGAACACTCACAACCACTGTATTAATCACTTTTCACCTGCCTAAACCATAAGACTCAGTAGAAAATTCCATTCAGGAGGCAAGAGAGTCTGGGCATTTGCTAGTGTTAGTAGTCATCGCTGCTGGCATTTGCCCTTGTGATTAAAGAAAGGCTGATTTTGGACAATATTTCAAAACAGTGAGAGAGTTACATCCTCTTCAGGGCTAGATGGTGGCTTTGTAGCTCAGCTGCTACAGTTTTGAATATGTTGGTTCCACAGTATCCACAGGACACCTCCAGTGGTTTTGGGAAAGGTAATTAAGGTGCTGTTAGGAAATTGATTTTACTGTTTCTGACCCCAAGCTTTCAATTACCTTTATTTGCAGGCTTTCAGCATGACTCTGGCTCTGTGTAGAGGAGATGTTGTAGCTCTTGAGTCAATGACATGCACATTCACTATCCTCTAAGGAGCTTTTGCCAGGTCAGACCATAATGGCACCAGGGGAACCATTACAGCCCACAGGTCACTGAAAGCTCAGAAGTTGCCTAAATACCAACAGCTGAGTGATGGTTCTGTGCTGTCTTAACCCTGCCTAATTGTAGTGCCAAGAAGCCATTCTCACCAACTTAATGCCATCTTTTGAATTATGAATGTGAATTTCATGGGGTTTGAGTGTTTAATGGTAGATGTCCTTTTCTTGAGATAATTACATTTTTTGCTATTTTGTTTTAGGTAAATGTTGAAAACGGGGCTGGTTTCTTTTTTTGGTACCTTTAACTCTCTTATCCCTGTGCAACCACTAACAAAATGATGCAGTTCATTTTGGTTTTAGTGTATCATGTTTCCTCATTACATGAGGAAAAGCTTGAAATACAAAAGCACAGCGTCACCAAGGGTTCCTTCGGAACACAAGAAACCATAAGCAAGGCAACTGTGTAGATTTGGATTTGTGGGGTTTGATTTGGGCTTCTTTTCCTTTTTGAACAGTTGAAGTATTCCTCAAGCCTCAGTCTGCATTAAATACAGGGGAAGAGATGGGGCAGG
>NW_009969637.1:0-2205 GCF_000747805.2 Chaetura pelagica | reverse complement strand
ATACTGGCCCCCACAGCCTTTTTTTGCTGTCTCTCTTAATGACTTAAATGTCATCATGGTTCATGGAGTAAGAATGGACTTGACACAGACAAGCATTTGTGGATTTTGAATCTCAGAAAGGATACTGAAATGAGAGTTGAATCCAATTGTTAATTTCAGATAATTCCAGCTTTACAGGGCATTGCAGTATGTGTGGGGGAGATGCAGATCTGAACAAAATTCCCAAGCTGTAAGTACCCAAACCTAATCACAATTTGTGTCCTTTTAAGAACTTGTCTATACAGAAATCTCACTGCTATAGTTACAGTAGAAGTCTTCCTTTCTGTATTTCGCTGCATAGAGGGAATTTATAATGTAAATTATTCCCTTTCTGGAATAGGATAAACACATCTCATATGGTATCTCTGAAACAGTTTAAGTATGTCCAATCTCAGATTTATGCAACACAGCTACATGTGATTGCAAGCCAGACAATCTCCTAATTTGCAGTTAATTATCTACTGAAATGCCTAGACAATGTTCTTGTGTTGTCTCATCAATTGAAGCAGCTTCATTTTACCACATCAATGCCAAGGGAAATAAGCTAAGATTTATGTAAACCTGTGGCTTTAAACCACTGAACTTTTGGTACATGCAGCAAACAATGAAACAAAATATTTAGTGTTTTTTCTGGTAATGAAATGTATTGAACATCATGAAATGTCTGTGCAATGAAATGTCTTTTGTGCAATGAAATGTACAGTGAATACAACAATGGAAGAAGGAAATGAAACAAGCCAAATCAGCCTTCTCTTTTGAAACCTTTTTGCATTGCCAGCTATACTCTGCTTCATTATGACAAGCTCGGTCTTCTCTCAGGGCAGGTGGCAAAGCAGGCGTGAGTGTGGACAAAGTGCTCCAGGTGGAATCTACATACATTTGACTGGCAAAGAGTAGTTTAAACAGTTCGTGTATTACTCCATCCTGCTTTTGGACATGGTCAAACACACAGTGTGAGAATTAACTACTTCCTCACAGTGCATCAGATAACCTGTCACATATTATTCCCTTCCTTGGTTTACCCAACAATGAAAGCTGTCCTGAGTAATACACAGACTTAAGTTCAATCCTTGTGGAGCTTTGACTTCTGGACATCAAGGCTATGGTTCTTCTCATAAGACATGACTGTTGGTAGCCACAGTCCAACATCTTGTCCCTGGCAGTACCTGAATATATCCATGCTGTCAAGAATTCTGAGGAACACCTGGATCTCGTGCTTTAAAAATGCACAGCAGAGTCTTTGGATCTTGCCTGGAATATTTGCACTCAGTCCTGTAGAAAATAAATCATCCCCACCTTTCTACCATTGACTTCCATTTCTGTAGGCTCAGTAAGGGACCCTGGATCTGGAGAATGGTATTTGTCAAGTCTAAAGGGAAACCACCAGACAAATGACTGATCAGCAAAGGGGAACAGGCATGCAGAATAGGTATGAGATGTGAGTGATTCCACCGATTCATCTCTGTCATATTTTAACAGGAGGAAATAATCAGCAGAATTAAAGGGTCAAAGAGTATTCTTCGGTTTTGTAAAACAAGTTGTGTTCATATTTTATTGTGCAACTAGCTCACAAGAGCTAGGAAATGAAATGTAGTGTATGATAACAAAAATATATTGAAGCTAAACATGTAATCCCACAACTACCTATGGAAGCTGTTGGCTTCAAGAGCAAACACAGCATCTGTGTAGCAAATCATGTAAAGTT
Organism: Chaetura pelagica; assembly: GCF_000747805.2. Taxonomy (NCBI): domain Eukaryota; kingdom Metazoa; phylum Chordata; class Aves; order Apodiformes; family Apodidae; genus Chaetura; species Chaetura pelagica. The sequence continues at coordinate 461 of NW_009969637.1, read as the reverse complement.
GGTCTGTGAATCAAAGAAGATGTCTTTTCTATCCCAATAAGCAAAAATCATAGCACTACATACTACTTTTCAAACACAAATCAGTGCAGATGCATTAATCACATACATGAACCTAATTAATACAAAAAGGAGGATTTAAATATTTTACTCTCATTTTGTACATGCTTTGAGACCAGCAGCTTTGCAGTCATGAGTGTTTTTTCCTTAACAGGGAAGCCAATATTTGTAACCAAGAAGTAGGCATTTTAAAATTTCAGAATGTCTTACAGATAAAACTCTGCTTAAGCTTCTGATGTTCCTTCCCCATTCTCATGTGGCTGCAGCTGTTCTCTTTCTTGCTCTTCCTGTGGTGGTCTCACACGTTTGAAAAAGCCCATCTGTGATTCAAAGAACAGTGAAGATATTGCACTGTGATTTAAAAAATGTATGAACATTCTCCTTCCTTCTTAAGCAGATCTTAA
>NW_009969636.1:0-2201 GCF_000747805.2 Chaetura pelagica | reverse complement strand
TTTTTTTTTTTAAATTACATTTGTGTAAAAACTGCATGCACATGTGTATATATCCTTGGTTTGGCTAGGAAAAATCTAAGGTAGATCAGAACTTGTAAGAATGTGTGTATCGTTTTCCAGTTAAATATTGAAAAGCAGCTATTTGCTATATAGTGCACGTGTGTACCAATGTCAGTACAGCTGAGTTGTTTAGAATTAGTGTCTGCATTTTACAAATGAAACTGGTCTCTTTTGATGACTCACTAGAGTGGAGTTGTGTTGATAATCACCCAAAATGGATTTTGGATATGCTTGGAGAAAACTACATGCTTCTTTCTACCAGTGGAGTGCTTGAAGGTTAGCTTTTGCAACTATTTTTTTCCCAGTAATTTGTGGTTCTTTTGCTTTCAAGGGAAGTAAGACCTCAGTTAAAGAAAAAAGAAGCCCAAGAAAGGTGCAAAGTGATTTTCATTCTCATTATTGAAGGCCAAAGAATTGCCTGAGAGGATCTGAAATGTATTGCCTCTAGATGAGGTTGTTGCTGTTGTGTGTCCTGTCCTGTTGTCCTCCTGCCCCCTGTTCTGAAGAGCAAAGTGCCTGCAGTGTTACTGAAAACAACAGCTTTAGGATCAGCATTGCCCAAAATGACATCAGTGCTGAGGGCTCTAATTTAGAAAAGCAACTTTGCTTATTTTCCGGAATTGCTAACTGCAATGTGATTTAAACTGTAATACTTACAATCACAGCAATTCAGAGCCTGGATATATCAGTCACAGTACATCAACTGGGGCCTCAAAACAAATAAATTAATATCTTTAGAGATTAATTTTTTGCTGATTCTTAGCCTGAAAAGAATCTTGCCTTGCAGAGTAATTCTGAGCCATTAAAGCCATCAAAGAAAGCTCTGACACATAGGCACTCCAGTCTCCTTACTCTGGCTCATTAACATTAGGCTGATGTTATGTATGCTGTATGGTCAGTGTGGAAATTACAAGAACTTAACCAGCTTCAGAGTATCCCCCTTATTTAGCATTCATAGATTTGCCTGTCTAAACATAGGAGTCTTTCTTCTGTATTTTACTTAAGCTGTATAACCTTTTCCCCAGTGAGAAGGAAAGAGCACACAGCCACAGGTGTCTGAGTGAAATATTCCTCTTGCTGCCTTGTGAAAAAATTCTGACAGGTCCCTATTAGTTAAGAATTTTAGATGAAGACACTTACCACTAAGGATCATTAATAATATATGGTCATGACTTTTTAAATTAAAGATTGAACTTGTGATAGGTGACTTCCTCAACTTTTGAATCTTGTGCAATATCTAATTGAAAAAATCTTTGTTTCTCCCACCCAAGATGAAAGACCTCTAACATCTCACTCCTATTTATTTTGGTTAGAGGAATTAGTTTGTTTTCCCTGTGAAATATATACTTGCTCTAGAGCTTGTCTTTCCCCCACTTTACATTTACCAGCTACAGTACTGCAGGTCTTCCTTAGCCAAGGAGATGCTGACAGCATCAGTGAAATATTTCAGTTCACAGAACAAGTTATACAGTGGCTTTAACTAGGTCTGAAGGATGGTTGCAGGAACACACTGAATTACCCTGTGGACCTGACCACCCTGAGACATGTAAAGACATATTGTAGTACTAAGAGACTTTATGTTTTCAGGTTCTTCATGCAGGACTCTTAATACATAATCTTGGTTTAAAAAATAATTTGGGGAAAAATAACTCCTACTGAAGTCAGAAGAGTAATGTATGTTGTAGCTCTACAGCACAGAAGAATGATTCTGAGTAGACATCTGTCTAGAAAGATGCATGTAGATGTGGGGTGAATATTCCTTGGCTCATTTTTTTAATACAAGAAGTGAATGCACACTAGAACACAGTGCATCAGATATTAAAAAATGTACGCATATCCTCTGTTTGCCTCTCTGTTTTCACAGTGTGGGCTGTAGGATGAGCTGTACCTTTCACACTTCAGTTGGTCAACTTGGACAAATTGTTCACAGGAAAGGTTCCTGAGGATTTTTCCTGCTGTTTTAGAGTTCCTAGGTCTCCTAAATAACCTATGAAGTTGAAAGGGACTTTTCAACAGTGGATTCCCATAACTGTGTGTTACACACTTAAACTTCGATATTTGAGTTAGCTGATGCCAGAAGAGGTGCTTTGCTGACATGCACCTCTTGCCTATATCATAGCTAGTTCTATATACATTTTTTT
>NW_009969635.1:0-2200 GCF_000747805.2 Chaetura pelagica | reverse complement strand
CCTTCTGTTTAGAGGATACAGAGCAAAAGAGGAACTATTTCACTCATCAGCTCTTGTTCTGTCTCTTTGGAGCTCCAGTAGAGACCTTGGGCCCTGGAAAGGAGATCCTATTCCTTCAACTGAATCGAAGGTTCGATCTTTATGACACTATATATAGTCAATGCTCCAAAGGCTGCTCAGCAGCCTTGTGGTCTTTGAGCAGAGGCACATGCCATAAAACTAGAAAAGGAGATGGGCTGATGGTCTATCTTCAAGTGCTCCATACCAGCAGCAGCAGTCACTCCTGCTCTGAACCTGAGTTCCATTCCAGTCAGTGTAGTTTCTTGCTAGCAAATTCACAGGCCTGAGTATCACATGAATCCTCAAAGATGAATTTAACATAATAATTTCTCAACATTACTTATTTTATCAATAATACACAAGCTAACTTCATTTTCTTCCAGCTTTGCAGATGAAACCCCATAGGCCAGTGAAGTAGCAACAAAAAATCCCGTTGTCTTACATGAAATTGGGATAAACCCAAGTACCTCTTTCTCCAGGCCCTGATGTAGTTAGTAATATGCAATCAAAAGGATTATTGAAATCTATTAAGCCCACGGCTTAACTTGTATGGGTAACTAGAATATAGATTTCTAGTTAAAGTGCTCACAGTTATGAGCCTGTCTTGAGTGTTAGATTCTTGGAAAGATGGTACAGAACAGTCCCTGTCGGCAAACAGTTTTATAATTATTTAATTTCCTTCTATGTAACTTAAATTTTGAAATCGCATGATGAAAGGTAAAGCAGAACCACACAGTGCTATCTGTCACAGGAGATTTAAGAAAATAGAGAGTAAAGGTCTTTAAATACTTAGCTATGAAATAACAGTTAGAGGAATAGGTTCTGAGATTGCTTCTTGTTTTATACACAAGCAAATCTTCCTCATTTAAGAAAGAATATATCTACTACAGACACATGAGAGAAACGTAGAAAGTAAGCTATGTTGGTTTGTTGGTAATGTTCAGATTATCATTTAAGATAGGGATTGCAGATTTTCTGTTGTAATTATTTATTTTGACCTACTTTGTAAGCAGATTGTAGTAGAGAGTAATGGTTGTATTGACTTACCTACATAATACCCATGTGTACTCCACATCTACCTGTACAAGTAACTAGCAAATGCATCAGAGAACTCAGACTATTGGAACAAGTTCTTTCTTCTCTCTAACTGTACATCACATGATGCAGACACAATTTAGCAACAAATGACCTGCTTTAGCCATATGAGATATCCCAAAGAAGTTGATGGAACTTCCTGTATGCGTAACATTGAACCATGCTTTAACACCTGGTTGCAACAACATATCACTTATCACTCTTCCTCATTCGTGGGGCCCAAGGAAAGAAAAATACTATGAAAGACAAGCAACTTGATTTACGAGTTAGACTAGTTGTTTTTCGTCTAAAACAATCAAGAATTCCCATTGTAAGGTGCAAACTTTGTGTATCAAGACATATAGACTTCTTTCATCCCACTCTCCAGTTTCATAGTGTTTAAGGAATTAAGACTGAGATGCTTTCATAGAAAGGGAAGTGGTTACTAACTCTGGACATAATTTTGTCTGCCCTGGCAGAGATAATTTTCATAGAGAAGCCAATGCACTGCAGAGGCAAAAGAAGAACTTCAAGAATTTGTTGCTGTTTGGACTAATAAAGCCATTGAAAATGACGAAGAAAACCATGGATAAGCAGAATAGGAGATGGGTGATGTGAGTCACAGGACACGATAAGTGGTGGGGTTACATGCGTTAGATGAATCATGAAAGGTAGGTCTGCGCTTTATCCTTTGTCCCGTCCAAGGTATTATTCAAATAGAGTTTCTCCATACATTGTGTGACATTTACTAAGATTTTAAGACTTGTCCCTTTGAGCATTACTTTTGGAGAAATTATCCTGACTGATATGGACAGTCATTTCCATAAGTTATTGCATGTTGCATGTTAAACATATATTCCATATTGTTGTTTTATTTTGATGTAAGTATTAGCAATTGTGAATTGTCCACTGGAGTGAGTTTTTATTATATCTTACACTCTATGCCCAATCTACAGATGATTTATGTAAAAACTTTGTTAATTTGACCAGGAATGAAACTTTAAGAAATATTAAAGTATTAGAATAGCTGATTTGAGCAAGATTGTGTTCTCCCATTTAAAAAAAA
>NW_009969634.1:0-2203 GCF_000747805.2 Chaetura pelagica | reverse complement strand
CATTTGGCTATTTACTTAAAATCTGGCTTTTATGAAGTTAAAAGCACTCCTGGAGTTAACAGGTCTTTATTTCATATTCCATGTGTGTTGTAAAGAACCTAAATACAGAAAAGCTTAAGTTACAAATGTCACAGACTTTTTGAAAGCTATCACGGGAGTGTAAAACATGCCGTTGCTTAAGAATTACTGACATATTTTCTCAAGTTGTCATTGTTAGAGGGAGAGGACAGCTCATCCTTCTCTGAATTCTTTTGAGGGATGCAAAATGAAGAAATAGAACTCATTCTTATGGGAAGGATTAGGCATGCCCAGGTGTTTTTGAGAATAAGGAGCTCTGCACACTTTTTGCTTTCATTGAAATCAATATTACATGACATTTTGCTTGACAACTTTGGAAAAAAACAAACCCCAAACCAACAAACCTTTATTCTCCTACTTGTTAATTTTGAGACTTAGAGAAACCAGAGATTTTAAAACTTAAAGCCTCTAGTTTTAAGTGCTGTATACCTTCTGAAGTTCATTGGGTTCTATCTGTGACCTCTTGTTTTGGATATTCAGTTTGGGCACTCTGTTAATAATGGATTGGAAACACAGGACATGAGATTTTTCCAGTTGCCCTTTTTTAGCATAGTACGTGGTTGAAAACATGAAGTGCCAGTAATTTTTACAGCTATTCCTGCAGGAAATCTAAACAGGTAGATTCAGTTTTTCTCCTTCTGACATTTTGGTGTGTTGCATGAAAATGAGCATCAGAGATGGGATGTGCCCCAGGAAGCAGACACTTGGCTATGAGTAAGTTGGAATATACGTCTCTGTTCAGTTATAGCTCTGAGAGCTGAGCTATTGTCGCCTAGTTCCGTTGACATTGTGAAGCATGGATGTTAGTGTTTCATTCTTTTCTGAAATGCTAGACTTAGAAATACATAGGTAAGCTGCCTTGAAGGGAATTAAATGGTACATAGAGGTGTAGTTAACTGCTGTGCCAGAGATACAGGGTATTGAATTGCTTTATTATCTTGGTAGTTAAGCTAGTGTTATCTTGTTATTGTGTGTGACTTTAAATGTGAAAGTAAGCTATAAAATGCTATTAAACTGATAACTCTTGTCAGTTTTGGTGACAATATTGCAATGAAGTAATGCTGTCAAGAGAAGGATGTAGTTTTTCCTCTTTTAAATAATAAATACTTTATCTCTTGGAAGTATTCTTTCCCTTATTTGTTGTTAAAACACCAACTGAATTTGCTGGAGCTCACAAACATTGGCATCCTTATTTCCAGGTTTTTGTGTTTGTCTTCTGTCTGTCCGTGGACTTCCAAACCTGTCTTGCAACCTGCACTGTTCTGACTTCCCTTAACTAGCTGTGTATTGAGAAGATGGATAGAGGGTGGTAAGAAAGGAGGATACAAAACTTCCCATCTCACAGTCCTGTGGGATTGCACAGCTGAGAGGATAGCATTCCTCTTGTGCTCAAGCTATCTGATGGCCGTGTTAAACCATTCTATGGGAAAGAGAATTCCCAGTACTTGAGCACTCTGGGGGGAAGGGCAGGAGGAGGTGCCCTGTCTGTTCAGTGTTTCTACCTGAATGGAGTAACTCTTTGTCCAAGATGCTAGGTATTTTCTCCATTTTCTTCTTTGAAACAACTCAGAGAACTTGCAAGGAAGTGTCAAGACCTTGTTTTCTTGTGCTGTATAAAGTGACGTTATAGCCACTCCTTGGTTGCCAAGGAACAGAACCCTGTTACCCCAACCATGACACATACTTTCTTTCCTGCTTGAATGAATTTAGTATCTTCTATCTTGGTCTTTGAAGCTTAATGTTAAGTGTACTTTGATAATGTGGGGTTTTGCTACTGATAATATTGGTGTCTCCTCCCAGTACTAAGAGCAAAAAGCGTTCTACTCTTCCAAAAGAAGATAACTTTGGAAATGTATGTTTAACTCCTGTGCCTGAAGGCTGGCTTAGAGCTGTGAAAGACTTGACTTCTAATTTCAGCTCTGGCAAAAAAATTTAATGTAAGTTTCTTGTTTATCATTGCAGATAGTGTGAGTGTCTTAACTTGCATTAGGCAGCAATACAGAGCTGTTTCATGAGGGCTGTGAACGGAAGGTAAATTGTCAGTTGATCACAGAATCTTAGGGGTTGGAATCTCAAAAGTTCATCTAGTCCAACCCTCTACCAGAGCAGGATCACCTAGAGTACA
>NW_009969633.1:0-2199 GCF_000747805.2 Chaetura pelagica | reverse complement strand
GAAGTGCATAAGTGGTGTTGAAGGTTTGTGCTCTTATTTGTAATAGAGGAAATGCTTCTTGAAATTTGCTGCTGTCACCTGAGATGCAGTGTGACCTTAGAAGGTGTCCCTGCCTATGCAGAGGGGTTGCAACTAGATGGTTTTTAAGGTCCCCTTCAACCCAAAACATTCCATGATTTGCACATACCAAGCACAAACTTATGGCATGACAGAAGGATTGTTTCCTGTCCAAGAGAACCTGCCCTTCACCAGCATGCAGGATCATCACCAACACTGCAAATGTCATTTCAGTTCCCATATCCTTGCCTGAATCCGGAAAGCCTGAAAATAGAGTTGCTACTCAATCTGAGGCTATCAGTTTTTACAGACCAAGGGATTCTGAATATTTTTATTCAGAAAAATACAGCTAAAAATAAGTAAGGATATAAAGTATTGCCCACTCACTTTACAAGCAAGATCAATGAGCCTAAGTTGCCTGTATGGTTCTTGTTATCAGAATTTTGGACAGCTCTGACACAGCTACTCACCTCACAATGATTTTAATCTATTGAACCAGCCCAAGAGCACTTTACAGAGCACTATCTGTGGATAGTGCCTATCAGTAAGACTCAGCTTTAAGCCAAAATGCTGTTTTTTCCTCCACAGACTGCAGCAATGAGAAATGGTGCCGTGATTATTTCCTAAGCTGTTCTGCACTGAGGATGGCAGAGGTTATCAGAGCTGAACTGGTAGAGATTATGAAGCGCCTTGAACTTCCCATTTCAGAGCCGGACTTTGGATCACAAGAAAATATACTAAGCATTAAGAAATCTCTCTTATCTGGTTACTTTATGCACGTAAGGAAAATACTGTGGTCTCATCTTACTGCATTGTTAACTTAAATAGAATGCTTCCAGGCAACTTAAGCTATGTAGTGAAGTCTTTTCATCATCAGACAGGATAAAAACCATTTTTTTCCACTGTGCATCAGACAAGCACTTCTGCCAATTCCAATCCTCTCTCTGGGTTCAGCTGTCACAGCATGCAGTCCATACACTTCACTGCAAGAGGGAAACTGTCAATGTGCCTTTCACTCAAAGACTACTTTTACCTCAAAAAACTTGTCATATCATCTCAGATCTTACTTCCTTTTTAAAGATATTGTTGTGAAAATACTCAGGAAACAGAGAATGGATTTGTTGAATATTCTCAGATATCCTTAATATACAGCTTTCTTCCTCTCCTCTAACTGTAACTGTAAACAGAAAACATGAAACATGAATTTATTCCCACTTGAAAACAAGGTTTCCTTCACATCACTATGCTCCTCCTCAATAGAAGAAAGACCCCTCCAAACCACACTACTTATAGTGCCTGACCACACAACGCATTTTAAAGACTTATTATTCTTTAAAGACCCTTCACAGCCAAGTGCAGCTACTCATTGTGTAAGCTTGCCTTCATTTGTTGCAGTTTCCTTTCAAATACGCAGATCAACATTTTCTTTCACTCTAAGCCTCATTTAATAGTACCCAGTCCCTAGCTCCCCTGCAGAAATTTATTAAGAGGTTTAACTTCCTCAGTTGAAAGTGTCTGAGTATAAATCTAATCACTGTCTTTAATCTAATAGGCAAACACTGATGAACGCATCTTGAATATTAAATTAAATAATGGATAACTCTTTGCTTTTTTTTAAGATTGCTCGTGATGTAGATGGCTCAGGTAACTACTTAATGTTAACACACAGACAAGTGGCCCAGCTTCATCCCTTCTCATCATATTACAAGACCAGAAAGATTCCTGAGTGGGTTTTATTCCACGAGTTTAGTATATCAGAAGACAATTCCATCAGAGTGGTCTCTGAGGTATCACCTGATCTGTAAGTTAACAATGATGAAACTGTTTCTTCACTCCTACCTCTGCCACAGAAGTGTAACTTCACTCACAGACAGGGTGTGTGTACATTGAGAGCAGTGCTTGGAGAAGTCAACTCCAGTCACCTCCTCCCTTTCCCTTATCTCCATACTAAAAGTAGCCGTCTTCTGATTCTGCTCACAAATCACTCCAAGCATAAGGGATTCACTCTAGGTAGAGATGTGGCTATACAAAACCAAACCAAAACAAACCTAGTAAAACAGGCTTAAGAGAAAAAGACAATTTTCATACCTAGTCAAGTAAGAGGAGTCGGCATCTCTGGAAAAATGGTTGTTTTTCACACTT
>NW_009969632.1:0-2199 GCF_000747805.2 Chaetura pelagica | reverse complement strand
AAAAAAAAATATTACTGTAAACATTTCTGTTTAAACTGGTATTTTAGGATGAAAGACAGTATGGAGGGGGAAAGTATGGAATTGATCTTCCTCTTTGAAAAAGGAGAAAACCCAAACCCTAAAATGAAACATCAGTGAGCATTACAAGGAGTTCAGCTTTACCACTAATATGCAGATCCTGCCCCTTATAATTGCTTGCTGACTGGGAACAGGACATCAATGCTCTGTCCTATATGAAGAATGTTGCCTGTGCACATCACTTGCCTTTATTTTAAAACAGAGTCTGAATGCAGTTTGTGGCAATCTGAGCCAAATAGGAGAGTCAATGGTTCAGATGATGGTCTGGTCTCAGCATAGCTGGCTTGGGTGGGGTCCCTCTCTGTGAGAGGAGCTGCCAAGCCTGATCACCAAGGAACCAAGTTACGCTGTGAAATGAGCCATCCAGGCCTTCATAGCCTGTACACTCTCTTTCGTTAAATAACATACTGATTGTCCCTAAGCCAGTCCTAGAGGGTTAGTGGTTTGGTAGCCAGCCAGCATCTTGTTATTAACTTTCTGGCACAAGTTAGTAATATTTGTAACAAATTCTATTGATGTGTTAATGTAAGGAATTTGGAAACACTCACTTAGATGTCCCAAAAGAGGTTGAATTTCAGTACTTTCATGACTTATTTCACCATGAACATCTCTACCAAAGAAACATAAGTCAAGACTCATGCTCAAGAAATAAACCAGGAAATCACGTCTCTGATTAACGCTGCATGATGTCTTTTTTTCCATCTAGTGGGATATCCATAATCAAATCATGAGCATCTCTTATGTATATGTGATAAACATTTTTTCTTCTGGCTTGATGGTAAAAGTTTGCACTCAGCATAGCACAATTCAAACATTGTTGCTTAAAAGCAATTTGTAATTTAAGTCACAGTCACAGTGCTGGTTTTCTGCATATCTTCTATAATTGCATGGCTAAAGAAGAAATCCTGCAATGGCTGCTTCCAGGCAAAATCAGGCTTTCTGTCTGTAAAAAGATGCCTTACTGGATGCCCTGGTGTCCTTGAAATTCCTCACTGGAAGTCAAGAGTCTCTGTGCAGTGGTAACATCCATACTAAGGCAGACAGCTGTATGCAAGTTCCTCTAGCTAGAAAGCTCAGTTTGGCAAATTCTTGTACATATGACCAAAATTTGGGGGTTTGTGCCCCTAAAGCACATGTGGCTGTGTGTTTCCCAAAAGAAGTTAACATTTTCCTTAAATAAAGGCATATTATAAAGCATTATCCAGATTTCTCGGTACTTTCTTTTTATTGTATAGGTAATAGTAATTTCTTATGTATAGGTAGGACAATTATTCACATGCACATTTGAACTCTGCCGTGCTGTGCAAGAGCGGGTTTCTGAGGTGAAGATTTCCTTGCAGAGCTTAGGCAGGAGGTTGCTTTGACTTCTCTGTTTGTCTGGAGAACAGGTAGGTGTATATGCTTATTATGGCTTGTAAGAAAAGGCTCAATAAACACAAATATTTTGCCGTAGAAATAGCATAGTAAAGGTATCCAGAATACCTCCTGGTCATGAGGTGTTATTTCTGGGTCAGCAGGAGAGTTTCAGAAGTATTCTTATGGATTTTTACACAAAACATAGTATGCTTACATAAATAAATAAATAAAAAACAACCTGGAAACCTGGTGGCATCTGGTAACGTTTGTGGACTGTGCTGATTTATCCCTCAGCAAAGGCAGGCATCACCCTTTGTCATCCTACAGGTCAGTTATAGCTAGTTCTTTGTATGGTGGAATGTATATGGTTGAAGTGGTTTATTCATTTTTGGCTTATAAAGGTTATTAGATACAATGATTCGTGCCACTAATTCATGAGTCATAGTTGAAGAGCCAAGGATAATGGTTCATCTTGGTAAAAGCTATTAATAAATAAAATAGGTGCTCAATACTACATTTTAGGGTCCTGGAAGAATCAGCCTCCTTCCACAGGGAAATAAAATGTAATGAGTACTTTCCTAGGTTAGCTGTTATGCCAGAAGCACATCCTTCACTGGGTTTACCTCTGTGAGCAAGTAAACATATGGAGTAAGAGAGAGTTTTAAGAAGCATGTACACAATACATGCCAGAAAATACCTGACCTAGTGATGATGTCTGGGAATAGCATCCTCTCTTTCTTTTCTTGTTTAGATTTTATTTTTTTT
>NW_009969631.1:0-2200 GCF_000747805.2 Chaetura pelagica | reverse complement strand
TTTTTTTTTTCCCCCAGAAGAAAGGTATGATACACCTTTCCAAAACTTGCAATGAAGCAAAAGCTGGTATTCAGCTCCCATCATGATTAGCAGGGTCTAGAGCCCAAACAAAACAGGATTCTACTGTGGTTTATGCACTTTTTGAAATGAAAAGCTGTTTTTTGTGGCTCTCAAGTTCTGAAAATATGTCCTTGGGTACCTCTGTGCAATTCCTCTGACAAAACTGAATGTAAGCTCTTTTCCTGCCCTCTCACTGAAAACCTTCCTTTCTGTGTTTAGATATTTTTCACAACAACAAATCAAGGGCTGGCATCCTGAGTGCAGTGAGATCATACACCCGTTTCCTATTAGTGTCACTATCTACTGCTCCTTCGGCATAGGATTATCTACTGATCCAGGATTTCTTCTGAGCTGGGCTAAAAGAGGTGACTGTTTCAGAGAGAATGCTAATGTGTTCTCTTTTAATTTGTTTTCCTGAGTTTTGTTTGTTAGATATATAAGACAAGGGGTAATCAATGATGTGACAGTGGAGAAGTATAATATTCTACAGATTATGGAAGTGTCTTGAACATACACTTTTATATTAATGGAGGCAATTTTACTTCTGAAACTCACTGTAGATTAACTACACAAATTATTAGGATTTTATCTAGGGATTCTTAACTGTCCAAAATTCTTTTTAAACTTCCTTCTTTATTATCATTTGGCAGAGGTACTTCTTGTATATTCCAACAAATATTGCAATCACTTTATTGCTAAATAGATATGCTGGAGAAAGCATGTGCTTAACATCACAACATTTAACACTTAACCTTTATTAACATTAAGTAGTGAAGGTCTCTAAATTGTATTTGGAAGACATCTCCAAAACCAGTTACTAAATTAGAAGGTCATTCAGACAAGATGTTGACTATTAAAATATGTCTATGCTGAGCAATGCTTCTTTTGCAAGAAAATAATCAGCAAATTCTGACATTTCAGTTTCCATCATATCACTTTCCTCTTAATAAGGGATAATTTTGAGAGACACTTTTGATGATTGGTGTTTGTGGTGGTAACAGTTCTGTGTTTACAGGTATCTAATCATCTTTGTTCCTTTTTCCTCTGTGATCAACAGAAATAGTGGGAAAACAAGGTGTCTTGGAGAGATGGGGCTAATCTCAAGGATGTGATTTTTAAAAAATATCTTGAATATCTATCTGATGTATAGGTGATAAAGAAACAGAAGAGTCAAAAGTGGAAGTAAGAGCTAAGCATATATTTAAACAGAATATACCACTGATATATAAAAGTAAATCAATATATAAAAACATATATGTAAAAAACCCCATATAAATATATGTATTCACATATAAAATGGAAGACGGAGTGCACAGAGAAAAGCCAAGAGGCGATGGTCACAGCCTGAAATGAGAAGAGTTCTCTCTGTATAGATGCAAATAGTTTTCACTGCGAGGGTAGACAAGCACTGGAAGAGGTCACCCACAGAGGCTGTGGAATCTTCCATTTTGAACATTTTCAAAACTCAGCTGGACAAGACCTTCAGCAACCTGACCTAACTCTGAAGTTAAGGCTGCTTTGAGCAAGAGATTAGAGAGACAATCTTCCAAGGTCCTTTCCAAACTCAGATACTCTATGATCTTGTGTGGGTGGGTTTGTGTGGGTATGAGAGATAAAGCAGTGATTGCATAAAGTTTAGGGCAGAAGAGGTAACATTTATGTAAAAGTATGTAAAAACCAGTTTGCGTTTCATCTTTGCATTCCACGGTTCCTTTTCAGCCATTTTTCTTAGGCCATATTAGAGCAAATTTAAACTCATATACATGTTGCAAATCTTCACTCTAGTTAGAGTGCAATGAAAAGCAGTGCAAAACAAAATGCCTGAATTGGCTTGGTATACATTGATTTTTTTAGTGCTTTTCTGATCTATATGGTGGCAAACTGGAAGAACCATTCTCCAAAATAAGTGCATTATCTGCAGCTGCCAAGCTGGAATTTGAACTCTCACCTTCAGAATGTGATATCCACACATGAGCACATTGGCTCTTGCACACTCCAAGAGAAATATGGTGTCCCCAGCTGGCAGGCAAGAACTGGTTGCCGTGTGCCAGTCAAAACTGGGAGAGGAGGATACACGTAATTTAGAACATATTTTTCTTATTACATTTTCTGTGGGGTTTTTTGGTGTTGTTTTTTTTTT
>NW_009969630.1:0-2199 GCF_000747805.2 Chaetura pelagica | reverse complement strand
GGTCCCTTCCAGCCCAAACCATTCTATGAAAGCTTCTGTGGCAAAGCCCCTGTGTTCCAGCAGTGCTGCCCTGCTCCTGGGACCAGCAGCCTGCCCACTGCAAACCAACCTCAGCCTGTTCTGGTGAAGCTTTCCCTGGAGGGTTGGCTTGTTAAATAGCTCTATCAGAGGGCTGGGTATGGGCCTAGTGAGGTTGCCCACAAATTCATTGTCCCCTGAGTAGCATTGCCTTGAGGAAGACTTTGCTGTGATGGCCACACAGCCATGAGTGTCATTGCTCCACAGCTGCTTTCTCAATGGAGTTGCAGATTTTCAAGAAATTGTTTAAGAAGGGCAAGTCCTGCTTTCTCAACCAGACTAGGTGACCCAAAGAGGCAACCATGGGAGGAAGTCCTGGGCAACACTGCACAGGAAGCTCAGTCTCATGCTTGCAGGCTTCATGGTGGTTTTGTTTCTCTCTTCTAGGATGTAGTGAACCAGATGGCTAACCTGACCTTGGCCAGCTCTCCCTGTGGCATGATGTCTACAGTTTATGCCTCCACCAAGGAAAGACACTGCTACATCAGAGCTATGCGTCATGCAGCAGAGAAAAGAGTGAGGAGTGTGACTGAAGCCACAGCCAGCTGTGTGCAGCCAGTTCTGACCTCCCTGGAGCCTCGTGGTAATGCCCTGTTTGCTTGTCAGGCCCTCTCTGCCTCCTTTCAGAGCTGGGAGGAGCTCTAGGATGGGACAAGGTGCCTCTCCAGCACCACACTGAAAGGACTGGTCCTGGCTTACAGGTATGGCTAAAAAGCTGAGTCCTGGTCCAACTAGTCTGATGGAGTGTTCCTCCTCAGAGGACCAGGAGTTGCCTCTGGCAGCTCTAAAGCTGCTCTTGCAGGTCTCAGGTATTAGGTGGCAGCTGCTTATAATCAAAGTCTTCCAAGCTCAAGGTGATGACAGGCAGGAGATCCTTCTGGGAGGATTGTAACACAGAATTGTGGAATGGTTGAGGCTGGAAGGGACTTTAAAGACCATCAGATTCCAAATTCCCTGCTATGAACACCTCCCACTAGACTATCTAAAGGTCTTGTTTGCTGTGGCCCTTAAGGAGCATCTGAGAAGCAGCTCTGAACACCTGGAGGGAGAGGGGCTGCTCCTGAAGGCAGGTGGCTGGTGAAGCAGTTCCTGAGGCAGGCCTGGCTTCACCCTGAGCCCAGGGTGGCCATCCTCTGTGTCAGCTCCTGTGTGACCCTGGAGGCTTGGCCAGAAATGACACCTAATAGTCAAGAGCTCAAGAAGCTGCAGGAGGGAGTCCCATCTGGGTGGCTGTGAATTGAAGCAGGAATTGGCTGCTGTCACAGTGAACAGATGTATGAGGAGACCAAGCTCAGCTGCTCTACAAATTCAGATTATAGCACCACACCTGGCTGGGTGACCTGTATGGAGACTGTCACCTAGGGTTCCTGCAGAGCAAGATGAAGGTAGGGCTTGGGAGATGGAATTGAAGGAAAAACTATCTTTAACACTATTTTTTTCCTCCCCAGTTGCTGCAGCCACTGAGTATGTCTCCAAGGGGCTGGATAAACTAGGAGAAAAGCTCCCACTCCTTCAGAAGCCCATGGACCAGGTAAGAAGTGAAGCCCTTTGCTGGCAGAGGGACCTGGTCCTTGCAGGGACCTTGGGAGTGAAGTAGGTTTTCAGATGGAGGAGAAACCACTCCCAGGTGCACAGTGCAAGCTCCTGGAGGAGAAATGCTTAGCAGAGACTGTGCTCATTGTCCTCTTGGTGCAATTCAGAGTTGTAGTGTCCTGTGTGACCCAAAGTCTTTTCCCCAGATCATCTCTGACACCAAAGAGCTGGTGTCATCCAGAGTGGCAGATGCCAAGGGTGCTGTGAGCAGCAGAGTGACAGAGGTGATGGATGTGGCAAAGGAGACTCTGCAGAGCAGCCTGGGGGCTGCCAGGTCTGCAGTGACCAGCAGTGTGGGCATGGACCCCAGGGTGAGCCAGAAGGATGTGAGTGAAGCAGAAGATGTGCTGGGGAGGACAGAAGATGACAGTCTCCCCATTGGGAATGAGGAACTAGGTAAGGAAATGGTGTATGTGCCTAGGATGGTAATAGAAACCATCACAGTGGGGATGGTCAGCCCCATTCCCCACCCCACTACTCTGGGATGGGGCTTTGGGATGTGCCATGTCCCTGGCTCCTGCTCTGCTC
>NW_009969629.1:0-2199 GCF_000747805.2 Chaetura pelagica | reverse complement strand
TTGCTCTGCTTGTTGAATCTGTTGCTTTGGATATTAAAGGAGCAGAAGGCTTACGTCTACAACCCTTCCATGTGGAGGCGTAGACTAGACAGATGGCAGAACTGGCCAACCAAATTACTCCATCCATATACATATGTCACACTCAGTATAAATTCAGGAATCACGGAAGTCAAACCCCTTCTTTCTTCTCTTATGTCTGGAGTTGTCAGTGTCTGGGTGACATGGCCTTAAGTAACACAGAAAACTAATTCGATTTTGAGAAGTTTCCCTGTTGAATATGACTAAAACCATTATCCTTAAGAATCAAGAGGGCCAAAAGCTTCTATGTACAAAATGAGGAACATAAGCACGTAGCAGAATTCTATGGCATCTGTATTATTCTTGGCAATTTTGCTTCTCCAGTAGTGCATCCATGAGCACCTTGTCTTATGAGTGAGTCGTGCTATTGGAAGTAGCAGCTTCTATATATCATTGTGCTTGTTAAGTCAAACTCCATTTGAAGCATCATTTCAATTCAATAGGGCAAGGAGAGGTGAGAAAGTTTACCTGGCATAATTTAGAAATACAAAGAAGTTGCCATCAAACATGCTTTCGTATAGCATGTAGTGTGTTTCTTTTTAAGATCTAAGGCACTGCAGCCTATCAAGGACAGCAGGAACTGCTGTGTCCCTTCAAAAAGAAGGAACTTTCCCTCCTTAAAATAATGGAGGAGCTCCTTTTGGTAAGCTAAGAGTCACAGTGTAATAAATCTTACAGATGGCACAAGGCTTGAATGTCCATCTGTGACATAAAAATATTTTTCTCAGGAGTTATACAATACAATTGAAAAAACATCCATTTGCTTTCCAAAAGTTATTGCACGGGAAACAGGAGGTTAGATCTAATCATCATTGCACTATTCTTGTTTAGGTGAAAGCCCAACTTCAAAAGGTGGGAGCTGCTCAACCCACAAATATATTTCTCTGTCAGGAAATTGACCGCATGCAACAGGTTCTGTCGAGGGTTCGAACCACCCTGACTCATCTCAAACTGGCTATTGACGGTAAGTTACAGTATTAAAAATCATACTAATTAAAATGCAGTATTTTTTACTAATGGTTGCATGTACTGTATAACTATATAACTATTTCCCCACCTTTCCTTCATTTTTACTTCTTTGTCTTTTGTTTTTTCTTCCCCAGTTTTCCTCTTTTTCCCTCTATCATATGTCCAATAATTCTAGCCCTTAAAACCTCCTCACTGCATCTCTAAGGACACTCCACCTTAATTTATTCTGTATGCATGTGCTCCAGCACTGTAGTCCATGTCCCACAGCACTCCTACACTTCTGTGATTCTCTCTAGGATCTCTACAGAGCTCAGAGGAGCTGAATTGCATTATTAGGTCCACAGGTCGTGTGCCAGAGTAATTTGTGGAATTAAGCTGAGGCATAATGATGTAGAACAAGGTATGAGTGTTTCTGCAAAGTAATTGAGAGACCAGGCACTCAGGAGGCCGGGTGGTAAAGACTAATTTAAGGTGAGATTTGCAGTGTTCGTAAAACTGGTTATACCAGATAGGATGTCTCTAAATGGAAGCTGAAGTGAGTGGGAGTGCCAGTCAAAACAGAGTGATAGGGTTCCTCTTTTAGCTATCACAGGAGGTAGGCAACAGCACTTTGTATCTCTCAGAGACAGGAGCATTTGGCTGAAAGTGAGCAATGGTGAATGTCGTTAAAATAAATCAAGAGTACCAGCAACTAGAAGCTGATGGAAAATTTCATCCGAAAAGGAGTGAGGAAAAAAAAGTATGAGGATGTTACCATCTGCTTTTTGCTTTCACTTCCCACTTTGCTCTTCTGCAAGAGTGGAAATATCCAGGAAGGAAAGTATACTGTTGCTCAGCCAAGGCTCTTGAATTAACAGTAAATTAAAATTAAGCAGAAGCAGTTCCGTTCCATTGGTTAAGATCTCGCTCAAGTCTGCTGTACTCCAGCAGAGAGGCAGAAAACATCTGAGATGGCAAACTGTTCCCACATGCAGAAGGTAACCGTGCTTCAGAGCTAGTCCCTTCTCACGTAGGTGATGGCAGTACTGTGATCTGTTTTACTGGTGTTTTCCAGTTTTTTGACACCAAGTCTTACATGAAAGGAGATATTGATTGATTGATTTGATTTGATTTTGATTTTATTATGTAAGAGTAAAAAGGGACTTTTTTTTT
>NW_009969628.1:0-2198 GCF_000747805.2 Chaetura pelagica | reverse complement strand
ATTTCTGAGAGAGCCCTCTGACAATCCAGGAAGAACTCAAACCATCACATGGACATGACCTTTTCATTTAGGAAAGAGGACAATTAAAAATACATCATATTACATTAACAGGTTGATTCTGAGAAAACCACAGCCTGTTAATTAAAACCTGTGTTTTTCTAAGACTTTAACTCTCTTTAAGTCCAGTGCAGAATCACAGCCTTAAAAGTAAATTGGGAGTCAAGGTAGTACCAAGAACAGTTGTGTCTTCTGAGGAACTAGAAACCTAGCTGGTCACTTCAGGTACAAGAAACCCATAGCAAAAGGCTGTCCAAGAAGAAGCTATGGTTCTGTTTGAAGAATCTGAAGCTATCATTTCTTTAAGAGATTATTCTGTCAAGACCATACTAGGTGAAAGAAGAGACCTAAACCAGTATTCAGTTCAAAACACAGAAAATAATAGATTCACACATTTAGTCCAGAGGAAGTAGTTGAACTAAGGCTGTTTGACAAGTCATACCTAGCACCAGATGGACAACAAAATCAATGGAGAAATAAAACCCTAAAAAAAACCCCAAAAACATTAACAAGAAGGGGTTAAAGAAATCTCCAGACAGGTGTGCTTTCCTATAGGCAACCAAAGTTGTGCTTGTAACATCATTAGGCACGAACCTACACAGAGGAAAGGTCTCATAATAGATCCTCATTTATATCACTGTCCTCTGTGTCACAAGCTATTACATCTTGAATGTCTTTAGTAGGTATTGTAATCACATAAATCTTTAGGTTTTTTTAACACTCCAAAGGGCACATATATAATTATCTATAATGAAACAATAATGCAACATCTTTCTTTAAAAAAAACCAAACAATCTATTTCTGATAAACCATTTTTCTTATTAAATCCATGAATAACAGCTTCACCCTTTATTACTTACACATCATTGTGGACTATGTGAGATGTTTCTACTGTTTATTAGACATCAATTGACCTTGGGATAACAACTTAGAAATAATTTCAGTGAAGAAAATTATGCTTAGCACTATGTGAAAGACCTAGACAGTTCTGATAAGAGGGAGCATACAGCTTAATAGAGGTCCAGGTTTGGGAAATTGCATTGCTGCTTGCATCAGCCTAAATGATCCTACAACAACCATCTCACATTGACACAGCTTGCAGATTTATGCACTGTGTAGCAAAGCACCAGTCTTATCACAGCTCATCCACTATCAAGTGTTTGGTAAAGATAAGAATTAATTTGCATTTTTAATGACAGTTGAATGTCTTGACTTCTTTGCAGATGCTACACTGACAAATACAAATTCGAGCTGCAAACATTCACTTCCACTAGACTTACTACACATATTTTGGGGATATATTTCTTCAATACAGATCAAGCACTTGTATGGTACCAATTGAACCAGGTAAGTAATTACGCAATACTTAAAGTTACATCAGTTCTTTGACGGAGTATTTTAATATTTTCTAAAACCTCCTGGGTCAGAGGATTACAAGCTTTATTTACATTCCAAGTCCACCCATTCAGTAACAGAGATCACTGAAAAGGGTTGTCAGTTGATAGCCACAACACAGAAATTAATTTTCTCCATTGCTTCTTTTCCTCCTTGTTTTGCCATCATCAGGAAAATATGCATGGAGGACTGCAATAGTCCACATTGACTTGATAAATTACCTAGTTATTAATGATAGCCATTGGGCAGAACTCTATAGGGTACATTATTTGTTTCATTGTAACAGATACCCATCATTTAACCTAATGTCTTTATTCAAAGAAGTGTAATAAAATGAATACACAACACACTGATAGAAAAGCCTTCACAAAAAGACAGCCTAAGACACTGTGAATGACATATGTCCAACATATTTGCCTTTAATAATATATAAATATCACAATATTACTTTCTTAATACAAAGGTACCTTAAAAAAAATTTATGTAAATCTCTTGAGAAGCTAAGCTAAGATGAAGAATTAGCAAACATAAAGGACTTTAAAGGTGTTTCATTATGTTAATGAAGCATTTAGTTCTGATACGTTTCCAGGAATGTACGCTGAGTTTATGTGATTTCTTCAGTCTGTACTTAGAGCTGTACAAATCCTGAATTAAACACTAGTCACCTGCTTTAAAGATGTCAACTGCTTATACTGTGTGACTATGCAACATTAACCATCCCTGCTCAAATCTCAATTGATTAACAA
>NW_009969627.1:0-2179 GCF_000747805.2 Chaetura pelagica | reverse complement strand
TTTTTTTTTTTTTTCCCCCCTCTTTCTATGTCTGTCTCTAAGTACGGAGTATCATATCTGAAATTATGG
The DNA here is from genome assembly GCF_000747805.2 of Chaetura pelagica. Taxonomy (NCBI): domain Eukaryota; kingdom Metazoa; phylum Chordata; class Aves; order Apodiformes; family Apodidae; genus Chaetura; species Chaetura pelagica. The sequence goes on along the minus strand of NW_009969627.1, from coordinate 2,110 downwards.
AGAGTATTAATGTGGAAAAGTTAAATCTTTTGTTAATGGCTTCGAATTAAGCACACATTGTTGCAGATGATTTGGAGGACTTATTTAAAGTAAATATACAATTTCAAGCTCAATTATCATTCATGGTTCAACTAAACGTAGTGAGATATTACGTCTGTGAATTTGATACAGTGTTACTTCATAATTATGATGCTTTTTTACAGTAAATTTGATATAGAACAGTTGCTAAAGGAAAGCTGCTGAATAGTGTGACCAACCATTTTATGGGACACATCTGGTGCATTAGTTCAGGATGTGCACTGCAGAGGAACAGAGCCTTTTGCACAAAATGAGAAGGAAGCTAACTCCACATGTATACATTTTGTGGACATGCAGAGAGGTTAAACAATTAGGAGTTAATTGTGTAAGCTAATAGGAGGGGTGTTTGTAATGTCATTTCAAAATAGCAAGGGAGGAAATGGAGGAGAATTATTGTTTTTAAATCTCAAATGAACAGTGTACACCTGTTAATGTTACATTTCGAACAGCTGTTTCTTTTATTATCAGTAAACAGATGCAGAAAGTAATGGAATGTTTTAAAGCAATATGTTAATCCTGTCTTCCACTACTGAACATTCTCACAATAGCATGATTAAATATTAACTGTAATGCTGCTGTCATCTGCAGTTCCAGAATTCTTACTTTTTACATCACTTTTGCATCTGAAATTGTAAATGTTTATCCAAAGTTATTCTAGCCTTTCATCATCCCATCACTAGTCTCTCTGCACATCAATAATTTTCTTTATTGTTTCATTTGGCTGAATTACTTAACCAAAGCAATCTTGAGTTTGGTTTTGATCAAAGTTTATGTCTGTATTTGTAATTTCACTCTGCAATGAAACAAGCTGTCTTTACAAGGGGAGAAAAACATTGCTCTTGAGGGCCCAGGCTAATGCACTTCCATATGAACTCCGTATGAAGTTGGTTGGTGAAAGGTGAAGCTTTGCCAGAGAGTGTTCACTTCAGTTCAGCACTGCATATTGGGATTGTATCAGACAGGTGGTGCAGGAATAGTTCTTGTTTTGTGCATGGGATTTGTTGTTTTATGTCAATTTTAATATTAGGTAATCTACTTTATTTAGGTCTTACAACAAATGTATTGTGCTACTAAGCATTTGAAATTCAGAACAGCTATGGTTCTCACAGACACTTGGAAAACAATACCTGAAAACTGCAGATGCAATGCCATGTGTACCTAGAAGAAAAACAACAAACACCAGGTATTTAAAAATGAGTACCTAAACTGACCTGAAGTTTCCTAGAAACTAGTACCTGCCACTCAGATGCTCCTAGGTGATAGTAGTAATTCTTCAACTGGAAAATACATGTCTTAATTTTACAACTATAGCATCTGTGAATATTCTAAAAAAATGTGGCTCTTCAATGAAATAACGTGATTGTGGAGCATTACTAACTCAGCACTCCAAGAACGGAAGCACAGAAGATTAATACTGTATAACTTTTTTGGCAGATTAGTTTTCAGGAAATATAGAGACGGGTGAATATGGGGCAGCTGCGTTATTAAAATAGTGTATTCAAGTCCAGGTCAAATTGTTCATTCATGCATGGAGTAGCTCAGCATTAATTGAATCATTACATTTTTTAGACAATTTAGATCTCCCGTATTTTTTGCTTCAGCACTTAAAATGCCTGTTCAAATTAATACACTCACAGGGAGCAAGCATTTTGGTAGAGGAACACTGTGTGAAGCATTTTTGCATGAATGATCACTTGTCAGGTCATTGCAGTAATAAAATCGCATTGGTAGAGCTAAAGTTCTCCTTTATTTCTGATGTCAGCACAGCCTATTTTTGGAGGATTTCAAGAAAGCTTAGGTAAAATTATCCAGGTTGAGGTAAAGTAACAAAGAGGTAATGACTTTCCTTGTTCTTGTTAGCCTGGTACTGTTTATGTTAGATAATTGAGAGTGACAGTTCCTGATGAAAGGTAAGAGAATTTACTTTCTCAATTAAAAAACAAAAAGGGAGAGAGGAAGCCCCTTGTGTTTAAGTATCTTTCAAAGAGTCTTGTCATCTCACTTCAAGAGTATGGAAACGAAGATTCTTTTG
>NW_009969626.1:0-2196 GCF_000747805.2 Chaetura pelagica | reverse complement strand
CATGTAGATGTGGTGCTTAGGGAGATGGTTTGGAGGTGGACTTGGCAGTGTTGGGGTAACAATTGGACTCTATGATCTTACACGTCTTTTCCAAACAAAATGATTCAATGATTCTATGGTTTCATGACTTCTAACTTTGCTTGTCCAGTGTGTCAGGCTTGAGGTACCATTGCTCAGTCTTTACTGCTATAATCCCTGACAGCTTGAGTGCCACTAAGCAGCCAAGCCCTTCTCCCACAAGTAGAGATATCTCTTTTTGAAGATGTGGCTAAAGTGGGCTGTCCAGGGCCTCACAAGGCATCCACAGCAGAAAAAAGTAGTTGATTGAAGAATGTACAAGTCTCAGGTTGGTATCATAGCTGTTGCACCAGCTCTTCACACAGTGAAATCACTTCCCAATGCTGAAATACATCGATTATTCTTGCCTTCACCTCGGTGACCTGTCAGAAACTAAAACTATCCTCTCTTGTTCTTTTGGCCTGTTTGCACTACTACTACTTGCACTTGCTAGTGTTTTTCCACTGTGCCAAGTCTCCAGAGTCTCTTGGATCTTGCAGCTCTAGAAAAAGGACAGTAGACAAATGGAGAATACATGTGTATACCTACTGGCCTAGCAAACACAGATATGTTGGAGCATCAGTAGATGAGGAGTGAGCATTCCTCTTCTGACAGCCTGGCTGGCTCTTACCATATCAATGTGCTCCACAGAGCAGAACCCAGGGCCACAACACCTCCTTCCTTCCCACCCATGACAGGCCTGGCTGGGCTATCCATGTGAGAGAGGTGGGAAAGCCACCTGGTGTTTTCCCATGGGGTTCCTCATGTGTGCTGCTGCAGGCTGCAGTCCCTGCCCAAGCTGCATCTCATCCTAATTGTGTAACCTCTTTCCTGGATATGTTCCTTGAATGCCTGTTTAGATTGTTCCAGATTCTTCTGGGTGATTCACTGCTGGACTATTATAATGAATAAAATACTCAGGGAAAACAGGAGCAATTCAGACCAGTCAGTGTAAATATGTGATGTGGGCACATAATGAAATACCATGGGTATCCTTGAGTGAGAGCAGAACAATGACAGCATCTTTCAGGAGAACAGAGCTTAGAAGGATCAAAGCCCAAGCTGTGCACAGAGCCATGTTGGTTTTTAAGATGTGCAGTCCCACTCCAGCTCTGAGCATGTTTTGGGGGCAAACCCCTTATATCTAACTGACTGTGCTGTTGCTCAGTCCCAAGTTAGGATAAAGGCTCAGTTTAGCAACTTCAGAAGTGGAACTGTTGAAATCTGTAGAGGTGCTGCACTGTTTTGTACACATATGCCTGCACTTTGCCAGGACTCTCTACATAAATGATTCCCAGATTTCCAATTGTATTTTGTTTATAGACACGTTTTGCTTATTGTAAATTGCATATGGTTTTACCTCTAACCCTGGGTCTGATCCTTTCACAGAGGAGCTGGCCAAAGAAAAGAGTAGATGATCCACTATTTGTTAGCAGTTCATTATGTATGTATGTACGTGAATAGATACAGATATATATCCGTGGGACTGATACTGGGAGGTGCTGAGCTCTCTTAATCTCTTCTGCAGTCAACAGGAGTTGAGGGCACTCAGCACTTCCCCAAGGTGGTCAGAAAACATCAGTTTTGAGCAACCTCTTGCTTGAACTTTTGCTTACTGAAGAACAAAAACAACAACAAGAACAACAAAATAAAAAGACAAGCTTCCTAGAATTTCTGTAATTGCTGGCACCTTGAGATTGTACCTATTTGTGTTTTAACACTTTTTCACAAGCAAAATGTGTTGCATGGTTTTTGTTGGATTTTTAAGGATCAGATTGATGGAGAGTTCAGAGCCAGACATACAGTATAAGAGACAAAGGTTTAGTAATGAGTTCAAAATTTACAAAACACAGAAGCAAATATGGCTTTAATACATGATGTGACCCTTTATAAGGCTTGAAATTACTCTTCAAAAATCATTCTGGCTTGACTTCAGAGCCGAGTGGATTGTGGGATACCACAGATTGACTTTGAGTAGTGGGTTGGTATTGCAGGAATTTTTTAATTTCCTGTAACTCACAACAATTTTCTTCCAGTTAGACCTTATCCTGCTGCAGTGTATTTACTGAACAATTTAGTACAGTGTATAAGCCAGATCAGAGGCACATGCATGCACTCATACACATATACACACACACA
>NW_009969625.1:0-2197 GCF_000747805.2 Chaetura pelagica | reverse complement strand
TAGTGAAGCCATGTTGGTTGTCACCAATCACTTCTTTATTTTCCGTGTGCCTTACCAGACTTTCCAGGAGGACCTCCTCCACGACCTTGGCATGCTTTGTGAGTCTTCCATCCGTTCTGCAAACCACATCTGAAAATATTGCTTCTTCACTGGTTATCTCTTGCCCTTTTGCTCTCTCTTTTCAATTGCTGTTATTTGAATCTCCAAGGTGTATATTACAACTTCCAAAAAGGCTTTCATGACATAGTTTGTCAGAAAATATTCTACAACATGAAACCTAATGACAGTACTGTATAGTATTACTTTTAATAATTAATTTGCATGGAGTTCTGGGCTTTCTGGATTTTCCCAAGACTGGCAGAACAATGTCAGGTTCAAGTTGTTAATTGATTATTTTTCTCACAGCAACAGAAAAAGGATCCACAAGAGACAGACAATCTCAGTTTTCTAGCAATGTTTTATAATTTACATTTAATACCTTTCTAGAGATGAAAGAGTTCATTTTTGCTTAAGCAAAGGTAAGCAATTTCTCTTCCAGGTATTGGATATGAGGATGGTAAGGTCAGCCAAAATGCTTAGATGGTAAACAGATGAAGTCATGTGTCTTGTTCAGATAGTTGGTGAGATAAACTAACACTCAGAGGAAAGGAGGGCATGTGACAACATAAAAGCTCAACTTACTTTTAGGGATGCAATGTTTCATCACCAAACTCAGAGATTAATATAAATCTGCAGAAAAAAACGAAGTAGGCTCCTCTCCTGCCTGTGTCTTTATCTTGTTTATCTGTAGATTTAAAGCCCATACAGTGGCCTTAGGCTGACATAAGCTGACATTTACACAGTAGGGGGATGAATTCCCTGGAAACGTTCCAAGAGCTTATGGGCCATGTGTGGTAGATACAAACCCCAGTATTAAAGCTGACCCAAGCCACCCGAACCACCCAGAACATTGTAGCAAGAAGTGGATGAAATAGCTGAAGTACAGGGTATCTGAGTATAGACTGTCTTGAAAATCTCAGTGTATTTCTGCCAAAAGCAAACTGACTCGCCCAGCACCATATCATCTCATTGCTGTTTCACATGTCTTTGAAGGACTTCAGAGGAGGTCTGAGGAGCCAGTGAAAACCTAAGAAGCACCTTTGAGGGAGAAACCCCATCTGTGATAGCAGGAAACATGGCATTTATCAAAAGGATACAACAAAGGAGGCAACATATGGAATGTATAATGTATCTATAGATGCCATAGACTAGGAGGGGAGATGTACTACCATCCAAGTACTGCTAGAATGACATTATCTTGCACATCACCTCTCAGTTAGATTATTGCTTTCTGTCAGTATTGAAAGCATCCATCTGAGCTAAGTTTAAAGTGATTGGCAGTGCTTTGAAAATGCATTACACTTCTTCATGCAGCTTGAAAACTACCAGCATCCGAAAGGACAGGCTGTGTCTTTGTTAGAAAAAAACCCTCAAAATAATGATAGTAAAGATGGGGAGGGCAAGGGGAGAATCTATGTTGTTGTTGCTGTTTTTCCCCCTAAAAAGTCCTGGGGAAGACATATTTAACATTTCTGTCCCAATGTTCTTTACATTTGTTCTCAGTCTATTTCTGGCAAATAAATGAAAGAAAATAAATTAATGGAAAGAAGAGTGAAATCTCGTAATGAAAAGAAAGCAAAGTTTGATCATTGACTCTGAAGTACTAGACGTGAGCAGAAGTTACACTGCTTTAGTGAAGGTTTCCATGGTATCTCACCCTTCTAAACTCTTTGCTATTGAACAGGTGAAAGCTTAGTCAACCTCGAGTGGAAACATTATGAAGGGTATCTCTCTACCATTGCATAGTGTCATGAAATGTAAAGAAAGTTTGTATTTCTCAGATTTTTTCTTAATTGCTGAACTTACTTTGAAGTCAGGAAGATGGCTCAAAAAATTTAAAGAACTGACAAGTCATGCAAATGTGCAGACACACAAACACACACAGGCAAGTAAATGTCCCACTAGGATTGCAGAAGCTTGTGGAACCAGGCTGAAAATCTATGATGTAAAACATGTCAAAATGTAAGATTAAACAGCTGATGTAAACATGTTCTGATGAAGAACAATTTATTAACAATTTATAATGAAAAAATGCATGAAAAAGCATGGGAATTACAGTACAGGGAGAGCTTTGCTTTTTTGTTTTTTTTCCTTTTTT
>NW_009969624.1:0-2196 GCF_000747805.2 Chaetura pelagica | reverse complement strand
TCTCTTCCAACCTAGATGATTCTATGATTCTGTTCCAGGGAAAATATTTTTCTCTTTCTAAGCAAGTCCTGCCATGAACAATGCAAGACTTAGCTTTCAATGCAAGGACAATTTGAAGCACTGAGGGATTTTAAAATAGACCTGCTCAATCTTGACAGTTCTGTATCATCTAAATGTAGACATAAATATACAAAATATGTGCATAATTTAGGGGAAAGACTTCTTAATCTTGAGAAGCATGGCACCAGCCAAACAGTTGTGAAATCTTCTTGAACAATGCAGCAACCCTTAAACCAATGTAATAATCCTCAGTTTGTCTTTCATAACCCAACTTTTCCTCAAATGGAAATGAATGTTGTATGCAGTGGGATCTGCATCTATTTTTCATTAATTATTGTTTAAAGATCCATATTCAGTCCTTTATGAACACTGCAGGCTGCTACAACTCTTCATCTTCTTTGGCTTTATACAGAAGTTATCAAATGAAAAAATGAAAAACATAAAATCTCATTCCAGGGGTTTTTGTGTGCCAATGGAGATTTCTAAAGGCAAAAACCTTGAATTATGTCAATTGTTAGGGAAAAGAGCGAGCATTTTTATGCACAGAATGGTATTAAAGCTTGAAAGGTCACTTCAGAACATTTACTTTTCCCCAAAGCAGACTAGTTCTTATAGTAAAGATTTTATTGCAGAGAACTAAACCCAACTGAGCTCAGAAAAGGAGGCACCATTTGCACTGCTATAACATCAAACCTTCATTAGTCACAAGACATTTATAAACTTGATTTAAGCCTCGCAGGCATATCCAACTATTAAAACTGGCCCCATTAGCTTGAAGCTAACTTCAACTTCTGTTACAATGACCAAGCAGGCAAAAAGAATGGTGAAGTGTTCTCTGCGATAAAAACATACTCAAAATTAATGCTCACCCTGTCTATTAGGATAGGAAGTTTAACGACTTAAAATAAGCCTGTGAGCAATGCACACTTTCTGTTCCAGTTTGGAAAGAACTGAAATTCTGAGGGAAAATGGCAGTTCTAAATTAAAGCTTGTATTGATTGTGTCTGATTAAAAGACTCAGTCTCCATAATGCAAACTTCTCCACACCAGATAAAGAAAATGCAGATCTTCAGCAGCATCCTGCTGCTATTCATTTCCAAGAGGACAAATGCCAATTCTGATCACAATATACTCTACAAACTTTTTTCTTTTAAATGTCATAGTAAAGGGATTGTTCACTACTTCCTTGAAGGTGGTTGCTATACTCAGCCCAATGAGAACTGCAGGATGTCATAGATCACAAGATCACTGGAAAATTAAATGGCACATCATTCTGCATAAGCAATTATTTTTTAAAAGGTCAGGAAGTGCAAGAGTTTACTTGAATATTCTGTGAATTACACCAATTTATTAAAAAGTCCACATACAGTTTGAAGTATTGAAGTACATGTTTTGAAAAGGTAGTATTATATAGCAGCAGTGTTCTAGATTTAAAAGTGCATTTCTATTAGAGCAATTTTCTCAATTCTTAATGTATTTAAGAATTCATCGTTAATTTAAAAATTGATAATGTGATTTGCTAACTCCTAGCACTTCCACATTATCTATATATACCTCTGTTCCTGTGGAAAGAACATTAGAAGCCAAAAGGGTAAAAAATAATCCAAGTTTCCAATGTTTAAATAAATAAATCTGACATTATGCTCTTTGAGCTTTGCTGTCTGATGGCCATGTAACTGACAAGGTTCTAAATTTCAGTTGAATTGGCCTATCAAGAAAAGGGAGTACAATAAGTCACTGTCTGTTCCACCTCTGCTGAGAGAACTAATGACCCTGCAGAATAAAAAGCAATCAACTTATGCTTCCATTAAATGTAAAAATTACATATTCCTGTGTAAAATCCTGTAATGCTCAGACACAGGCAGAAGCTTGTTAGTCAAAGTGTTCTGTACGTTCTGTTGCATATAATATAGACATCTATCTTCAAAACAGATCCATGCAGTCCTGAGCTAAAATCTAGATAATAAAATACACTACACAAAGGAAAAATCAAGATTTGTTGAAAATAGACAGGTAGCTGAAACAAAGAAATTGAATTCAACAGCAAAAAAACTCACTGTTAAGCCATATTCTTTATTGAGGGTGCAGGGGCAGTAAGTACTCCTACAAGTTAGCAAAACACCCCAACTAATATAC
>NW_009969623.1:0-2193 GCF_000747805.2 Chaetura pelagica | reverse complement strand
TTCGTGAGGTTGGCATGGGCCCACCTCTCAACCCTCTTGAGGTCCCTCTGGATGGAATCCCTTTGTTGATGAAATTCTAAAGTTGCAATGTAATGCTGCAATCATGTTACTAAATTACAATTGAAAGTATCACTGTATCTGCAACAACAACCTACAGTGAAGTCACGAGTGTACCATTATTTATGTATTCATGCATACATGACAAGAAATGGACCTACTAATGTAAGGAAATGTTTGTAAAAAGTTTTGGTTAAGGAAAAGGAACAGTGAAAGAAAGAAGGGATTATTCCATGCCTTTCTAATGTTTTTCGTTCTCACTAGATTTCCTGATGCTGGCTATGGTGGCAAAGACAGAGAAGTTAATAAAAACCTACATAGAAAACATTTGTCAAGGCAGAAGCTTTACCCAGACATGGAAGTAGAAATATCATGTGAGCACAACTGACATGCTGGACAAAATATGGCCAACAAGGGGAGCTCACCTCTCATGTGGTTTACAAAAATTCTCATGATTATTAAGGAATCAGAAAAAAAATCTGTCTCAGATGCCTTGAAGGTGAATACTACCCTCATTTTCAGTATTAGCAGATGTTTCCTCAAACTGAAATAGATCAAGTTGTTTTACCTACTTAAGATGGGAGGTGGGAAAAGGATATTTTTGGAAAAGCACAGTACAATCCAACAAAGGTTAAGTACCAATAACCAAAGTAGCGTATCTCCCAGAATTCCTTCTTTTGGAACAGGTATCACATGGAAAAATTCAAAGCAACTGGTTAAGCAAACCAGGCAAGGGGGGAGAAGGAGAGCAGGGTGCAGGGCTCATGGGAGGGCTGTGCCAGCCCCCTGGAATGGGAGGAATCTCTCACCATGCCACAGTAATGTCATAACTAGAGCCAGGGCTTCCCCACTGCAACAAGCTGCTCAGAAGGGCCATTTGGCAGTGATGAGGGATGGGTGTCCAACACAGGCTCCAAAACACCCCTGGATGTCTGGGTTGTCCTGGGTGATAACATCTTTGCAGGGCTTTTATCTGATGACACGAATGCACTTACTGTGGGAAGGCAGCTGGAGGTAATCAGACCAACGTTAACACAGAAAGCTACATTTTGAACTTGTAATGGTTTTCAGCACAGTAAGCCTATTATTGCGTGAGGGTTAAGCCTATTAGTTCATCAACGGTATGAAAGGCAAGAATTGCCTCAGCAAGAAAATACTGCCTTAGCCTCAGCCATCTGCAGTTAAACCTGCTTTCTCGGCCTGTTCTGCCATTTCATAGCATTCCTGGCATCTGCAGACTGTGAGTAGGCACCAAGTGCTGCCGCTGGATTCTCGAGTGGGAGATGCCTGCACTGATGCTTTTGCACGGGACTAGCTGTGTCCTGTCCATTCATCAGAGAAGGCAATCTGCATGCAGGAAAGTCAAGGACTCTGGGACAGCTACTTCTGTGCACAGAAAGCAAATGGAGGGACAGCTGCTCTCATTCTTTTCCCTCTGCTTTCACTGAGGTGGTCGGAGGTACCTCCTGTCAGGACACGCAGAGGACTTGCCTCCGTGAGCCTGTTCCAAGCTCAGGAGCCTTTTGCATATTTGCACAGGTCACTCAAAAACAGCACAGGTGAATTCTCCTTCCTGCAGAAGAAATAAAAAATTAAAAAAATTTGCTGCTGTAACTGGTGCTTTTACAGTCAGTAAAATTAGGGTGGCACAGCCGTGCAAAGCATTGTAGGACAATCCTCTTCCCTTACAGGGTCAGTAAATCAACACTGAGTGCTGGCAGGAACGCTGCAAGGCATGAGAAATGGGGCTGCCTCACAAATGAAAGATAGCCAGGCTTCCTCTCTCCACATGTGCTTTCTCTTCAAAGTCAAGTAGCCGTGATCAACACTGGAAAAAATAAGAGCAGTCTTCTGATTGATACTTTTGTGTTGCTATTAGAATAATTCTTAGGAATTCGCAAGATCCTTTTGATTTCAGATAAGCAGAGCACAGTCTCCATGAGCTGGCTGAAACAGCCAACACATAGAAATCACAAAAACTGTGGAATCAAAATTGACATATCAAGACAGCTAAAAAAAATATTAAAAAAAATGTCAACAGACAATTTCTTTAGGGTCCTTCATACATTTTCACAAGCAATCCACTATTAGAGTTCAGAGATTTAATTCCTTGCTTTACAGAGCAAGCAGATGACT
>NW_009969622.1:0-2195 GCF_000747805.2 Chaetura pelagica | reverse complement strand
TTTTTTTCTCACTCAGGGAATGAAATACTCTGATACTTTTCCCAGTAAGACAAAGTGCTAAAATGTGTGGGTTAGTCTGTGTGTCTGCAAATGTTTTCACAGGATTAAGGGCCTAACTAGACCAGAACTAGCAAATGGAACTTTCCTAATACAATATGAAGGAATTTGAGGCTATGTTTACTCATTTGAAAGACAATGAACATTTTCATTCTTTCTTTATAGAACAATATATGGTAGTGTTTTATTTGCAGACAAGTTATATGTGTAAATTGCACCATCTTTAGTGTCATCATTTATTCTGCTTTAGAATTGATACAGTAGTGTTCTGTGTCGTCAAGGTTATCTGTTCAGTAAGTACTCCCTGTGCATATTATTATCTTTGTAGGTTTTCCAGATCTTAACTTCAAAACTGATTTTAATCTTTAGTACTTCCAGACTTCTTGGTTATCACTAATAGCTAATGGCTATCTAGTGGTTATCACTAATTACTTACGGATATCCCTCTTAGTTAATTCCATCCAGACATTCACAAACACTCTTTTCTTATATTCTTAAATTTCATGTAGGAAGATGAGGTGATGAGATAATCAGGTGCTGCAATGATTTTATTATTTCTTCCTGTGGTAAAGTGATTAACTTTTCTTTTTCTAGATTTGCACAGTAAAATATAAATTGGCATGCTTTACTACTTTACTTTTTTAAGCATCTAGTTCATTCCAAAGTGAAAACTGTCTTAAATTAGTATGACCTTTTGAGCCATCTCACAGCAGTAGTATTGATCAGTGACACAAGTTTTAGAAATAATGCAGAGACGCAGCCAGAATCTTAGCTGAAGTCTTTATAAATCTCATCTGTCTCTCAGTTGGAGTGATGCTGATGTTGCAATACTTATGCAAAATGGGGAGGAACTTGGCTGCTTTCATTTCTCTAAATTTAGTACGTGGGTAGGCCAGGACAGTGAACAGTTTATAACATCTCTGTGAAGCAAAGTTAATAAATCCATTTTGTATGTGAACCTCTGTAAACCTTTCCTCATCCTTTAAAAATGTTGCTGTGCTGCTGACAAATGTGTCAGTGGCAGGAAATACTGGAAGAAGACCTAGTACACTTATTTCCTGTAACATTAAAGCCACTGTAATTATGGGTCATTTGCCTGGCTTCCTTGGTAATGAAGAGTTTTAATTGCTTCTAGTTTCAGGGAATTAGTTAAGCTTTTCATTATGCATATTGCCTTCCATAATCATCGGTTCCACTCATACAATAAGCTTAGTGACATCATGGAAGTCAATTAGGTCTTTCAAGGAAGAGCAGTGAAGTACGTATCTTTGTATGGACTGGATTAGAAAAGGTTTCTGAAAGGCTGTGATAATGCTGTTCTGTGCAACATTTAGCTTACTCTTCAAAAGGCAAAGCCTGTCAGGGTTTCCTTTACTGTCCTCAGAGTGCTTAGAGTCACAAACTGAGGTATTGTTAAAAATAAAACCTATAGGCAGAATCATGCTTTAGGTCTAATAGCAATTGTTCCAAGCATTGCAAGATCATCTGGTTGTATATTTGTAGTGATAATGATCCACATGTGAAAATACAATGTTTTTCAAACTGGAATTTAGTGACTGTATGAAGGAAATGAGCACAAAATGAGGTTTGTGTGCTTCTGTTAGCATACTAAAAATCATTACTTTTTACTTCATTATGTGCAAGGTAGAAAGCACCTCTTAATTTCACTTGGCACACTCCAAGTGGTTGCTGGCATATTGATGGGCAAAAATCGGTATTTTAAGAAGAAAAGGAAGCTGAAACAATGGGTTAATTCCCTCTTTCTCTTCCACAGATGGGTGGATACTGATAGGTCTACATAGCACAGACATTTAATGCATCTTGCAAGAATGTTTTCTTTGCACAGAATAAAGGTTTTGTGGGTTGCAGCTTGTTCTCTTAGAACACAGCCAGAAAAGACAAACTTTGTGCCTCACTAATCTTCTCTGGTGTAATAGTTGTATTTCAGAGAGCCTAAAAGATGCAGTATGCTGTTGTATGTTCTCCCAGTGTCAGATCTGGATTCAGTCAGAAGTTAAACTAAGTTTAGCAAGTCATTACTCTTACCCATTTGGTATTAGTTGACACAGTCTATTTTGTTGTGAAAAAAAGGATAAAAAAATCCATCCTGAGTTTGTAGGAAGGGATTTGGTTGACTG
>NW_009969621.1:0-2193 GCF_000747805.2 Chaetura pelagica | reverse complement strand
GAATGGTTAAGGCTGGAAGGGACCTTAAAAACTCATCAGGTTCCAACCTCCCGTAGTTGTTCACAGTCATTGCTTGCATTTCTGGAAAATACTGAGTCAACTCTTCTGCTGTAAATGAAATAAAATAGTAAACACAATATTCCACTCGGGAAATGGATTACAGATAATTAAAGTCAAAATAAGTGGATCAGTATTGATGGAAAATCATTGGACTTGGATGTCAATTCCAGACCTGCACTCACCAAGTGCAGAAAAACTTGTGGAAATTTCAAAACGGGGCTGTAAAGAAAAAGACTCAAAAAAGTGTTCTGATATGGAAAAGAACAGGACAAATAGTTGTACAAAACATTCAAAGCTGACCATTAGTCATCCGCACATCCGTAAATGTTTTGATGAAGCACATGAGTGTGGACAAGTTTATGCTGCCACTGGGACAACAGACTAATGGAATTACAGGCTGGATCCAGGAGCAAAGCACTGAAAGAACCACATTTCCATGGATATGTTTCAAGCAATTGACATGAGCATGTATATGAAAATGTTGGAGCTAGTAAATATGTCTAGGAAATCGAACTCTTCCTCAGCACAAAAAGTGCAAGACCATAATTTGAATTGTCAAGAAAGGGAAGCAAATGATATCAAGTGGAGAGAAGTTACAGTTCAAAAAGCATTTGACTTGAAGAAACAGTGAATTCAAAGCTTATGAAAGAACATGAACCTAATCCATAGAGATGTCCTTTATGCTCTTCTGAGCTATTCTGGAACTACTTCTGCACTGCTCACTGATAGGTGTTTTCTCCTTCACTGTCTCCCATCACCTTGATCTCCAACATGCCTTCCAATGTGGACAGCATTCCAAGCTTCCAAACTGTGGATTCATATTTTGAGTAAAACATGCAAGTCCAACTGGTATGGCACAAAGGGTCTTAAAATAATTCATGTAATATCCTTAAGACATGAAGTTTAAAAGGAGAGAGGTACAAAAAAATCCCTGTCACACTGAACTAGAAACACTGGATTTATGATAAGCACTTCACTGTAATTCATCATTTTACAAAATAGAATAAAATCCAAATTACTTAAAAATTAAATAGTGTAGAGGTGCAACATGTATAATCCCAAATTAAATAGCTTTTTCAGGCACAATGTATACAATCGATTATGCTGGATTATGAAACATCCCTAGGATACTCTTCCAGGCTCTAACAATTTGAGACTCAGAGATACTTTGAGTCAAATGATTCTCTGTATGCAATAACCCTGGATGGATTTCATTTGTCTTTAGCCTTTTTACGGTTTCCCTCCCTGAAAATCCACCTCCATTTTTATTCTAAATCTCTTACTGCATATCATGCTCTCAGTTTTTGTGTTGGAGGAGGCAGAACAGTTTATCTGTATTCAATCTCTCTGCCACTTGCCATTATGTACACTCATGGAACAACTAAGCCTTCACAAGAACAGGATGAGTTTAATCACATTTTAAAGTTTTCCATAATTGTAGCATTTGAAAGATGTTTAAGTGATGTTATTACAGCAGTAGTTTGAACACAGTTTAGTCTTCTGCATTGTTTTAAATTTTAATTAAAACATGGTTATTTTTGTGAACAAAATTTGATAGAATTAAATTATAAAGCTGCAAGCTGAGTTGCATATGTTGGTGCAAGTACTAACTTGGAATCTTTTACAGTTCATTTCTAAAATGCTTGTAATGCAAAACTTGTCTAAAGGATAATCTTGTGTCAGCTCAAGTGCTCCATAGTCATATATTTTGCTTAGTCAACGTTTGCTGCTGTGTGTTATTGGAGATATTATACTGAGTAAATTTGTTAGAAGTAGTCTTGAATGTATTTAATCTTCTGTGGTTAATTTCAGAGTTAGACAATTAAAGTAGAATTAAGAAATGTCTGCTTATTAATCAATGTATGGTGTTTTTCAATGAACAGTAGGAAGAGTTAATTCATGCTTACTGTCTGAGCAATTAAAAGAAACCATTAGATTATGGTAATCCTTGCTCACAACTTTAATAGTTTATGTCACAAAAGGCCCTGTTTGAGTTAGATTCTGAGAAAAGCCGTGGCCTTGGAAAGTGATTATCATCTGCTTTAAAGGTTATATTTATTTTGAGACTTTATTAACATAGTGCATCAACAGCAGTGTGACTGCTTTCTGCTTCCTCTGGTTTTTAATATCAAA
>NW_009969620.1:0-2192 GCF_000747805.2 Chaetura pelagica | reverse complement strand
GAGCTGGTGTGGTGATGCCCATCTGGAGCTGAGCTCAATGCTCAGATTTCTGAATAATTTATTTCCATAGTTCTGGACATGGTTTTCATAATACAAAGGCTGTTAAAGGAAGTTAAATTAATGTTCACTTATTTTAACATTGATTGTCTGCAGTTTCCAGCAGTGCAGATTTTACCAAGAGCTGTAATACAACCAATGAGTATCGGTGTTACTCTGTGTTTCTCACAACTGAAACCTGGTGTTGTGCACACTCTTATCAAGGTGCATGTGAAAGAGCAAAAGAGAGTGATGTTACAAAGGCATAACTTGTTGAGTGTTTTTGTTCAGAAATTAATCCTGTTGCTTTTCCATGCTCAGTTTCAAAAAACTGTAGAAGTTTCCACAGGAACATAGGTAGTTCAGGTGCAAACCTCTCACATCCTGCTTAGAGCCATAGTCCTAAGAACTAATAACCCTTCTGTGTGCTTGCCAAAAATCCCTCAATCTGGGTAGTGAGTGAGCACAACTTTATGATTTTGATCCCTGAGATCTCTGTCCTTTCAAGGGAGCAGGCTGTCAGTGCTTCAGCAGATTGGAAGTCTTGAGTTTTGGGCCATCACACATCTAAGATTGCTTTAATTTTGAAAAACTGGCTCGTCCTATATACCTACTATAAAGGTTAAGATAGATGGTGTGTCCTTTCTGAAACCTTTGGCCTCTGACTTGTTCTCAGGTCAGCCATTCATTGTCAGCCAAGGCAGTGAAGGTGTTCATGTATGGATGCTGATCAGGAAACAGAGCATTCCACAAATCTGTTGACTCTTTCCTATTAGAAACTTTAATTTAAAGGTGTTCCTTAAAATGTGAAAAGGTATCCATGTTTTGAAGTGCCACACATACTAAGTACCCATTTGTTCTTTCCTGAGTCTGCCCTTTTTTATATAGTTATTAAATTGTTTTTCATGCTTTGGTAATTTGCTCTTAATGTTTCTGTCCTAAGAACACTCTCCGGGTTACCTACAGCTCTACAATGTCAGCTTCTGGAGGGTAAACAAAATAAACTGGAGTTCCTGGACTTTTCTTTCATGGGCATCATCCATTTAGAAGTTAGTTTTCTCCCTTATGGCTCCAGTAAAATTCCAGATAAGTTGTAGATGAAGATGAAAGGTTAAAGAACATGCATAGTCAATATTTAAAAAATATCTTTACAAACCAGCAACTGTGGAAAATGCAGCTGAGCTTTCCTGAGCTTGACTTAATACTGTACATTTGTTCCAAGCTATTTTGTTTGCATTGAAAAATGCAGATGGTTGGGTATTTAGTTTGCAGGTTGCTCTCCTGGCTGGAATGTTAGAAATCTATGGAATAAACACAGGTATATTGCTGATCCTGAGCAACTGCCTAGGGACCAGATCCCATTTCTGAGGCCTTTAACTCACGTTTGCAGCACTGCTTTTCTAACAAGCCTCTGCAAGGCTCCAGGCTGTTATGAGATGGAAAGTGGAGAGTTCAGTGGAGACAGCTGAATGCTAGAAGCCTTAGTTGGGTAGGAGACTTGTATTTCCCTCCCTGTAGATTCAATCAGAGAATAAGCACATACAAACTTCCCTTAGGGGAGCTTTTACTCGCATCTTTTTCAAATCTTGAGACAAAGGAAATTACTTCCATGGTACTGGAGGAAAAAAAATGAGTTTGAATGAAGCTGACTGCAAGTAAACTTTTGCTTTTATCCAAGGAGGAGGATTGTCAGTTCTGATCAAACTAAGAAGGAGTTGCTTTTCATGGTTGCTTTTTGAGGATGATTATTTGGACTTGCTTTTAATAGAGCCTAGATTAGGAGAAAGGAGAAGGGATTAAAAATTGTGTTCCCATTCATTTCTTATTCTTCCTCTCAGCTGAGGTGGGAGCAAGAACGTGATAGAACAGGATTCCCTGTAGAGAGGGTTTGGGTTCAGGTGATCATTGCTTTTCTTTAGCATCTGCTTGCAGAGGTGTGTTATTTACTTGCAGAGTTACACTGATGCTGAATTAGTTGCATGGCTTTGGTCTACAGCTGATAAAACCACTGATCAAAGAAATGATCTGTACCCTGACTTCAGCTGGCTGGTGTAATAAGCTTTAAACTATAACATGTAAAATTGACACTAAGGTGGTACTGTTGAAGGTGTTTTCATTGCCATGTGGTGAAGACTGTCCTGTCAGTGTAAAAGACA
>NW_009969619.1:0-2191 GCF_000747805.2 Chaetura pelagica | reverse complement strand
CTGATCCTGTCATTATTTACTTGGGAGAAGTTAATTTCTTAGCAATTTTTCCAGTAGCTGCTACAGTGCTGTGTTGTGTCTGGTTAGTATGAGAACAATGTTGACAACACAAATATTTTGGTCGTTGTTAGGAAACGTTCTTCCTAAGTTTGTGACTTTTCAGTTCCTTTTGTTCTGCTAACAAGCACAGGTGCAAAAGAAACCTAAACTGGAAGATAAGGAGGCTACAACCATCAGCAGAGCCTGCAAATCAACAAGATAAGAGCAGTCAACAGCCTGCCTGCCTAGGAACAGAATAGGAAAGCCAATAAGTAGTTAGAAGACCAAAAATCACCTTTAGACTAGATGAGGCATGAACAGTGTATGAGGGGCAGATGTATCATTCACAAGGGTAGACGTACCCAGGGATTGGTTGGTTTGGGGTCCTTCTCTGGAGGCACCCAGTGCAGGAAACCTAGGGTGGTGCCCGAAGGGACAGCAGTCCTAGCAGTTAAAGACTGCTGGTGTGTGTGAGACTCCTCGAATGGTTGTATGTTTGGGCAGCAGCTTCTCCTTTAGCACCATCAATTCCTGCCATGATTTTTTTTCTAGTCTTTTTGGAATGTTCTGGTTTTGCTTTTTGCCTCTGCAAAGTGATGACCTGAGGTCACAGAGAAGGTCTGAGCCTGAAGACATTCAGCTATTTGGTTTCTGTTCAGACATATGTGATCCCTTGGAATCTCTAGCAGCTTCAAAAAGGTTTGGGATACAGAGTGAGAACAAACTCTGGTGTATTGGGATACATAAAGGCAACAAGGTGAGGCCACTGCAGGAAATGCAGTCATTAATATTCTGTGATGTGTTACTATGAGTGAATTCTATTAGGCAGGAGAGGTAGTTGTAGCTTTTCTGCTCTATCTGACAAAAGTGAGAACCTAGTTGGATTACTGGTTTAAGCACTCCTGCAAGCACTGCAGGAAAGTGTAGATTCATCTTAGAGTTTCATGGTGACTTCTTATGTTTTTACCCAGAACTCTAAGCTATAAATGCTACTGAATGTTACCCTTAAGAAAAGGAACTGCTTATTCAATCTAAAAATGAAATCTCTTCCAGTGTATAAGGTGCTCACAAGAGAAGAGCAATGAAGAATTATTTTTTGCCTCTCTTTGAGGTTAAGATAAGAAGTAATTAATCTAATTGGCAGCACTAGAGATATTAGCTTCATCCTAGGAAGAGCTTCTTAACTTTGAGCACTGAAAATACACTGCCCTTGTAGAAGAACATACTTCAAACAAACAGGCAGAGCCTACTATATTTTACCATCTGCCCAGGTAAGGACACATGTAAGGACACATTTAGCATGTGTCCAGACAAGGTAAACCCCTAAAGAAGGAATGCTTAGATCTGTTGAGTGAAACAACCTTTACTGGGAATCTTGAAAACAAACTTCCACACTGCTCAGCTAGTTTTTCTCTTCCACTTCAGTTTAGCATGTTTCAGTTGCTCTGAGCTGTATGCAATCCAAGCAGTCCCCTCTGTATCTCTTACAAAATCATTTTGCTGGGCATCATTTCCAGAGCTTACATGAAATTGTACTGCATGCCACAGTCAGGCTTTCTCTCCACTTGATCTTCTGGTCTCTCATCATCCCTGCTCTGCAGAGCTTTCTCAGACACCCTTAGGGGAGGAACATTCTGTCCTTTTCTAAACAGAAGGGGACAGCTCTGTGGAAAAGCAAAGCAAAACCTGTTTATTATATTCAACTGCGCAATAAAATGTGAGCAAGAAAAATCTAACACTTCTACTCTTGGCTGTGTAGGAGGTGGGAGTGGTGACTTGCTGAGTTCCTTTTCAACTCTGCTTCCCCTTATGGATGAGCTGTGAGTCGGAGTGTTATACATCCAATTTGGACAACTACGTAGGCAACCCTGCTAGTCACTTGTACTGTGTTCATCAAAATGATTGTAGCTCAGAAAACAGCAGTGCACCGTGGTGTGCAGCTTACAGGCTGCCTGATAGATGTGTGTAGTTGTGTGCTCCACTCTTCTGGATAAATGGAGTGCTTACTTTAAAGACTAAGTGCAGGGCTCATGAACTTAAGCCTCTACAGTGTAAACAGGATGCAGTTCCTAGTCTCTGAGAGACACCAGCTCAGATTGTTGCTGTGACAGCAACAGCGTTCTAGTGTTAAAGCACTGCAAGAAAAAAAAAA
>NW_009969618.1:0-2190 GCF_000747805.2 Chaetura pelagica | reverse complement strand
AAGAGAAACAAGACCTATCTGCATTGGCAGTCTTTAAAAAGTAATATGTATTGGATGGTTTCTTCATGGAATAAAGATACAGAAAGTACGATGTCAGTTACCTGTATATGTTTAGGAGTGGGAGCTTTTATCCTCTTATGCTGATGAGAAGAAAATGACATTCAAAACAAATAAAGAAAATAGCAGTTAAATTTGGGAGGGTTTTTTAATCATTCACAGCACCAATTCAGGTCAGGTGGGGTTTTACAGTGCATGTCTGCACGCCATCAAAATGCAAAGGTGAAGCGTCAGTTTGTTTAACAGGCAGGTATCTCTGTAGGAACTCCCTGCTGACACAAGGTGCTCTTAACATGAGCATTAAGAGCTGGGTGTGTAAGGAAGCTATTAGTGTGTGTTTGTGAAAACTGTACTTTAGCATATATTATAAGCAAGAACTTTCCTTGATCTTTAAAGAAGCAAGAATCCTTTGCAACTGCGTTATTTAACACAATGCAGCTTTTACTCTTGAAGGAGAGTAATTATAGATACAGACTCCTAATTGGATCTGGCTAAGGAAAAATATTGATTCTTCAAATACAAGCATTTGATAGTAGTTTTGGTTAAACATTTGTCCCTTGCCAAGCAAGGAATGAACAATCACAATGAAACTGAGGTTTACTGCTCACAGGAAGCAGAGCATTTCTTTGCAGCTGTGAAGGCTCATGATGGAAAATCCTTCCATTGCCTGGTTGAGATCACAGGCTTGAACTGATGTCTCTCTGAGGAGGGAATGCTTTGGCTAAAGTATAGAAAGCTTGTCTAAGGGGTGTGCCTCATGTTTCACCTGTTGAAACTGTTACCTATGTGTGTATCTGTATAAAGTCTGTGTTTTAGACCAGAAATGTGAAACTGAGATTTCCATGCAGCCAACAGTACCTTAACAGGGAGCTGGGAGAAAAGTACTTTCTGATTCATTTAATTACAGCACTGCCACCCAATGCCAATTCCATAATCTGATCCTGGAAGAGAGATGCAAAGCTGGCTTTTTCAGCATCTTAAACCAGCTTCCTGTAAAGTATAAGGCAGTTGGGGATGTGAAAGCATGACTGTGAAAGAAATGTTGTATCTCCTCTGTTTCTTATTGTGGCTGTAAGATGTTAAAAGGTGTTGATTTATTTCATGTGTGAGGTGAGAGTCTCTTTGTAATCTTGGAAAAAATTTTGCAGGCAAAAGAACAAAACTGATTCCTGTCCAACTGCTCCCACTGTGTGATGGGGAATATACAGACAATACTTCATGAAGTTTTAATGTAACTTTACTGAACATTTCTTTTTTTTCCCCCTCCCTTCAGATTTGTCACGGAACAGACTGTCAGAGCTTCCAGCAGAAGCGTGTCACTTTGTCTCCCTTGAGAGTCTTAATTTGTACCAGAACTGCATTCGATACATCCCAGAGGCTATTTTGAACTTACAGTCTTTAACATTTCTAAATATCAGGTAACAATTGTCTTAGAAATGTTGCTTTAGCATAAGCAGCCTATGTTTTATAGATTTTGATGCATCCATAAGTAATGCTAATGTAGTGTGTAATCATCACATTGTTACATTGCATGTCATTGAATCAAAGGAACCTAAACCAGTCTTACCCACTTAAGGATCAGGGAAGGTGAGGATTAAGCAGCTGCTTGTAGAAGTGGAGTATGAAGAAGAAAGCTAATTCCAACTTAAAGGACTCACAAAGTAAATTCCAGTAGTTTTCATGTGAAATACAGGTGTGCAGACTGAAAACAGAGGATACAGCTTTTGGGTAGTCTTTATAATTCAGCTTTTGGCAGCTAAGTAAGACTTAATGCAATTTACCTTCTTTCTAGTGGTGGCTTTTAAAGATCTTAAGCATTAACACATCTCTACCAGCATTAAAAGCTAATTGCTGCAACTTAGCCTGTTGATGCAATTCAATTGCATACAGTGTCCTCCATTTGTAGAAGGTCTTTTAAGAGGTGTGGAAAGTTTGTCACAAATTGGCAGTGATTTCAAGCAAGAAAAGCTTCAATCTGTTTCCTTCTGGTGTTATACTTTTGCCAATTTAGTATGCTTATGTTCCTTTATTTTCTTTTTTTAATGATGGTGAGAATTGTAGGAATAGGATATGAATCAAGTATGGATTTCCTGTTGCTATGGTCTCTAGTAGGTGCAGTCCAATTATCATCCT
>NW_009969617.1:0-2190 GCF_000747805.2 Chaetura pelagica | reverse complement strand
AGGAGAAGGGGAATGGACAATGGGTTTCTATAAATCCCTAAAGCATATTACACCTTGCACTCAGAAATGTCTCTCTCCCTAATGTTCCCCTCTAATTTTGTGTGGTTTCAACATGTTTTATCATCTAGCATTACAGAAAGTTGTCTTAAAAATAATAATGAATTTCCCTCCCCTACCCTGCTAATTTTTTCCTGATTGACCCTGCAGTAAAATCACAGCTCTACCATAGTTATAGGCAGGCCAAAACACTGCCTGTAACTATGTCATCGACTGTCATACTTACAAATTTAGCCTGTGACTTCATCCCAGGGCCAGACAGGGGAGGGAAATGGGCAGCAAAGGAGAATGGCCATGATTAAGTACAAATCACCAGAGCAATTAGAGAACGTGACCAGACTCCAGAAAGCTCAAGGAGACATCTCTCAGCCCAATGCATCCACAAGTTATTTTCCTAGTTACAAAAGCCTGTTTTTTATGTTTATCTTTTTTGCTCCTACTCTATTCAAGGAAGGTTGGCTAGGCATAAAGAAGAGCTGCAGAGCCAAATAACCTGGTCTTTGTATTTAGCAGCTGTAGCACTGTAACCCATGGTGGAAAGCAGGGAGACAATTCTCCAAGATCCCTGAAGCCAACAGGAGAATATCTCTCTCTGTGCCCTCTGACTTGGGCAAGCAACTATTACCTGCAGCTCACTCTCTTTGTTGGCTGATTGGTGACAGAAATCCCTGTCTTGTTTCATTGGTTTCAGTTACCAGATCAGGCTCTCAAGGATAGATGGTTTTCTTGCAGTCATGCAGAAAATTGCCTGATAAATCTGAAATCATAATGTACATCAATTAGCCCTTTGGGTGACTCAGTCCAGACCATGACATCAGTCATTAAGTAAACCTTAATTCTGTACAAAATCTTATGAAAACAGAGCTATGGTTCACACGATAAAAATTAAGACTAATTATTTTTCAGATCAAAGATGGAAAAACTTGCTGTAAAGACTGAGAGAGAAGCTAAGGACTCATATAATGCAGAGGTGTCCTGTGAAACAGATCAAGACAGAGTATCTGACCACCACCTGCAGTGATGTTTTTTAAGGGTCTGTGTCCTTGGAGCAAGCCAGAGACCATACAAATTGTCCTGGCAAGACACTCCTGGATATTGTCATTCCCCAAAGTCATGCAGACTACATGACTGGAAGCTAAGACATCCGCCAACCTCATGTTTGATGTTCCCTTGTCTCATAAGTGCAATCAAACATACTATCAAGTGACAGGAGTAAGCTTATGTATTGGGAGACATGCTAATTGCTTCAAAGTCGTATTTTGTAACAAGAACTCCTCACTATGTGACAGAGGATGCTCACATGGGAGTCATGGACCAGATAAAAGCCCTATCACATCAATGGATAGCCACCCATGTGTAACCAAACTGCAGATACCTCTTTAGGATGTTATCACATGACAGGTTCTATCAGCTTTCTGGATGTGTATGGACATACATGATCTGACAGTGGAAGGCTTGAGGTTCAAGGTCTCCAGGTGCCTCTGCAAGATGTTGCATGCATCAATCTTGGCAAAATTTGGGGTATCATGTGTATCAAGGTCTTTATTCCTTTTTGCAAAATGTGTAACTAGTGCTAAGTGTAGTCCTTGTTAAATGATATAACCATTCAAGGATGCTGTTACAATCATGCTCATCTCAATAGAGAAGGGAAATAAGTCTAGTGGCCCTATGCTGTAAAACTCTGCCCAGCAAAGGGAACGTGCCTGCCTTCAACTTCTGTGCATTATGTTATAGGGTTTGCTTTCTCATAAGTATTAATAGCAATCCTTTAGCAGCTAAGGATCCCCAAGAAGTTGACAAGTAAAAATTGCCAAAGTTTTACAACACCGAGAAGGGGAGGGTAAGAGCTGCATCCTTTTTACATTCTGGCATAAAATGGTAAAATAAGGTTAACTGACTAGTCCAGGCTCAGCCAGTGAGTCAGAATGGGAGCTGGAAAGTGGCACCCAGGAGTTATCGTCCTGTGGTTGCTGCTGCTGAATATACACAAGAACAGGCAGCCAGGGAGTTGCCTGAACAATGTTTGTTACAGCTGGCGCTGAGTCTCACAGCCCCTTTTCTCTGTTCATGGTGCCTTGAAGAGCTGAAGCACAAACACACTCCCAGCCCATATGCTCAGGTCTGAGAACATCC
>NW_009969616.1:0-2187 GCF_000747805.2 Chaetura pelagica | reverse complement strand
AAAAAAAAAAGTCACCAACTTCTGTAAGCTGCCATGCAGCACTGTTCCATTTTTAATTTCCATTTAGTGCATTTATTTAACTTCCTTCAATATCATATTGTAAAGACTGAAAACCAGCTTCTTGAAGGGCCTGCTCCTTGACCCTCCACAAGCTGGCATGTTGCATGATAAAAGCTGAATGCTTGCCCCGCATAGGTTTACAAGAAAAAGACTGGAAGTTGCCACATTAAACGAACACATTACTTGTTTGTCTTGCTTTTTAAGGGCTGTAATTTACCAAAAAAAAACTCTCCAGGAAGCTGATTAACATTGAATGAGGTATTCTGGGCAGTAACTAACACAATGAGGATAGAAAGATTATAGAAACTGTGGAAGAACAGCCCTACAGTTCTTGAAACCATGGTTTAGGAATGTTCGCTTTGGCTGTAATTATTTAATCCTCATGAGCTGACGCATAGTAAAACTATGAATCAATAAAGGTTGCCTGATGACTTCACATAACTCCTTAGATATTATTAATCAATGGAAATGCCAATCAAGCTAACAAGAAGTCAAAGTACCTGTTGTAGTAATTTCTTTATCCCATTGTAGTCATTGTCAGATATGGAATGTGCTTCAAATTCAATATTCACCTCCTATGAAGAATTAAAACACAGAATATCAAACATACTTGGCAAGAATCTATCTCAAAATGAAACTAAACTGAAGAAACTCAAAGACAAGGAATGGTCAACATCATACACTGAACTGATTTCTCAAGGAGGGCACATTATTTACTTAAGCTACCTATATTAGAAAACAGATTGTATCTTTCATGCATACAGTATTCCTCCTGGCACCCAAGAACTTTCTGACCACTTTAAAATTCAAAGATCTCCCTGAATGAGTAAGCCAGTAAATTCTGAAGAAAACACTGTTTTCAGTGGTTCTGAATGCTGTGCAAATCACAGCCATAAAACTGATATAAACCACAGAGCACTAGATGTTCTAACACTGGTTTTGCTTTATGGCTTTTCCACTACCCAAAATAACAGTCTGGCATGGGAGTTTATAAAACCTTCATCTTTCATCTGTTATAAAAAAACAAGCAAAATAAAGACTCATCATATATTTCTGTATGTCCTGTCTTGCAACTGTGCACTTAACTCTCTTCCCCTTGCACTGCATCCAACACAATGCAAGAGCCCACAGAGCAAGCTGTTACATGCAGTAACACTCTGCTAGGTACAAGCAAAGCACCTTCTCAGCAACCAGGCCCTGGCTAGTGATTGTGGTGGTGTTCTCAGATTGACAGAACTGCCACATGCCCCTTTCTACAAAGAAAACAATTGCATAAATGCAGGGATTGTCCTTTTTCCACTTGAAGTGGAAAGAGGTAAAGGGAAAGACTAGTAAGGCAAAAATAAAGGTTATTTGTTTCAGTGTAATTCTCAGCATTTTTAAGTACATGACATATTTCCAAATCTATACAGTTCTAAGTGTTCAGTACATTTCTTTAACATTAGCAATGCAAACCTTGATGTCTTACACAACTGAGAGAAATTAGTATGCACTTAGACCTCCAAACCAAAACACGTGTAATAATGATATATCATCCTCAAAAGCTAGAATGATAAATTAAAACCAGCACTACTCTGCAAATTTCATGCAGTGCACAACAATGCAGCAGTGCAGGATCACACAGACACACCATCCTCAAAATCTGTCACTTGAGACTCAAGAAACTTCACCCAGACACTACAATAAAAGCGACTCTCCTACCTACAATATGCAAAACCACTGAGCATTAAGGAAAAAAGGTTGTCTAGACACCAGTACAACACGCTGTGTGGGTTCAGAAACATCAAACAACACACAAGCAGTGCTAGTCGAGAAACACGTCAGCCCAAACTAGGTTTAGCACCCTTTTATTCCAGCAGGTGGCAAATGCACTTTTCCATCATATCGTATGACTAATAACACAATTAAACTCACACTTTTTACCGTGTCACAGTTAAAAAAACCCCATAAATTGTAGGGGTTTTTTTTAATTCGCTAATGCGAGCCGAGGCCTCATGACTCGGAAGAGAAATCGGAGTGAAACCAATGGAGCTGGCAAAGTACTGAGCTTGCCACGTACAGAGTCAAAGCCCATTGATGCTTCTTCTGCCCCTCTGACTCTTCCCAGCCCCCTGAAAGCGCCGAGCC
>NW_009969615.1:0-2186 GCF_000747805.2 Chaetura pelagica | reverse complement strand
CAAACATGCATATATTTTATTTTCTTCAGTTTGAAATCTCTTGACTATTTGTGAGTAATGTGCTTACAGTTCCAAAACTGCATGGAATTTTTTGTCTTACTGTGGTTTCTTTGATGAACTTGTTGTTTGAATACTCTTCATCTGTGCTGTAAAGCAACACAAAGTAGGTTAATAGAAATTAAACACTGTATTGGAAAAAATAGTTGTTAGATATCTTATTCACAGCTGATGGTCAGAACCAACATTTTGTTAAAATTTTTTGGCATTGTGCCATGATTATGTGTCAGGGTTATGGAAAATTCTCTGCCAGACTGGACAGGTAAGAGGTGATGTACATACAGACTTCAGAAGGCAGAAGGATGGGAGATCTCTATTAAATGGAGATACTAATTGGATCCCATTTCTGTAGTCTATTATAGCAGATAGTTTTTGAATACTACAAAATAAAAGGACCAAAGAACTTAATAATGGCTGTATTCAACCATTGACCTCTCTGATAATGTCAAACTAAAGATGCTTAGATGTATGTAAGAAATGTAAGAAATATGCTAAGCACACAGTGAGTCTTCTTGTTAATACAAATTCAGCTGGTAGTTTGTGGGAGTCCTGAGCTGAAGGTTGCATCTGGACCATCACACTTAATGGTGTGTGGTAGAACTGTCTTTCTTTTTTTTAATACATTTATGCTTTTTGCTTCTGTAGCTTTGGCAGCAAGTTCTCCAGTTCTGTATGTGCAAGGAGTGCTTCCTGTTGTTATTTGTAACTGCTATCCAATAGTTTAGTTACAAATTTTCCAGTTTTGGCAGTTGTGTGAGATACCTTGTTCATGTCCTCATGGTGAGGTCAGAGCTAAGTGAAAAAATCAATCACTGATCTTGAATTGATCTTACTTTCAGCCTGTTGATTTCAGTGAAGCCTACACAGGTGGACAAGTTACCCAGAAATATGAAACTCCAAAGAAAAGATGTGGCTTTCTCTGCTGAATCATCTGTCCCAGTTAGTCAAAAGTTAACATAAACACAAGAATCTCACCACAAGATGCTGTCCTTACTTTTCCTTTGAGTTTGCCAAGAAAGGGAAATCTTGCTTATTTTCTCCCTAATTTCAGGGAAATTTATTTAGAACTTCCTTTACTGAATTCTGTGAGAAGATGCTGCAGTAACCTTAACAGGCAGGCTTACTAATGCAAGAGGAGAGAGGAAAGCACCACAGCTTTCAGTGGGATCACTCATGAATCAAATCTGCTATTTTTCCCTCCCTCCTTCAAATTTTCACTCAGTTAAGCTTAGGCACCACTTAATCTGCTGCTTGTAAATGTATCTGAGGGCACTGACAACCCCTCCAATTTTTTTCCTTGCACCTTTTCATATCCATCTGTTGTGTTTTGTTTTAGACTGAGACTGTAATTTCTTTTGAACAATTAGTATGATCTGTTGGTGCAGTATGATCCTGACACATAACTGGAGCACAGTAATAAAAAATTAATAATATCATTTACCCACTTCCCAGAAGGCTATCCTGTGAGCGTAAAATTCAGAGGAACCTGTTGCATCCTGGTCAAGAAAATAAAAGCTGAGCTAAATATTTAAGTTAAAGTAGGTCTTGAAATGAGCATAATCCCATATTCTCAAATGCCTATTTCTGACTCCTCAGAAACTAAAGTCCTTCAAAATCTTGAAGGACCCATGAAATCTTCAAAATGTCAAACTGTTTTTTTAACTTTCATCCAAAGGAGGAATATTCAGCAGATTTTAATCCTTAAAATAAGGTTATGACTGTTGAACCAGGAGTTTATTGGAAAAGGTAGTATATTTCAACATGTTTTTCAGTATCTCTATTATAGTACAAGAGTAAAAAATTAGAGTGTAAATTTTGTGCATTCAAGAAATAATGTTCTAGTCCATCTTGCATTCATAGAAACATGTAATAAAATAGATACACTTTGGATATAGTCAGTCACACTCAGGGTAATAAAAGAAAAGAGGATCAGCACATCAAAGAATTTTTTTCCTGAGGGCTGGGTTGCTTTACTAAGTATTCCAGTGCATTCCACATGGTGCTAGAATGCTGCCATCGGAATTTGGAATATAAATTAGAATCAGTATTCAACTAATTTAAAGAACTTCTAGAACACACTGTTTCTATGAGGTTTGTGAGTAGCTTTTGCTTTTACTTTAATTTGGAAT
>NW_009969614.1:0-2184 GCF_000747805.2 Chaetura pelagica | reverse complement strand
TAGAAAGCAAGGGGTTCCAATCTGAATCTCCTTGGGCTATCCTACCCAAGTGGTGACATAGATCATCTGCAAACTTGTGAGCATGCACTTTTCTCCATTGCCAAGGTTATTAATGAAGATGTTAAGTGGTATGACCTTAGTATTGACCACATCTCATCTCACATGGTCTCCATCTTGTCTTTGTGCTGCTGATCATAAGTCATACTGCACGAACATGGCACATTGCTCAAAATCTAGCCCTTCTGCCATTACATATTTCTAAAGTACATGCACATAATCACATTATTTGTGCACAGCTACATGTAAGGGCATTTCATAGGCCATGGGGAAAAGACAAAACAGGGTCAGTGGGCCTTGAATACCTGGCAGGTCAGTTCCCTTCTCTACTGAAGCATTAGAACAGCTCATTCATTAATACAGACCTCCTCACCAAACAAAAAGTGACCAAGGAGCACACATTAGTGGACATATCATCATGTTTTGTAGTTTTACCCTACAAGCACATAATGTACCCAATAGCAAATATAGAGAACTTGGCATGTGCTCTAGCACAAGGTTTAAACTGGACATAAAATTCAAAGCAGCTATTGCCTTTGAAGGTAAGGGCTGTGCACTAAAGAACATTGCAAAATTGACCAGTGATAGACTGTCTCCTCTGTCAACACCATAAACATTGTTCTGATTTTGAAAGCATATGTTACTTCAACATATAAGGTGAATCAGCCAGCATGGAGGATGACATTCAACATCTTCAGGATCTAATGCATCAAATGAAACAATCCACCAGTGATGCTCAGCTAGCAGAGTGGTTTAATTCCCTGACAGAATGTGTGGGACACCTGATTCAAAGGATTATTGTAGGGTTATGTCTATTCTGTTTTTGATACATGATTATCACTTACCTCTAAATTACCCTGCAAGCCCAAGTGGATATGTCCAGTTTGCCAGCCCCAGCAGAAGCAGTCACTTGAGGAAAGGGGAGGAATGTGGGTGAATAGTGGAAGATTGGTGAGATTATTAGAAACACATTTAAGTGATCTACAACCAGGATTTAGAAAAATATCTGTATCTTACTAATTGTTGTTTATCTTTGTGTGCTTGACAAGTTGAACATCTGTGTTTATATACCATAGGTCTATGACAGACTTAGAGGCACCCCATCAGACATACTTTAAATTCCTACCCTGCTACAGAGGGAATCAAACCACAGGGGTAAACTATGCCTGTACAAATCCTTGATAAGCAAGTAAAAGCAGCAGTCAGTGATCCTCCAGCATGGAAGAGCTCAGTAGTGCCTGCATTCTTGCTTGTGTGCTGCTTTGACAGTTCCCCTTTGGGCAAAGTAACAAAAGTAAATACACTTCTTGTATTTCATCTGTGATTTTGTGGTTGTTCCTGTGTCCTGTCCATGCTGACTTCATAACTACAGGTGTATTTGTCTTTCCTAAACCACATCCTTGCACACTTGAGCAGTGGCTCTATTCTTTCTGAGTCACCTGTCCTTGCTTCCACCTCTTGTGTGCTTAATTTTTCATGTTTGAATTAGGTCAGGATCTCCTTGTTCATTTATGAAGGCCCTTCTGCCACTTTTGCAGGTTGTCCTGCTGTTGAAGAAGAGTCTAGGAAGACCCTCCTGCCAAGCTGTGAGGTTCAGACTTCACTCCCTTGTTTTCTAAACTCCTTCTCTGAGAGGCATCTAGGTGGGACTAGATCCAATCTTAGTCTGCAACGGTAAAGAAGAGTTCAGGCTCTAGGTTCTACAACAGAGTCTGTTTATTGCAGCTTGAGCTGGGTATCTCCAACAAGGGACCCTACCTATATATTACCTGTGCCTCTTAAGGTCTCACAATCTGACCACACACTTGTTGGCACAACATGCACATAACTGTTCAATAATCTTCCATGATGATTACATCTTCCTTTTCTGATCAGTTCTATCTTCCTCTGAGGGTCCCCAATCACCATCAGTTACTTCATCAGGACAATTAATCTTTGTTTTCCACCAGTTACTTCTCTTCAGCATAATTATTCCAACAGTCCCATTTATCCAACTTAAGTTTCGGTTAATTCATTTTACCATTGTACCAAATAATTTGGAACAGTTATTTAATTGTCTACATCTTGCTTGAATATTGTTCTAGGTGGTAGAATAAAAGTTTAACTAAGGTTCAGTCACAGGAGTTC
>NW_009969613.1:0-2183 GCF_000747805.2 Chaetura pelagica | reverse complement strand
TTTCCCTCTAGTCCCTTCTCCAGCCTCGTTGTTTTAACAGTCACATTGGGTCATCCCACTATGTGGATGAACGCAATCTCCCATATGATGGAAGGCAGTAAGATACGATGTGTTATTGCTAAAATTAAATATTCCTGAAATATTTAACTTCAGAGTAAAGTCCCCCCATAGTGAACTCTGTCATGGAGCTTGAATTAAAGGGAGGATTTTGGATTCCCTGGTGTCTTACCCTCATGGCTGTGAAGATTTTAAATAGTGAATGAACACTGTCTAGTGTTAGAGAGCACAGAAAACTAGGTAAGGCAAAGTAATTAACCCACTTTTTTTCAAGTGCAGAACAGAGCACCTGTTCTGTTTGTTCAGATTGTTTGCATTGTACATTGTGATCTCTACTGTACACAAGGTTCCCCTTTCCCTTCCTTCTTCAGATTATGTGAGCTACTATTGAAAATAAAGCAGGAAAACCACTTGTATGTGAATCAGTAATCAACTAGTTAGTCCTGGTTTTCAAAACCATTCAGGGTTGCCTAGAAGGAAATGGAAGACAAGAAAGTCCCCCAAATACTTTTCCTGAAATTCCTAAGGTCTAGCTGCAGAATATATAAAACCAGAGAAGTCAAAGCCATGCAACATCACACACCCTCCTTAGCCCCACATGCCTACATAGTCACCTGTGTCTACCATTCTACATTACATCAGTGGGGCTAGAGGAGCAGCCAGTTCTGCCACTGGGGATGGGGGAGACCTGGGCATCAATGATGAGTCCTGCCCTTCCTTCCCTGCATGGGCTGGGAAGATGCAAGCATTCATAATCTCTGTTTACAAACATAAATGAAGATCCAAAAAATACTAACAAGATCCACTTTTCTGAAAAAAAAAACCTAAGTCCCTGCTTCTTGTACACCAGCGCCATCAGGAGGTATGGGTGAAAGGATGCTTGCTACCTGTTAAGAGTTTGCAGATGGGTTGCACGTTTTAACTCTGAGCAGCCACGCACCACAAGCACTCGTGCCTAGAGATTATTTTGCCGTGGCAGTATCTTCAGAGTACCACGCTTCTCTACGTCACACAGACAGGTCATGGCTCCTCCCTCAGGATCAGTGCTTCTCGTGTGCAAAACCGGATGGCAGTCTTCCTGGGCCATGACCAGAAGGGATGTAAAGGTACATAAGGACCATGAATGTCAAAACTGCAGTTACCGATAAACCCTCTGCGGTCAGTGAGGCACAGAGACATTTCTGAAGGCCACCAGTAGAGCTTAACCACTGCAACTAACAAGGGCAGCTCCACAGCAAGATGCAGCACACATGAGTACCCAACTAAACACGTTGGCAGAGCCTGGGATAGACAGGTGTAGTGGTACAAGCAGCACAGGACCAGTCTTGCTCTGGACAAAAGAAACCACCTAAAGTAAAATCCTGTCAACAGAGTTCAATTTCAACAGAAAAAAAACCTCCAGTAATCAAGTCTGCTTCAACCCAGTGGACTTCCAGAGGTTTACGAAGAGACAATGTATGTTGAAAAGATCTGTAAAGGTCAGAATAACACAATGAAACGGCTCATTTGAGATTCCTTCCAGGTAGAGGAACCAGGGGAACCTCATTCTGCTGTAGACAGGCAACTGGCATGGCCAACACCTTAAGAACATCTAGTGCCACCAAGAGTAACCTGCTCATGGTTCTGTGCCTTGTCAAGTGCAGCTACCAAGAGGGACAGCTTGATGATTGGAAACCTTAGACATCTGAAGGCAAATTACTTGAAACCTCTCTTTCTAGAGCAGCTGGCAACATTTGAAACAAATGCAGGATCACACCTGTACCACTGCTGTCTGGTAGCAACACCCTCAGCAACATTTGTTTCAAGAATCGAGAAGAGTTACGTTGGTTCTGTCCGACCCCACTTCCTGGTAGCACTGATGATGACGCAACATTAGCAGCATCCACAGCAATCTGAAAAACAATCCTAGCTGATCATTGGGTTGTTTGCTAGGCTTCTCCCTTGTAACTACAGGGAGCACTGCCAAAATGTATGCCTCTGTGAGCAGCATTAGATCAGCACATTAACATCACCTAGGAATAGGGCAAGATGCTCTAATGTAGACCCCAGGGCTGTCAGTTTGCCATCTGATCCCACTGAAGATAAAACCACTGGTATGTCTAGGCACCTCTCTCAAGCACCTGGAC
>NW_009969612.1:0-2183 GCF_000747805.2 Chaetura pelagica | reverse complement strand
TTAGCCATTCTGTGATTCTATGATTCTATGAAAAATAATGCAAGTCTAAAAGCTGAAATATTTTTAAGATCATGAGGTGGGTTTACGTCTCACTCTGTTTTTAAATGGGATGGGGACTACATATTTATGACCCTTCAGCTTTTTCAGTCTGCATTTTCCATGTGTGTCAGATTTTCAGGTTTTTTGTTACAGCTATTTGCACTAGAAGAACACTTGTAAATGCAAAATGAGTTTTTGTCTTGCCTGTAATCTGGAAACTGCCACCTGGAAGAAATGGTTTAGAGTGCATGTTGAGAAGATAATGTAAGTGCTGGGTAGATCCAGGAAAGATAATCTGAAATAGGAATGTGAGACAGTGGCTCTCTCTGTTAAGGTCCATGACTCGTGAGGGTCAAGCAAGCCCTGACACTTGCAAGAAAGCATCTTGTGTGGTGGGTCAGGCTGGGACTCCTGGCAGGAGCCTGCACACATTCTGCAGTGCTGTGAGGTGTTTCAGGGTGGATGTGTGACAAGGTACTGCTTAAAGCCAAGTAGGAGAGAGCAAGTTCATCTGAAAATTTGTCTTCATGTTGGAGTTAAGAATGGAGGAGTCTGCTGAGCAAAGTGCCTTGGTTTTGCTGGGGAAATGTGCACCTGTTGATGAGATTGTCTCGTCCTCTGTATCTGGTCGTCAGACCTGACCAACAGCAACTCCAAGACTTCTCCATGCAACAGCCCAGCAGATGGCTGCAAACCACTTGGAGTGGGAAAATTCAGCATCCTGTCAGTTGGACTGAGCCCCCCAGGGACTGCCCAGGCAGAGCCCAACTGGTCAGCACTGCCCAGGGGGGAGAGAGGGAGACCACCCCATGCAGCTCATCCAGGTGAGACAGGCTGCACATCCCCCTCATCTGGAAGAGTCACATAATTCATGTTCCAGTCTTGGAGAAGATTGATGGACAGCATGATCAGATACAATATCTGAGTTCACAACATCTGGGTTTGGTGTGTTTGTTTTTTAAAGCATACCTTTTATCTAGGGATAGAGTAGCAGCTCCTTCATAGGTGAGAAGATGGTGAGTCTCTTTTCACCTGTTTCCTGAAGTTAAAAATGCAGCCGGGACAAAAGCTTCCTGTGTTTGTAACATATACTGTACATTTTTCTGTGGGATCAGCAAAGACATTCCAACAGGAAAAGTAAGCCTGTCTAGCATATTCAACAGGGCAATTTACCCATACCATGATTGAAGGCAAGGAAGAAAAATATCCAAGGACATAGAGTACAAAGAAAGTGAAGCACACACAAAAGTACCTGTGCCTGGAGTATGACAGGCACACAGATGGAGGCACAACAGACACCTAACAAGATTGTGTGTGTCCAGAGTGTGCATTTCCTAGGTTTTACAAGGCCTGAGATGACAACCATGGTAACTTATCTTCCCAGTCAACCCATGACCCCATTGTAATCCATGAATTCTCTATCATGATCCTCATATAGTTTATCATTTCTGTCTGAAGTGTGTCCTTGAAGAAGACCTAGTCCTTCTTTTTTTTGCAAATAATGACAGAAAAATGGTGGTGCAGAGTCAAATCATAAGCTCACCTGACTCATTTACCCTGTTCCTGACAGTGGCCAACACTGAATGCCTAGAAAAGCTGATAAGAATGGGGTAGACAAACAGTGACAGCTCCCTGCCTGCTCTCCTCGCTCATAGTGATTTGTGATTCAGAGACCTGCTGTGACAGAGGTGTTGGCTTTGTATTTAATAGCTTCTGATGGATTTCTCTTGTGCAACTTTCATCCAATATATATTCACAGTCATGACATTTAAGGCCACGAAGGACCATTAATTCTGCCCACTTACATATGACAAGTAATTCCATATGGGCTTCCAATGATCACTCTTACACTAAGCAAGTGAATCGTAACTTACTGCCAGAGGTGCCACTCCATCATTTCACTGGCTAATCACCTGCATCATTAAAAGCATATGCCTATTTTCAGGTGGAATTATCTGTTTGTAGTTTAAAGCTGTTAGTTCTGGTGGTGGTGGTGTTGTGCCTTACCCCTAGACAACTAAAAACCTCTTTAGTATCCAGCATTTTTGTTATAGAATGCTGGGTTGGAAGGGACCTAAAGGATAATCTGGTCCAACATCTCTAGGTACTACTCTTGTTTATATGAGGTGGCTCAGCACCCTGTC
>NW_009969611.1:0-2180 GCF_000747805.2 Chaetura pelagica | reverse complement strand
AAAACCTACTCTTTGGTGGTTTAGGGAATATTATGTTCTTGTGGAGAAATTGCTTGTAATATTTCAGTGGCTACAACTTGAAATGGGGGAAATATGTACAAGTGGTTTTCTTACCTGCCCTGCGAGCTTTGCATTGAAGCAGCCTGCAAGAGGAGGCTATCTTGGAGAGAAAATAACCCACGTTGAAAGGCACAGCCACCCTAGAGCAGATACCACTCCAGAGGTTCAGTAATGGATTTTTTTTCTTGGTTCTACAAGCAGTGGATGCCAAGTTTGACATTGCACAGGCAATGTCGGTGTCCAGCTTGGGAGACCAGAGCATGTGTACTCTATGTGACACCTGAACTTCCGAGCTCATGTATGCAGCTCCAGGACAAAGAGAGGTGGAAGAAAAGGCTTAGGTCACGCAGAATGGGTAACAGAGGAAGAACGAGTATTTGCATCATAGAAAAAATAATTAAGAAAACAGAGCAAAAGCATTTGTTTGAGGCATACAGTATGAACTGCTTATCTGAGCAAAAACCCCAGTAGTGTACAAGTCTACATGCTGGGCCACCTCTATTCTGCCTCAGCTTGACCAGGAAGATAAGTGAAACCCAGTGCTCTCTCCTCCTAATGTTCAGATCAGTCAAATTCTATCAAATTAGGAAAAGTCTACTCAAACTAGAGCTGCAGTAGGCTCCTCCAGTACACAGAGTGACACAGCAAGGCTGGTGTACTTAATTGAGATGGACAAGTGCTCCAAACCCCTGGGAGAGGAATCAAGAGCTCCTGGCTGAGCAAACAACAGTGTCCTCCAGGTCTGTTATTCTGGCTCCCCTGCCACTTGATCCCTTGCCCAGCTGTTGATGGTTTGCTTCCTTTGGGTTTCTCTCATCTTTACCACTCAAGTAAAGCAACAATGGTGAGTCTGCAGCTGCTTTACATTTTTCAGTTGACTTCCATTACAGAAGGGTGATTTTCAGAGCTTCAGCTGCCTAACTCCTCCACATTTTGTATCAACTATCACAAAACCAGATGAAACCATAGCCAGCTGAACTTAATGAGAACAAAACCAGTAAGGCACAAAAGCATTTTGTGACATGATCATTTCCATTTTGTGGTCTCTAAAGACAGAGGTCCCTGCTTTTCTTTCTGCTAACATTTCCGTCATCAGTTCCCTCACACACACTTGATTTAGGTCAGACTAATCCTGACTAATCAAGCTGCTCCGTCCTTCCGCACTAATGACCTGGATTAGAAGACAGGGGGATGGCTTTTTCCACAGCAAGCATTCAGATGTGCAGAGTATTCCAGACCTGTCTTAGGAAACATCCTCTATATTGCCCAGAAGCTGAAAGCTACAATTAGCCCAGGTAATGCCTCCTTGCTGTGCACCAAAGCATGAACATTTTCATGGCTGTCATGGATTCCAGCTGAATTTACGATTTTCAGTCTGCAAGAAGTCCCAACAGAACCAAGAGAGTACAAGAATCTGCCTGAAAAGCCGATGCTGCAGTTTTGCAGGTTTTCTTGTGCCCCAATGAGCTAATGTCTTCACTTAGGGAGATGACGTGGCACCCATTTACCCCTCCTCACCAGCTGTTGTCCAGCTTGGCTCAGATGCCCTGGGCTTCACCTCTCCTAGCTTCAGCACCTGGCTGGGTCAAAACTGACCACTACAGAAACCCAAATACCATGTCTGGCCACAAACCAAAACAAAGGATCTTAGCAACTTTGTTCCCACCAGACTGGGTGCTGCAGTCTCCTCAAAAACACACCTTCCCTGAAGAGAAAGTCGATTCCAGGATTCTACCCCAGCAAAACCAGGGCAACTAGTCAAGTACTGTTTTCAAAAGGGACCTCAGTAAAAACCCTAGACCTACATATGAGAGTTCCAGTAGGGACCTTGACCTGTGTGAAGTTTGCAGTTCTGATTCCTGTTCAACAGCAGAAGGAAGGGTAGGTTCTTACCTGTTCAGTGCAAATGCATAATGAAACCTCACATGGTGATGGGAAGCCAAGTCAAAAGTAGGCAGTTTTTCTAAAGTTTTCACCAGTTTCACAATGGAATCATAATCCTTCCAAAAGAAGGGAATAATGAAGGTTTAGGTGTACTGAGGTATGACTATATACATTTTCTGAATTAAGCACCTGGTATCTCATACTAAGTATTTTCAGTTCATTATGAATTCTATGGA
>NW_009969610.1:0-2182 GCF_000747805.2 Chaetura pelagica | reverse complement strand
TTTTTTTTTTCCCCTTTTGAATAAAATTATGGAACACATGTGTAAATTAAAATAAGCTGAACCCAATTTTTATGAAGACTCACACTTTCGAGCAGCTTCATCTTAACCCTCTCTCCAACTTGGAGGACTGGCCACATTAAGCATTACCAACAGTACTGGCATCTTGGGCTTCCAGAATGGTACAGGTGGTAGGTAGAGATCCATCTTACAACACCTAGAATATGCCCAAACTTGTTCTGCCCTGTTTTATGTCTAACACAAATCCTTCCCAATTCCTAATTCAGGCCAATGACTCCAAACCCAGCATCTGAGAGGCTGATGAGGTGGCCACAGCATTTCCCTGTGTGATGACAGTGCTTCAATGGGCACAAGGATCAGATGTGAGTTGAACGAAATCTGACTTCCTCGCACAGGGTAGGAGATGGAAAGAGACAGGTAAGTAGAAAATATTTGTGAAGGAAGAATTTGCCACAAGTCTGTCAGAACAGGTGTGGGCAACTATCAAATGAAGGAGAAAACACAATGAAAGGAGTAATTTGTGACTCTTTATCAGGGTTATGAAATGAACAGCAACATCAGTCACTGGTGAGAGATCTTTTAAACACAACAGTGAGTCTGCAGTTGTAACGTTACCTTCCACATTGAAGTCTACAGCTGGCAAATAATAAAATAACCAATTACAAAGCAATCAAGCTTACTGCATGAAAATCTGGTAAACAGGCTGCTTCAAACAACAACAGTCTTGCTGCCTTCCTTCCTCCAAACCTCAAAACTTCAATTACTGCTACCTGAACACTAGCTTAGATTCTGCTAACCAGCAGGGCACATACATAATCGTGGGGTACCTACCTACATTCCATGTCACTACGTCTCTGGGGAAAAGCTGATATGCCCTATTCTTCTGTTACTCACAGAAAAATAAACCACACAAGGGCTAAATAGAAGGAGCACAGAAAATAGGTAAGCAGAGCTCATTACAAGGTGGTTATTTAAGAAACAAAACATCACTTCTTTGAAATATCAGTTTCAGGCCTGTATTATTCACATACATCATCTGGCAGATGAAAGCTATTTTCAGAGAAGCCATATTTAAACAATAAGAAAAGAGTAATTACTTGTTTTGGTAGGTACTGATGGTCACGTGTGTAGAATAGGAGATCCCAAGAGGAGTGTCAGCTTGGTGAATAGTCCCTCTTGGGAAGTACAGTAAGTCACCTGGCTGAAAGAACATGAAATAAAATTGATGTATTTAGGGCACCTGGTCCAACCTTACTGTAGTCAAAAATAGAGGAAATAGTCTCTGAGCAGACAGACTGACAACATATTATCTTTTAAATTCACAAGACAGTGAGATTCTCCACTGTACACTTTAATAACATAAAATAAAGCACTCTAAGCCAGAAGTCAGATACCCTAAACTTTCCAACTTACTGTCAGTATTTACTATACATCTGTCTGAAAAGATGAGGCAGCTTATTACAGAACATGTACACTCCAACTCAGGTGCATAAAGGGAACAAAGAAGCAGCTAAGATGAACCTGCTGACAGTAGAGTGGGCTAGCAGAGGAGCACAGTGCAATGTGAATTTGGCCAGATCATGTTAAAAGAAATGACCAGTATTCCACAAGAAAAGCCAAATATTCTATAGAGATGGTTAACTGTTACAATACTGTTGTCTGAAATTTTCCAATAAAACACTTTAAAAACAAGTACAACCTTCCTACCTATCTTTCTTCACACCTATCTAAATTACTTCTCTACATTGATAAGAATTTACATTAGGAAAGTCAAGATAAGAGAGAAGTGAAAAGCACACAAAATTCCCTCCAAGAAGGAAAGATCAGTTTACTTATGGCCTCTCCTATAAACATCTATATAGTTGGATAGCACAGTCAAACAGAAAATTCATAAAGCAACAATGATGAAATTTGATTCCATTTTAATTTTAATTCCTTAAATTTGGTCACATCACCTATTTCTAAAAGCCTATCCACTGTCTAGCACAGATATACTTCAAGTGAATACTACTTGATTTTTCACTAAATCAAAAGGTTTCCTCAGATTATGAGGCTTGGCAAGATCAAGTCTCTTCATTCATTTATAACAAGCTGCAAAGCATCCTAGAGCAGTGATGTACAATTTACTTGTTCTGAAGCAAGCCTCTCTCTCTGACATGAATAA
>NW_009969609.1:0-2182 GCF_000747805.2 Chaetura pelagica | reverse complement strand
TGCCCAAGCAGGCACCCAGTCCTCTGGGGATGGACAAACTGAGACTGGGTCCAAGAAGAGACGATCTAAGCAGTTCCCCATGTCTGAGAAACACCTTTGCAGTCAGTGTGCCCTTTGCTGCTGCCTGGGCTGGGGTGGTTCAGCTGAGGGGGCTCTGCTTGACATCAGGCACCAAGGTTTTCTTTTCTGCTGTGAATTATCTGCCTGTGACAGAGGCCAGGTTTCCAGCCACAAAAGCTAAGGTGACCCCATCGAGCATAGCTGGTTTGGTGCCAGCAGATAACTGGGACCGTTTAGGAGGCAGTGAGATAAGCAGGAGCAGCAGGATCTTGGCCTGGGCCCAGGGCTGGTTTGGCAGCGGGTGGGACGTGCGCAGCTCCGCACGGGCTGGAGGGGAAGGCAGCTCCAGGCTGTGGGAATTGCAGCCTCTGTGGTTGGGATTAGCCTGGCTGCAGTGTGCACTAATCTAACCTGGTAAATATAGCTCGCTGAGCCAGACTGCTGCCAGCAGGGATTGCTTTTTGTGTCTGGGTCTGAGCTGTAGTAAAACTGTGGCTGTTAATGCAGCAACTGGTGGCTCAGTCGTGGAGCAGATCACTGTGGGGTGTAACTAACTCCATTTTATTTGTATTTCCACAGTTTGGGCAGGACCTCTCACTAGCCAAAGGTGCCTTAAAGCTCTCCAGGGAGCTGTGCAGGACGGGGGATTTTTTAGCAGGCAGAGCACTGAACTGTCCTGGGGGAAGTGCCAGCCCCTGGTTTGCATCCAGTCATCCTGAACGTGTGAATCCTGCATCTCCCCATTTCCCTGCCCTGTCTGCTGCCTCCAGTGAGACTCAGATCATAGAGAAGAAAACTGGAAGTTTAGTTTCTGGTTTTATTGTCATCTTGATTTTCTGGTGTTCTGCCAATTTACTTTGTCTGGTTCTGAGCAGCAGAAAAGCTGAGGAAATCAAAGAGAGGAAAGACCGTGAATCAAGCACCTTACTGTACTGGTTATTTGTTTGTTCTGCTGGTGCACAGACTGGGGAAGTGTTTGTGTTACTCTGGGACTTCGGGGTTTTTAGCTTGTTTTGGACTTTGTAACTTTGTTAAAATCTGGCCTAAAGTGCAATCAGTTTCTGTGTACATTTGCTGAGAGAGAAACAAGCCTTTCATACAAGTAGGAAACTTGCAATGCAGATGGGAGTCAGTCTCAGTAGCAACACTTCCAACATCTTCCTGGTGCCCCTGTGATGTCCCTGTACCACCCTGGCTGTTTCTAGGCCATTGCTAGGATTTTTTTCCCCCTCCCTTGGCCCTGGGAAGGTGAGAAGGATCTACCTTCAAACAGTCGAGGATCTCATTTGCCAGAGCAGAAATGGTTGGTGCCTTCAGAAACTCCAGACTCCTCCCATCAGTCACATTCAGATCATGTTGGCTCTGGTTTATCAGGGCTGAAATACTGAACCTGTTTTATATCAGCAGAGAAGATGCCATGTAGTAGATGGTTTCTCCTACAGAAACTTTTGTGTATCTCATCTGTGCACCTTTGAACATCTTGGCTGTGTCCATTGCAGAACAGGAGCTGCTTCTTGCCCGAGGCTGAGAGCAGGAAGCTGTAGCAATGAGCTTAGGAAAGGAGCAGCACGAGCAGCTCTAATGCTATTTTTAAATATTTTACATGAGAGCTTGATAAAGCCACCATCATGTTCATTTCATGAGAAACTGTGCAACTGTGCACTGGTGCTTTTCCATGCAGGTAATAGCAGGAAAACCTTGAATTTCCAGTTGTTGCAATTTGTTATAAACTGTTTATTTGTCTTATGAATTTCCTTGGAACCAACATGAATTTGTGAGCTGTCAGCCACTCCAGGAAGGAAAAAAGTAAACAAGGGCAAGGGTGGAGCTTTCCAAAGGTTTAAATATTTCTCCTCAATACTGTGACCCAGCTCCAAGCATTTTTGCAAAGCTCATTTTGCTATAAATGGGTTGAGTATTGCTGGGAAAACAACTCCCAGCAAAAGCAGTCACAAGAAACTAGTCTCTGAAGCTGAAAGAGGCCCCTGTAATCATCCCCTTCTGGAAACATCTGAGTGCAGGGCAGATGTTCTGCTTCTTCTCGCTGATTTTATTAATAAACTCCAAAGATTAGAGCAGGCAAAAAGTGAACTTATTAACAGGTTGGATCTGTTTGACAAAG
>NW_009969608.1:0-2182 GCF_000747805.2 Chaetura pelagica | reverse complement strand
ATATTTGAGCTGCAGATAGATTATTTGTTTTCCTTTGTAAATAATTTCCTAGCATTTTGCTTTACTAAGGGCAATTTGTGAGTCACAAACACCATTCCCATGACTCTGGAGTAGTAGTTTGCAGTGTTTGGCATCCTGAAGCAATTCTTAAGGAAGTTCAAGATACATGGAGCACTTAAATCAAGGTGTTGACATGGCAGAGACATCTTCAAGACTAGCATTGGCCAGGGCTTCTTACCAAGTGGCAGAACAGTGAGGATGCAGGTGCATTCCCAGCCAGCTCCCATCAAGCACATAGCAGCTGGGTACAGGAGACACTGGGCAGCTAAGGGCAAGATCTAAACTATTCTCTCTTCAGAAAAGTTGTTCTTAGGGGTAAGTTTCCTCAGTCCTCCATCAGATCATGACAGCACAGAATGCTGAAAGCAAAGGCTCAACTCCCAATTGCTAGACAGCAACTTCAGGAGCTTCACTGATGATTTATTATCAGAAATGAGAAGGACATTTTTCCCCTCACCCATCAGTATGTTCTGAGGTAAGCCAAAGTAGAGCTAGACTGGCAAAACCAAAATCCTGATCTTAATTTATCACCAATACTGCAGTTGTAAAAATAACCTCTTCCCTATTTTAGTAGGTCCTAGTTTGGTCTACTTAAAAACACTGCTTTGTTTTCTGCACGTACTCTGCTCTGCCTCCCCCATGCTATGAGCTAATTATTCTTCTCCATGACACTGGAGAGAAATCACTCACAGAAAATAGTGCTCCTGCT
Source organism: Chaetura pelagica (assembly GCF_000747805.2). NCBI lineage: Eukaryota > Metazoa > Chordata > Aves > Apodiformes > Apodidae > Chaetura > Chaetura pelagica. Next base: position 1,413 of record NW_009969608.1, on the reverse strand, counting down.
ATGCTGATCTGAACAGTGCTGTGACAGATATCTTATACCTTGTGATTTTTCAGGTGAGACTGTAGAGCTTCTCTGCTTTTGGTTAGCTGCTTTGGATCCTGTGCAATCTTCTCTCGACCAATAGCTACCAGCTCTGCAAAGCCATGAAGTAAGTCCTCATAGTGGCTCTCACTGACAGAAGGAGGGTTCAGTTCCACATACTTTGCTTTCAGAATGCCCCACATGTCATCCAAAACATCCTACAATATGAACACAGTTTAGTGATTCACGAAGGACGGAAATGAATCCTACAAATCAGCACACACAGCAGTAGAATGCAACATAAATAATGGAGTTTGATGCTAAAAATATACTTAGAGGAATGAAACCTTGCTGAGTACATGGAAACTGTACTGTGTTCTTACCTCTAATTTATAAGCCTCTTGGATTAAGGTGATAGGTAACTGAAATCTTTCCCCATGGCCTCTCAGTTTTGCTACTTGGTTTTCAAAGTTTTGCAGCTCCAAAGCGCAGGCATCAGTTTTCTGAGTACAGGACAAAATAAGCTATTAGGAAGAGCTGTTCCATTAATTTTTCCATTATCACTAGTAGCACAGCAGATCCAGGGGCTTCCTAAGTTCACAATGAGACCCTGAGATCCAACCAGGTTGGAAACTAGACTGACAAGACACAGCTCACTGGGTTCACATGGCACAGCCAGGAAGAGAATTCAGATCTTGTGTCTCCATCCAACATTCAACACCCATTTCAGCTTACTAATTCAAGAGAAGACATTAAAAGGAATAATGGACCTAGAAAATACCATTTTTTCTTACTAATTAGAAAGACTCAGTCAGGGATGGATTTAGATAGGTTGTCTCTGAAAAAAAGGGATGCACTTCTGGCATTCCTTCTCCAAGAGTAGTTACTTGACAGTATATATCTAAGGCAGAGGTCCAGGGGATTCAGCAGGTCTGAACCCAGATTTCAGCCTGGCAGAAAGTTATGCCTGTAAACAAAATTATGAACCTGTAACAAAAAAGTTTCAGGTCACTCTCTTTGCTTCACCAAGTAAATAGATGGCTGATGACCATTTTGGGAAGGATATGCATTTTTAATTGCCTACTAATCGCTATGAAGGTTGAAGGAAATAGCTTAACTGGTCAAATGCCATATGGTAAATTGCTCATAAATGCAAAATGAGTATATATAAACACTGGAGTCCTATTCCCACAGGGAAAAGCTAGTTTGGCATATGAAAAGCCATAATGTGTGAAATGTTGTACTTTGTGTAGCTCTTTTTCTTCTTTGCCTTAGTGTGGGGTGTATTTGATCTCAAAGGTTGTGGAGAGACTGGTTCCTCCAGTCCCAACTACTAAAAGGATTGGAATTAGATCTGACTATCTATTGGGTGTAGTAAAAAAAAAAAAAAAA
>NW_009969607.1:0-2181 GCF_000747805.2 Chaetura pelagica | reverse complement strand
ATAGGTCTCCCATGGTGAAAGCTTTCCAAAAATACTTGAGCCCAGGCTGTTTTAACCACAGTGTACACTTAAAACCTCAACAATTCTGCATTGTTTCAACAGATTTGTTTCTGCTATAGTATGCACCCTGCAAAGCATTTAATGTTGCTTTATTCTCTCCCAAACATTATCACTGCTTTCCCAAGTTCGGGATGAAATGTGCCCACTCAGCACTTGAGCTGCTGACCTTGGCTAGGCCTGTCTGTGCCAAACCTCCTCCCTCTCCCCACCCCCTTAAGGATTCTTCATGCCTTTTTCCTAAAGAAAAATACCTGTGCAATTACAGTGTTTTGACTCTTTGAAATTGATCACACCACTTTACTAAAATAACCAAGTTTATGTTACTTAAGCACCAGGGACACACACAGCTTGAAGAGATCTAGTAATCTACTGGTACAAAGTGACACCAATTTGACTACTACACTTAGTATTTCTTGGAAAAATTGAGCATTCATGACTAGTCATTTTCTGTAACACACCTTTAACTTCTGTAGCAGGTATGAATTGATTCATTTAACTGGACATGCTGCCAAGGAACACCAGACAACTCAAGCACATAGAAGTGAAGTCTCTGGAATGGCAACTACAACCTAGTTCAAGTATGTCAGAAGGTAAATTTCAAGACTCTTAACTGATGCAAGATAGATTTAATATGCAATTTTTAAACTATCCTCCTATGAATAATGTTGTACATACATCACATTTAGCAAAATACTAACAAAATTAATACCAACAAAAATCCATTATAATTGATCAGTGTACTGGTTAAATTTTAACTGTGACTTTTGTATGAGTATGCTCTACTTAAATGGAAGTACAAAGCAACTGATAACAAAAAGCTACATGAAATTAGACTAACTGAACATCCATCCCCTGCTTCAGATTGACTTAGAAGCACCACAGTCAAGCACTCAAAGCAAGATTAAAATGCTCCCTTATCTATTGGAGTACCATTTTCATCTACGCAATGCAGTTTTAAGAGCCATTGAATTTTCAGGAAACCAGATCTGCTCAATACTAACTGCATGTGAATTTTGCCAAGTGTCTCAGGATGGAGACAATTTCTGTTTTTCACGTTCTAGTTCACATTATTTGATCATGGCTCTTCTAGTTTTACATTTCTCTAACAGTGCTCTTAACTCAGTGACTCACTTATCACAACCAAGCAGCGAAGCCTACAAAAACTGCAATTCTGAAAGAGCAGTTTAGAACAAAGGAGCTAATGAACCCTGAAACTAGACATAATCCTATATTGCAACAATAGGTAGTATTTAACTGCAGAAGCTTAACAGGAAACATAGGACACCCACTGGAGAAGCATCTTTATTTACACAAGAATAGACATGAAGTGAGAGGCAAACCCTGCAGCCACTGTATGATCTACCATTGACTACATTACTTGAGACAGCAAATACTTTCATAAATTGAAGATTACTCAACATGATGACTAGGATGAATATTCAAGACCATTTTTGCTCAAAGCCTCTCAAGTACAGTTAGTGCTTTTCTTTCTTATTTCAACTAGAATCCATAAAAATAGCCTGCTGTTCTGTTTTATGAGATAGGCCACACTTCTGAAAGGCAGACTGTTTATTAGCAACTCAAGAAATGAAATTGCCTTTATGAATGTAATTTTTTTCAGCTCAGTATGTTGATTTACTAGGCTACACATTGTACAGCAAGTTACTTAGACAGCTGAAGAAACTCACAGAAGGCATCTAACTTACAAGCACACTGACTGTAGTTAGGAAGCAAGCCTTTCACAGCAAATTGCTAGCAAAGTGAGAGAATCAGGCTCATTCCCCCCAGTCATTTTAGGGTGCATAAATGCAAACTGTCCCTCCCTTTAAAGCAAGTGCCTGTATGATCTCTTAAGTTCTCATGCTCCACTCCATCTTCCATGATGCAGATGACAACATGTAGTATAAAGCACTTCCACCACTTGTAACAAGTTTAAGTCAAGGAACTCTGATGTTTTGTCATTACAAATACATCATCACCTTTTAACAGCTCAAGTCTGAGGAAATGAGGGAAAAACTTCACTAGGGACAAACTTCTAGGAAGCAAAGTATTTTGAGTATTTAATTATGACATTTCAAGCCTGTACAATGCAACACCATTAATCTGCTTTGTGATGTTTTT
>NW_009969606.1:0-2153 GCF_000747805.2 Chaetura pelagica | reverse complement strand
CAAATTTTCTGTAACAGGAGCCTCCTAATCTGTTGTGTGGAAGACTGCATATCTGGACACACCGGGTTTGGGGCAAAGCTCTCAGAGCTCACTTTAAACCCAGAGCAAATTTTGCATTCTGTGCTTGCTGCTGTCACTTCACCAGCAGTAGTGTGACCTGAGCTGGCCAGTACACACCAAGCTCATGTATCTCTGCATAGTGATGCAATCACACGAAAGTGACATTAATGTAGATACACTTAAGTAATAATATAATTCCGAGTAGTATCCTCAGAGGATGAATTGTACTGAGAACCAGTATACTGATGCTAAATTGAGCACTAAATTGAAGGCTTAAAATGAGGAAGCTAGTAAAAAAGATGTTAAGGTGAAAAGTGAGGAAATTAAAGTGTTGCAGCTCAGCATGGAGGCTACTTAAACATCCCATAAAATGAGTAATAAATGACTACCCCTAGGAAAAAAAAAGAGCAACTCAAAGAGCAGGATTGCAAATTAATAGGTATAGGTAAAGGCAAAATTCTGGAAAAGCTGAACATGTCTCTGTACAGGAAGGGAAGAACTCGGCTTATGAAGAGGATGATAATTAATGGCAGGTAAATATGAGAGAGAAATATGGGGATACTAAAAGGCATTTTGCAAAGCAAACAGCCAAAAGCATATAAACAAAGACTTGTTTAAATCTACAAAGAGCAGGAAGCCTTCTAAAGCAGACAAAGCCAGAGTCAGCTAAAGGACAAAGCACTACAAGAGGGGGCAGGATAGGAAGCAGCTGTGTGGCAGCTCTTCTGGCTGCTTCTCCTGGCCATGCTCTTTCCTTGTCTGGTGTCCCCTGCTCTGAATATTTCTCTTTCTTGCCACAGGCCCTCTCATAAGATTCTGTTGTTGTTTTTTTATTTTGGGATTCTATTTTTCTTTGGTCTGTGGACATTCCTCCATCACTGGGCAATGTCTATGGGTTGTGTTTCCAACTGTACCCTGGAGAAAAGGATATTTCCCCAGAAATATTTAAGTCTAGCAGCATTTTGAAAATGAAATGCCTGCAAAATCCCAGACCCAGAAGATCCTTAGGGAATTCAGTCTCTATAAATGTTTTGTCAACATTTTTTTTTGCCTCTTTTGTGGCTTATATTGCAATGATTGAAATGTGGGAGCATATGGTATAGCATAAGATATTAAAATGATAAAGAATACACAAAGCATCCTTGCAACAGCTTTGTGCATCTGCTTCAGCATCTTGGCTAAATTCCAATATGGGTTATTAGTTTCCTAAATTCCCTACTCTTTAATTGTCTCTGTGATAAGGTCAAATTACATCTATTCTAGTGTCCTGTGCATCTGTGCCTCAGTTTCCCAGCCGTACCATCTTCTGATTAAAGAGCTGATTTAAGATTAACCCTTAAGCCCAACTGCTACATCTTGCTGTATCAAAAAGGTCCTTGAGAAAAAATTAGTCTTTTCAGCCCTGCTTCTGGGATGCTCATACTCTGCTGATGTCTTTGGAGGGCTGAAGTGGGTATTTCACCTTTTCAGAGTGTCCTAAACCCTGAAGAGTGGTAGCCTTGTGAAGCTCAAGCACAGATACTTGAAGAGTAAGACACTATGGCACAGTCTACCATGTTAAATAATGTGGTGCTAGCACCTCGTTCTCCTCTAAGCACAATTTCATATGATAAACATTCCCCAAATTTTAGTATTGCAAAATAGTTTGTGAAATATAGAGAGGAAAGAACTGTAAAATACTGTAGGTTTATGGTGTGCAGCCTAATATTTTTTTTTCTAGTTTGTTCTCAGAATAATTTGGAGAAGTTTGGTATTTAATACGTAGAATGCTGACTTAAAATACTTTGTTTTGCCTTAAGGTCTTAAGATATTATGCAGGCACTGAAAGTAGTGGAAAATCTCTAGTTAACGAACAAAAAATGATTTTTCAATGAGGTAACCAGTCTATTGTAGAGGGTTTTATTCTACATTATACTATATATAACAATAGAGACAGGTTTCGGAATGAATGAAGGGAAATAATTAGTCAGAAAAAAACTATGATAGATCTCCTTATGTATTCATGAAAATGACACACAGAATCTTTTCCTTGTACAGGAGGAAAAATAAGCTGTGGTTTTGAAAAGTAGCTTGAGGGAATGGCTGGTAAAAAA
>NW_009969605.1:0-2177 GCF_000747805.2 Chaetura pelagica | reverse complement strand
TTGTATTCAGTATCAGTGAAAGCCTGCAAGCAGCTGGTTGCAGCAGATGCATCAAGAGTAGATGGAGCAGCTACTAGGTTAGAGCACTCCTTACTACTAACATCTTTCCTGAATAGCCTCTTGAGGATTTGAATCATAATTTGGAGAAGAGCAGGTAAAATGGTTAATTTCTGGAAAACACTAAGGATTTGGGTTATAGTATTAGCAACTAAGCACTCCTACCTCCTTGCCCAATTAATTACAGTTCTTTACCCTATACTGTTTCAAATGGAATAAAGAACTCAGGCTTCAGGCTTTTTCAAGCTCCAATAATACACGAGGTAAGTCTCTTCCTCCTCAAATGCTTTAGTGTTTTTTAGTGCTCTTTCCTTGCCCAGTACATTGTGTGGGCAGAAAGGAAGCATTTTCAAACTGATCCATGGCCCAGTAATTAGCAGCCTTACAGCATTTCTCTCCTTCAGAGAACAAGTAGATTCCATTAAGTGCGACTAAGAAACTTGATGACGTCTTTTACCCAATGCCTACCCCTTCTGAGCAACATATGGGATATGCCCCACCATACCAAGAAGGACAATGGGCTTTATTAGTGTTGAATTCAAAGGCTTTCATTCTAGTCTACTGGAGGAGACACTGCCACAACATCAGCAGCCTGAGGTGCAAGCAGTGCTTTGTGTATTTTCTGCCTCTCTTCCATATACACTCAGCTTATATCACCAAAGTCATATCTTCACCTTCTTGCTATAATGAAGACACTAATTTTAAACAAACCACTATTAGCTTTCTTACTGCTTACATGACAGCAGTTCAGAAGGACTAAAGGGAAACCTCTCATGCTGTGGATTCGAGGAAAAATAGAAACAACTTACCAGTGACCTCAGTTTTCTGAGAGTGGTTTTACTTAATAAGGCAGGTGCTGGACTTCATAAATAATCAAGAGTAAGGAGCTCTCTCATCTTGGCACAGTGCACACAGATATTCAGAGGTCACTTTAAGTGGAGAATTGCTTCCAGTGAGAACAGCTTTTGCAGTTGTCCCCTACATAAGCAGCCACCTGCTACTGGCATATCATGCCAGAGGGTGGGTGTATTGGAGTGTAAGACACATATGGCTGACCAAGTTAATTTTTATTAATGTTAAATCCTACCAAGATGTTTTTGGAGAATAACTTCACTGAGCTGTATACTGGAGAATTCCTTTCTACCATGGGACAGTGTGAATGTGCAGCATGGAACAGTATTTGAGGAAGAAAGTGATGAATGGTGGAACAAACTCAGCAACTGGGTGAAGGGATAAGAAGACTTACAGATTAAAAATGGAAGCTAATCAGGAAAGAAAAAAAGCACGTGAAAAAGGAAGAAAACATGACCTTCCATGGTTATTAACTGGTGGGAGTAATACATGAGGGGAGAGACAAAAGAAAGGTATTAAAGAATGACTAGAGTGACAAGAACAGACCAAAGGAGAGCAGGCAGAAGAAACAGCCTGGGATTAGGATAGCAGGTTCCCTTCCAAGGGAAAAACAGAAGTTAAGGGCTTCCTATTGTCAGTAAACATCTGTGAAATTCTGTGGTGAAGTACTGTGCTCTCTTCAATGTTGATACAACTAGAGGATGACCAACCTTGTCACTATCAGTTCCATTAGCTGACAGCAGTCGATGTACATGTGGGAGATTTGACTGTTCTAGTCCTGACACTGTCAACTGCCAACTGAGCTAAGGAATTCACACCACCAGAAGCATCCTGTTATCTTTTAAGAATGACTGTCAAAAGGGTATGGGCACAGGAATGAAATGGAGAGAAACTTGCTGCTAGTAGGTTTCACAGCTATTTGTGAGCCAGAATAAGGTGGTACAAGTTCAGCAATCCTGATTTCCATATCCCATCTCACTTTCATATCTTGTTTTACGCTCCCTCTGTTCCCCCACCCAGAGCTCTTCCTGCTGTCCACTTCGTCTCTTGCAACTATTACCTGTCACCCCTGCTCATGCCCCCATTTGCCAACTGGTGTCTCTTGCTCCCACATTCAGTCCCCCTGCCCCTTTCCATTAAAGGGGTCTCCAGTGATTCTGCTTTTTTTCACGCTGTCTCCCTGTACCTCCTACGTACTCCTTCCTACATCACACATGCCCTGCTCCTTGCCTGTTGCCCCACCTCCATCCCAAACTGCTGCCCTCTGG
>NW_009969604.1:0-2179 GCF_000747805.2 Chaetura pelagica | reverse complement strand
AAAAAAAAAAACTTGTCTCTGCATTTCTGCACTTCCACCTTCCCTTCATGGCCCTAATATATTTACCACATCATCCTGTCTCCTGCATGGGGTCTGTGTCAGCTGCAGGCTGGAAATGGTATATGTGTTTATCATCTTCCCCAAGGTCAAGAATAAGAGGTGGTTTCAAAGGCAGGTTTAAAATGTTACTGTCCTTTGTATAAAACAGAGCCATTTAATCTCCCTAATAGTGACTCTAATTAAGGATGCAAATATTCAATTAATCTGGAATAGGCACTGGGCTTCATAATTGACTCAAATAATGTGAACAAAGTAATTGGCCTGGGACTACAATTTATCTTTTCACTCTCTGCATTTCAGAAAAGGATTACTTTGCTAGGAATTCTGTTGTATTCACACAATTGGGTGACAATGCTCTGGTGATCTGGGATATTTAATTACATCAAGTCCACTCCCTAGCAGCACACACAAAGATGACAACTTTCTATGTTCCCAGCACACTATCCTCCCCTTTGCTGTCCTGGGGAAGAGGTGTATGGAAGGACATGATTTTGAGGAAGGTATATTTATGAAGTGCTTAGAAGCTTGTACCTCACAGCAATTGTTTGACCTGAGTAAGACTGATAAATTATCATTACTGACACTTGGTAATAGAGACATAACACAGCGTGCCATGATGGAGACAAAGAAACCAAGGAGCAACACTTGAATGGTGGCAAGATGCACAGCACCATGCAACAGGTCCAAGCCTACTGGCTGAGACTCAGGAGACCTGAATTTATGCACCGTTTCTGCAGAAGAAATGGTGTGATCTGTGGGATCAATCTCCTACCTTGCAACTTGGTAGTCCCACAGTGATGGGTAGAACATTCACCTCTCCTGTTGAGCTAGAGCTCAGTGATGGTAGTGACAGGTTTTGTACCCATCATCTGGGTGTTGGACAAGGACCACAGAAGAGACAACTCATTCCAGGTGTACTACAAAAACCAACCTGGCAACACAAGTACAACTTTCAACTCACCTCTATCCTTGACCCTACCATGAAGAAAGACCTTGCAAAATATTTCTCTCTCATAGGAAGGGAATTTTGTACAGGTTTACTACTTTAGGAGCCTTTATTACAAACAAAACACTTGAGTTAAATGGAATGCCTTGGCTCAGATGAGGCAGTCTCTTTCTCCAAACAAAGGAAGGAAATACTTTGGGAGTTCTGAGGAACATGCTACTTGTCTGTAGTACAAAACCAAAAAACTGGCTGTAATACTCAGGAGCAAGCAGAATCAAATGATAGGTTATTGTTAAATACCAAGTTTCAAGGCATCTATCACTATCTTGATGTCCTTTCACCTCCAGTGAACTGCAAAGCCTTGATGTTTGTAAACGATAATGCTGCACTGAAGCAGTCAGGTGATGCATGGCCTCATTTTCTCTTGACAACTATGGAGAAGACCAACATGAAGCTCATGCAACATGATTGTCACACAGTTAGAATGAACATTCACAACCAATCTAAGTCTGCATTTTCTTCCAGGAACAAATTATTCCTGTTTATCTGTCAAAAAAGAACAGCTCTTCCCCTGTACTGAATAATATCACCCTCTTAGCTAAAATAAAGTAAGAAATAAATAAGAAGTAGGAGGGCTTTTTTCTTCCAAGGTGTTCACCAAAGGCCTAAAGATCTCCATGTGGGAGAGGATGGCATCAGACATGGAGAACAAGAGCCCCTTCCAGTTGAACAGATAATGCATGGTTTCCCTTCTGAGCTTCACCAAACCCAACACCACCTCACTGACACAGAGCACCTTGGGAGGTGACCCATCTCTTTAGAAAAATGCATGAACAGTTGCAAGTCCAAAGGTGCAGATGTGAACCTCGGGTTCTCAAGGTATTTGAACACAGGTTATCAGATGTTACACTATGACTTGCACCTAAAATCCTAAACTTTCACTACAATTTAAAAAGATGTTTAAAATACATGTTGTAAGAAATTATTTTTTAAATATAAGACCAACTTTATGGTCTTACAGATTAAAATATATATACACCTCATTCTTTTAGAAGACATATTTTCAAACATACCTTCCTGGTACTTGGAAAAGCTTGGAATGCTGGGGAAAGACTTTTTGCAAAGGCATGTAGAGAGAGAAAAAGGGATAATGGATTAAAACTGGAAAAGGGG
>NW_009969603.1:0-2179 GCF_000747805.2 Chaetura pelagica | reverse complement strand
ACACATGTATTCATGTCAATCACTGAATGCGTGGGTGCCAGTCAATAATTCAAAACAGTTTACTTTTCAAAGTCTGATGTCATTGCTTTCTCCAAGATGAGCAATTACTAGAGAGGGAGTAGAGAGGCTACGATAAAGGCATTTAGACTATTACAGCCCATTTCCACAGAATGTGTGCTGCCTCCAGATTAAACAGAAATTGATGCTATTAAATACATAACTCAATATCATCTTGAACTGGAAGGCTAGGAACTTCACTCGAGTTCTCAGGACAGGAGGGATTCAAGCCTATCCTTATAAACATATGCAAAAGAATCACTGTTCCAGAGAAAGCCAAGAAAAAAGAAGAAGGGAAAAGGAATCGGATATAAAACAAGGTGGAAGCCAACTCTTAACCCCTCATTTGATCTACTCAGCATCTTACAGGATGCCATTAGATTACTAACTCAGTTTTTGTTGCTAACAAGGAACAAACAGATGATCTTCTAAAATACATTCTGAAAGGTAATTACAAGCATTGTCACTGAAGAGCATTTCTCTGAGAGTCCAGATCAGAATCTCCATGGAAGAAAATTAAGTCACATAGTGCAAATAAGAAACATACCCGTCTCTGCCAAAGCTCCAAACTCTAGCTGCCCATTAACCCACTTAACTGCTGGTAGTGAGGCCTGTTTCCTGACGTGACACCCAAAAGATTTCAAAAGAACAGACTGTTCCAGTCAACTTTGAAAAAAATACACACACAACTGCATGAAAATGATCCCAGCACCCTCTCTGCACAAAACACAGCCTCACTATCTGTCTCCCAACAGTCACTTCCAAAAGCAAAGGCTTTGTCTTCCTACTGCTGTACTTATTCATGTTCTAATCACACAAATCCTCAGCTGGCACTACTTCAAGTAGACTCAGGAGCTCAGAAAGACGTTGTATCGCTGAGAAATACTTACATCTGCAGAATAAAAACAGTTGTACAAAGACAACTTTAAAATGCAGTGGGATATATGTGTGTGTGTGTATATACATATATTAGAAAATTCACCGAAGGAAAGAAGAGGAAAAAAATCCAGCAACTATAAAACAATTTAAAAACCCTGCCTGGATAACTTCTGCTCTTCTTTGGCAATCACATCTTAAGAAAAAGAAAAAAAAATAGGTCTACCTCAAGCACACGAGATTTCTTGTGGAGTGAAACAAGTCAATTCCCATAACACCAAAACACAGACTTTAGAAGAAATGCTAATCCAGAAGAGTGGGTGATACCCTGGGATGTACTCACAGATTCTATTACAATATTTTCCACAATCTCCATCCTTACATCATGACAATAATGTAATTTAAACATTTCAAGGATCTGTAGCATAAAAATACTACTCATAGATGGAAAACATTTGGAGAGAAGGTCAACTGATTTTTTTTCACAGCAGTAAACTCCCTGCAAAGCAAATCAGCAAGGGTTAGACCAAACTTTGCCTCACAAACCACAAGACCCACAATATGAATAAACAGAAACTGCATACAAGAACAAGCAGAACAGCTTTTCACAGCTATGGTGCTGCATGCACATGATGAAATGAAACAAGGAAGAAATGGGGGACAATGAGGAAAAGTAAGATGAGGGGAAGGGAAGAACTGCAGAGCATGAAAGACCTGGAAGAGAAGCACAAAAGGTATAGAATTCTAGCCGGTTGGGCTGGGGGGAGTTTTTTTAGTAGTATAAAACTAAAAGGATGGGACAAAAGGTTTCCTTACCATTCCAGGTGTCATCCTTCTGATCTGCCTCTGGCTACTACAGGGGTTTTTTTTCTACTTGTCTGATTAACTTCCTCCTGACATGGTCAGTTGGTGCATGACTGTCAAACACTTTGACCCACAGTTTTCACTTCCATATTTACACTGCTTTAAAAATACGTATGCAGGCAGCTACAACCACCAGTTTAAATCCTCAAAGCTATACGTGAAATTTTATAGAGAAGGACAAAAAAGAAAAAAAAAAGCCCTGTCTATGATTAAAAAAATGTAGTTGTTGTCAACGAATCTGTTTAGAGACAAGGAAAAGATGCCCTCGAATTCCTCCTTCCCAGTATTATTTAGGAAATGGTCACTTTCCAGATCAGCCTGTAGAATTCACTCGCCATCAGCCCGGACAAGCAAAGCTATCGTAGCAAGTTATGTCGGGGAA
>NW_009969602.1:0-2179 GCF_000747805.2 Chaetura pelagica | reverse complement strand
CTGTGTCTGATGATTGCATTATTCTTTAAATGCCCTTCAGTATAATCTCCAGAATTTTTCCATGAACTGAAGGTAGACTAAGAGATGTGTGGTTCCCTGGCACTTCTTTTTCCATTTTGTAGGTTGGAATAACATTGAAAATTGTTAAGCTGTGTGGGTTTTCTTTTGGTAGTTTTTTGGTTTTGTTTTTTTTTAAAGTGACACTGAGCTCTTTTTGGCAAATAACCTTTAATTTCAGACAAACACACACACAAACTGTACTAAATATGTGTTTCATTTGAACTGATTGATTTGTTTTCATTTAGGCTGCTGCTTTGGCAGTATGTCAGTACCTGGCTGTAGAGTCTACACATCCTTCATCTCCAGTGTTTGAAGACTGCAGCTCTAGTGAAGCTACAACACCCATCACAGTGCAACATATCCGACCCACAAAAGTGAAGAAACGCAAGCAGTCTCCCATTCCACCCCTCCCCATTGTAGTTCAACTTATGGAAATGGGATTTCCTAGGAAAAACATAGAATTTGCATTAAAATCTCTGTCTGGAACCTCTGGAAGTGCTTCTGGATTACCAGGTATTTAATTTAATTTAATGATGTTAGAAAGAAAAGGACAGTTATAAAATGCTATGTACAAGGGAGCAATGGTTGCTTCTCTTTTTTGGATGGTGTCTTAAAAGTGTCAGAGAGTCCCTTAGAGACAGAGTTTCTTTTCTGTATTAGGAGTGGAAGCCTTGGTTGGCTGGTTGTTGGATCACCCTGATGTTCAAATTACCGATCTCTCTGATGCTGATACTATCTCTGATGAATATTCAGATGAGGAAATAGCAGAGGAGGTGGAAGAAGCTGAAGCTGCTTGCCCTGTGGTAAGTATCAACTTACTAAAACCTAAGCCATGCTAGCTGGCTGCAAATTTTGTAATTTTTTCCTTTTGTGAACTTGGTTAGAGGACACAGACATTCTGCTGTCCCAGGCTTGGTTAGAGGACAGAGACACTCTGCTGTCCCAAGCTTTCAAGACTGTAACAAGGAACACGTTTTTCATGCGTTTCTAAGGCATAGTATAAAAGAACTAAAGGATAATCTAGAAATATTTATGCATGAATAGCATAGAGGAAGAGTGGAATGCAGGTAGATGTTTCACTAGTGATGCTATAAGCATCCCTGATAGTTGGTCTCAGTTTCATCTAAAGTACTCAATGCTATAGTGTAGTATTTGCAAAGAGCTTGTTTTTGTTATTGTTAATTTCTTGAACCTTTTTCCTTTGGTCTGAAAAACAAGTATATGTTAGTTACAAGGGACGACTGAGGATTTAGTGAATAAATAGCAAAAAGATGTTAGTGAAATAACTTTGCTTTTTTCTTATAAGAACTATTTTCACTTATTGGTGATAAAATTACCTTCACACCGCCTACTGAGTGTGATGGCCTTAATGTGAATTTGTACTAAGCCTCTATTGACTTTCAGGAACTGTTTCAATAAAGGTTTGCTGATAAAATGAAATGAGTTCTGTATTTCTGTTTATTTTTAAGGGGTTATGTTAAGTTTTCTGGTGCGTGTGGGATTCTGTAGTTCAAAGAAATAAGTTGTATTTTGAAGGAAAGGAATTTGACATTGGATTCTAATATCTTTATCAGTATTGTAGAAGGAAACTGCTGTGTATTGCCTCGAATGAGAAAATGTAATGCTCAGAACAGAGTTTTCTGAGAATTCTCATTAGAAATGGAATGCAATAGTTATCTTAAATTACTGGAGATTACCATTCAGCACTGTTGATTTGTTGGGTTTTTTTCCTCTCCAAACAAGTAACCTAAAAAGTGGAATGTGAATGTGTATCTCCAAGGCTGAGTAGAATACCCACAAATTCTCTTTTTTCTAATTTTCTTTGGCAAGCACATTTTCTAAAAGCAGCTTCCAGCTTGTTTCACATTTTTGAAAATTTGCAGTTATATTCCTTGCCAAGTAATTTTGGAAACAGAACTTTAAACTGAAGTACATCATAAATGTTAGCCCTATAGTGGGTTTACCTGTTGAAGATTTTACCCATTTTGGCATGCAGTTTGGATGTTACATGTGTGTGTTTTTGTTGGGTTATCTTCAGTCTTTTCTAACTATTTTATGTATGTGAATTGAATATAAATTTTGTATTTGTTATATGTTTATTTTGTTGTGTTTTTTTTTT
>NW_009969601.1:0-2177 GCF_000747805.2 Chaetura pelagica | reverse complement strand
AAAAAAAAATTCTTTTTCTTAAGCTGAATGAATATGGAATTTTATATTATGTACCTTTGGAATGACACTGTAGACTTGGAGTGGGGGTTGGCACCTGTCACCTAAAACAATAGGTAGGAAATAAATGCATTCAAATTACCATTATACAGATTAGGCAGTGTCAAAGACAATGCCATCATTCTATTGTTAATATTAAGAGCACTTGAAAGACAAATCCAATGAGACATTGTATAGAGTTCTCAAAAGTGACTGTAAAGTGGGGGAGATCATTTAGTGTCAGCACATTTTAGTGCTGCTATCAAATACTTCCCCTCTCAGGGTCTACCTGATGAATGCTTAGTGAATCCTTTTGTTATATGTTATTGCTTTCCTTTCTTTTCCTTCATTTTAGTTTCCTGATTGTTACAGTAAAGTATTAAGTTGCATTTGCATTAATTTGAAAGGCTGCTTTCAGCACTGCTTTCACCACAGCCAGTCCAACTCTGCTTATGCTCTTCGTAGATCTCCAACTAAGCAAGTCCCTGAATCATCTAAGTGGTGACCCAATAGATAAAACAGGTGTAAGTCAGAATTAAACAGGCTTCCCACCTTCGCTGGTCTGTGCTGCTGAAAAATGTTGACTTTCACATGTGAGGAAAAAGAATTTCCACTTAGAATAATTTAAAAACAAACAAATAAACCTTAAGGCTTTTTTTGTGAGTATGTGCCAATGCAGCCTATTTATCAGTTTGCAGTAGCTTGTTTACTGCTTTGTTTTATGTTCCCTTCCTAATGTCACCAGAGTGCTCCTGGGGAAAAATCTAAACCAGCAAACATCAAACTGACAATAGGCAAGATAAGTATTCCCAGACCTTGCATCATCTGAAACAACCACAATAAATAATTAAGTGCAGCCATAGCATCAAGTAAATGTTTGACCAAGAAGGGATGTCTCACACTGCATTTTAAATGTCAGCGAAGTCTGGTTCTGGTGAACAACTGTATGGAGCAAATGTAATGGCAAGGAACCTGAAAATGTCCAGTTTCTGTACTAAGTGGCAATGCAAGTTATTATCAATAAACACAGATGTGCTCAAGGGGTATCAGTTAACTGTGATCATCCACATAGAGATTCTGTATGTGTAGGACTCTGGGGCTCCAGTGACACTGTGCTAAAAGCCATAGCTTCTTCTCAGGCCTCTTTTAAAGGAAAACACAATGTCAAATCTATATAAAAAGAAACTACTAGTGTCTCTGACCAGTCACTCTTCCTTTGCTTCCACATACAAGCATGCTCTTCTAAGTCGTTGCATGGTCTCATCTG
Organism: Chaetura pelagica; assembly: GCF_000747805.2. Lineage (NCBI taxonomy): Eukaryota > Metazoa > Chordata > Aves > Apodiformes > Apodidae > Chaetura > Chaetura pelagica. Next base: position 874 of record NW_009969601.1, on the reverse strand, counting down.
TGTCCCAGGTCCTATGCAGCGTGCTTTGTGAAGTCTTGAAGAAAGAGGTCCAGCTATGTACCAGGGGTTCCTTGTTTATAGCTTCTCTGGATACTTAACAGGTGGTTTCATGCAGCTGGTAATGCTTCAGACTCCATATTTTTTATATTGTTCTTCCTTTTGCCAATCCAAACAGTTGATGCTAAAGGATGTTGGAGGCAGTTTGCCTCACTAACAGTACTGCTAGTAGATCCCCAAGTAATGCACTTTCAGAATCAATAAGCATCAGAAATTCTATTGTTTAGTGCCTGGAGAATCATTACTGGTATGAATTGTAAGAATATTATGTTGATGCAGTACATTAAAAGAATGTATAGTATAATATAGTCTTTGAGATAGGCACTTAAGTACTCAAGGGGCGTAGATAGTCATCCAAACACACTTTGAGAATGGAGAAGCTGAACCTCACCCATTAACTGCATGCAGAAGAAGTCTGCAGTATTCTTAAAATACATTTTTAAAATGACAGTTGCTTCTAGGATTTTAATTTGTTCAAGGAGATCACTTCAATTATGAAGTGAATATTCTATTACAGTTTAAAGCTACACTAATGTCTTTAAATCTTTCTCACTTTAAAGTTGTTGTCGTATAGGGATTTAAAACAAGGCTTTCTACTTGATCTGCTTGACTTAGATACTATAGTGTCTTCTGTGATGATATATAAAGGCCTAGTTGGATTGCATGGATATAAGAGCTTGGCTACTGTAAATCAGCACTGCTTTATTGAAGTCAATAGAACTATATGGAACTACCTATGAACTGGAATCTCCTACTGTTCCAATTTGCAGTATGAATTTATCTCTTGGAACTTCTTCATATTAAAAAAAAAAAAAAA
>NW_009969600.1:0-2175 GCF_000747805.2 Chaetura pelagica | reverse complement strand
ACACATCCAGGGATGGTGACTCAACCACCTAATATAATTCCTAATAGGATTTTTCAGTTTGGGCTTCTTTCCCCCCACCCCCCTCTTCTCTCATTTTTCTAACCTACTTTAAATCAAACCTCTAGCATGCTAGATGTGTTGCAGATGAATCACACTGTGCACTGCACTTATGCATATCTGCTGTGCAAGTAGATTGTCAGCTTGTATTTGATAACCTACCAGCAAATGAGATTTTTTTTTCTGGAAGCTTGGGATACTGGCATTGTTCTCTGAGTGAGAATAATGCAACCACTGTTAATAAATCAACTTGGGTCTGAGGATGTTTCACCACTTTTGCTGCCTCCTTGATTAGCATTATCCCCAGAGGTACACATTAAAGAGGAAAATATATAATCTGGGAAGCCTTCCAGCATCATCTTTGAAAATGTGAGCTCAATGCTTTACTGAGATTCCTTTGCTGGAGGAATGCTAATAGCAATGCTGGAAATGTGTTCTGGTTGCACCCTTAAGAGTAGGGAGACACACAGAATAGCTCCACTTCTTTTTCTTTTGTCATCAAGACAAGGTGATCAGCACAGGATGGATCTTGTACTGTTCCTACACAGTTCTGTGAACTGGTCCCAGAAGAGCAGCTTCAGTCACTCCCTTTTCTCCCACTTGCTCTCTTAGTCTGACATTGCATAAAATATATGTTCCATGTTTTCCCATCTCAGCCTGCAGATGATTGCCTGCAGCAGCAGCAAGTGGACACGGTCCCTCTGCTGTATCAGTCAAAGCCTGAACTTCAGCCATAAGGATCTCAGGAATTTCTTCTGACTATTCCTACGAGGTGTCAGCACAGCTGGGTAGTAACTCCTGATGCCTCCCTCCCCACCAAGGGAAGAAAAATGTGCTGCAGAATGTGCTGATTTGCAAAAAAAATATTTCACAGGGAGGGTTTCATTTTAGCAAAGTTCCAGCTGTGCTAAATGAGCAGAAAAGGGATTTTTCAGCACATCAGCAACATCTTGGAAATGGAACTGCCACATCCTCCAGCACTTTCTTAGGAGTCAGTTTTCCCCTTCCTCTGCACATAGCCTGCTTGGGTCTTTGGAATTTACTGGAACTAGGAGTTCAGCAAGACTGTAGTACTTGGAGCCTTGCTTTTTAACACCTCTGTTTCTATTTGCTTTCTCTTGGCCAGCTCTCTGCCAACATCATCCTTTGCTTTCCAAGAGGTGGTGAAAAGCACAGAATCCAAGGCTAAGCTACTGTTTCTTAGATTGCATTTTGGGGAGGCAGAAGCAAGTAGATGCCTTTGTTACTGTTTTGCTGATGAGACAACTGATGCACAGTGAAGTGAAGGGTCTTACCAATAGGCCCCAGCAGCTGTCTTTGAACTACATTTGGATCTGCTGCAACCCAGGCAGTGCCAGGCTGTTCCAAAGGGGTCTCAGCTTCATCATCAGTGACTCCTTTTGAGGGGTGTCTCAGGCTAAGACTCAAAAAAGTCATTCCTCTCTCCTGCAAAATGTAGGACAGCTATTTTTACGTAGGTGCATCAAGACAGGGTTGGATTTTTTCCTGCCTGTTTATCACTTTCAAATTCATATAAAGGATCCTTAATTATGTTTTGCAAAGGCATTCACCCTTCCAGCTGAACAGCTATGGGGAATACCATGTGTTATTTGCTGTTTCTACTGACATTGCTAAATTTTCTGCAATGTGTTTCAACATTTCTAGACGTTTTTCCTGTGGAGCTTTCCCTTCCATAGGAAGGTTTTCTGTTTCCTCTTGATTTGAGATGAAAAGAAAATTGAAAATCATATGAATTTTCCCCACAGGACAGAATTTCATTTGCAATAGCTCCACTTCCAGCTAATGTCAGGAAAAACACATACAACCACAGTCAGTTTGCTTAATTTCAACCCTGCATTTATGACTTTCTCTTTTCTGTTGCTGTCTGCAGAGCAATGACATCAGCACACTTTACTCTGAGCTTGAAAATATCCATAAAATCCGAGAGCTAGTGCATTAGCAAGTAGGATTTGTTAGCACCTATTTAATGTACTCAACAGCAGTACGACCTTGGTTCTCTGTCATTGGTGAAAATGAAGTTGCCTTCTAGTCCAGTCCATCTAATTGCTGCTGAGGTATAATAATAAAATCATAGAATGATTTAGGTTGGAAGGGACC
>NW_009969599.1:0-2174 GCF_000747805.2 Chaetura pelagica | reverse complement strand
CTTCATCCTGGCTCAAACCAGGACAACTTTGCATCCATTCTTTTTAGTTAAAAGCAATTTATGTGACAATTTAAAAGATGCTGCAGTTGTGAATAACAACAGCAGCAACTTTGGTGAATGAACATTTTCTTTCAATAGATACAAACTGTTGCATTTATTTTCCTTATTTCTGGGACTCAATTATCCTCAAAGTCCTACTCTAGCTTCACACTGGTATGGGAGCTACAATTGAAATCCACCATGGCAGAATGATACAAAACTTAAATATGCTGTGTGGACTCCAGCCTGCATCCCTACTGCTGATATTTTTTTACTCAATAACTCTGACATTAAACTTTGTTCTGTTTACTATTCTCCTTTAGATCACTGAAATAAAGCTGTTTTATTACCTTATCAGAAATCTTTAGCTCAAAACATTAAACAAAAAATATTTGTCCTCTTGCTCAAAAACCTTTTTCATAAGTATAGAAACAAAATGAACTCCTTAAAAATCAGTTTGTGTATTAATCTCTTGAAGGTGCTTTACACTTTTCTGAATCAGTTATTTCTTTGTTGTAAATATTCTGTTTTGTGAAATATAAAGCTTGATGCTACTGAGTATATGCACTGAAGGCATTTGAGGTTGTCAAATAGATCAATATCTGGTATGTGGAAAATAATAATTCAAGGTTCATATATTGTCACTTCTAACTTAGTAATCATGATTGTAAGTGCCACTTGGCTCATTAATACAAAAGTCAGAGTCCAGCCTTGAAGGCTTAGTTCAGGCAAAGCTGAAAGCACCACTTATGACAGTCAAGTCCAAAAGTAATAACCAAGAATGACCTTGTTCCAAAAGGCACCTAAAAATCACCAGTCAGTTTCAAGTTTGGCAGGAAATTTGTTGATATGAATTTCATTCATATTATCAAAACAGTCTTGTCAGAGCACTTTCTGTACATGTTGGTGATTTGATTTCCATTTCCACCTTCAGGGGATGTTAATTACCTGTGAAAGAGTGATATTGAAGCACTTGGTTGGGGAAGTCACATGTAGTTTCTGTCAAGTGAATACTAAATATTTCTGAGAACAAGAACTGGAACCCAAGTCTATTCCCTCCTTGCCAAACACTGGTACCAATAAACCTCAGAGTAAAAGTGCCTCTTGCATTTGCTACATGGCTAATAAATGGTCATATGAAGGTTGGTGGCTTTACCATTTCCTTTGCCATTTCTGACAGTGCTTAAAAAAGATTGAGATCTACCTGGCTAGGTATTTATTTGTGGAAAAATATGAAAGTTACAAATGCAACCTCCAGTCAGCCTTACCCCATAGAAAAGTAGAGTTCAGAGGCATGGTTATCTATACATGATTTCTGTTTAGGTCCTTCAAAAAAGTGAACATCCCCTTTAGTTTACAGTTAGTCTAGATAACTGAGCAGCTCCAGCTGGGGCCAAATATTCAATGTTCAAGTATTCTGATGTGTAATTCAGAGATACATCAGTAGATGCTGTGAATCTTGAGTTAAATATCTATTCTGCAATTGAAATGCATCTCTCAGCCCTTTACATGTGTCATGATGGCTACAGTGAAAAAACGCTGATGTCATCTCCAGGCTGGCTGAACTACAAAGTTTAGGCTTCAATTTAGAAGCTGCAATCCATCACAAACATTTTGAGAACAAGTTTTGTAAAAGGAGGGGCCATTAGCTTAGATTTTTGTAATGCTGTCATTTTTTATGGTGTTTGTACAGGTTGCTGCATTGTTTTGTTGTGGGTTTTGCAACGAGTAATAGAAACAACAACAGGAAATCCCTGGCCATTATTTTGGTCTTGTGCTGTGAATAATTATCTTTTATCATGTCCATCAGACATGTTGGGTCACAAAGCTCTCACAATCAATAATATGGCATCATAAAACGCCCAATGACAATGTGGTGGGCAGTCCCCAAAGATACTTTCTATCAGACTGCTCTCAGAAATGGTTGAGAGGTGATTTCCTTACTGGAGAATCTGAATTTGTTGTTAACTGCCTTTCAATATTCATAAAATTTTCAACAAATGAAACATTCAGAAAAGAGGTCTGTAAGATTTTGAAAGTATCTCAAACATGCATCATGGGATAACTGTTAAGTTCACTGCAACCAGAAGAAATTTACACTGGATAAAGTTCTGTTCCTGTGTCTCCCCACCCCA
>NW_009969598.1:0-2173 GCF_000747805.2 Chaetura pelagica | reverse complement strand
TTTTTTTTTTCCCTCACAAAGGGCCAAGAAAGCACTACCCAGAGGCCCTTAACTAATAGGGACTTGAAGGCCTGAATTAGCATTCCAATCTTTTTATTAAAACAGCTCACAGCAGATAAATAAACCTGACCTGCTTAGCACAGAGTAAGGCTTTGAGTTTGTGTTATGCATGTGTAATTCAAGCTGACACGAACTGTTTTTGAAAGGAAGGAGAAAGCAAATTCTGGATTTTGACTTGAAATGGTCATGCCCCCTGATATCAGCTGAGAAAATTGGTTGTGCTGACCATTAATTGGCAGATCTGATTCAGGGATTAGAGAACAGGAGTTGTCCTCAAGTTACTTTTGCCTTATACATTGTTCAAAGTGCATTTGCTTTCAGAAATTTTGCCTGTGTGACTAAAGCCCTAGATCTTAATGTGTCAGTAATTGACAGAATTAAAATAATGCTTATTAGAAGGAGATTAGACATTAGAACCCTCTTAACTTGAAGACCTGTTGGAAAAGGGCTGTTTTGGAATAGATTTTACTATTGCGTTGAGCAAGAAAATATCATATAACTGGATCTTGCAGACTGTGTGCTTCTGAACATACGATTTTGGCAACTGCACTCTTAAAACATTTTCTTTCATCTTCATCTGCAGTAGTTTTTGATAAAAATCATAGGTTTTACTACAGGTTCACTTCCATGTGCAACATGTACAGGCAACTGAGGAACAACAGTTCTGTCTTAATGAGGTCAAGTGCTCTTGCCTGGGAGATGCTTTCTTAGTGTGCACACAGTCACGTATTCGAAGCAGAAAATTATAGGATAGTAATTTCAGCTTAACATCTTTCATACTTGGTGTACCAGTCATTCTTGTATCTTTTTCTTGGCACATCAAATTATATTTCTGCATGTCACTGTCTAAACTGTGATTTATCTTTCCACAACTTCCAGGGACACAGTCAACCACAGTCAACTCACATTTTCAATTAAGTCTCTATTCTAAGTCAGAAAGTTTTCTATTTAATTTAGAAGACTGAATAATTAGTTAAAAAAAACACCTCTGCAGACTTTTAATCAACATACATCAGCAGACGCTGCCTGAGATTATAACTACATAAGTATAAGGAGCATTTGTAGTCATACTATCTAAATGGAAATGTAGGGAGTGAACCAGTGACTTGAAGAATAAACATGTAACAGGAACCTATTTGCAATAGTTATGGAAATGAAAAACACTGGCACAGGACATGAGTGTACAGTCATTTTACTGTAAAAATAAGTCAGAGTATAGTGGCTCTGCTCAGAAAAATATGGGTGTTAATGTGTATAGAGACTGCTTATTGCCATTAAAGGCACATAGTTCCAGACCTAGTAGTGAAATGTGCTAATCCATGCTGATAGGAAAGAAGTTTCTACCAATGTATCTCTGCATACCATCCCTCTACCCCTTTCTGCCCTGCAATTCTGTTTCAGTGACTTCAAAGTTTCAAATGGGGCCTTAAGGTTGTGTCACTGACACTAAGCCAGGCAGGTTCCAATGTAACATGAGTTGACTTGAGGACCTGAAAATGTTGTTTAGTATGAACATGCTTTGCAAGCTTGTGTAAGCCAACTTAACCTGATATAGAACTTGACATAATGTAAAACCTAAGCAAGAAATGGGAAAAAAAGGAGAGTGTAAATGAAGAAAGATGTCAGAGTAACAGATATGAGCGGACTTTCTATAACAAGGTCAGTTACAATTAGCATGAATGCAAAGTAACAAATCAGACGTGTTCTGCCAATGTAACAATAAGTCTAGCTTGTTATTACTGATTAAATAAAGGGCTGTGTTCAGAGATTACATTATTCCTGCTTTGAATTCATGTTTAAGCTAAAATTTCGGGTCTGGAATGTAATTAAAGTCAATATTTGATATGTGGCCATCTGCTAGCAAATCTAAAAAAAGGAGGATAGAAAAGAGATCATATTTGTTTCAGTTCTACTGAAAGTATAATAATTTCTTAAAATATGCCTGCTTTCTAGCTTGCTTTAAAAACTTTTCAGAAACACCAAGGAAAATGGCTGAAGTCAGTTCTCTCTCCCTGCAGCAGCAAGCCAGAATCAGCTGAGTAGTACCACTAGCAAAGGGGAAGAGACATTATTTTTTAACTTTGGGAGCACAATGCAATTTCAAAATTATATT
>NW_009969597.1:0-2172 GCF_000747805.2 Chaetura pelagica | reverse complement strand
AGTAACCTGGTCTAGTGGGAGGTGTCCTTGCCATTTCAGGGGGATTAGATCTAGATGATGGTTAGAGTACCTTCCAATCCAAACCATCCTGTGATAATGAAGATGATTATGTTTTTTCATTAGTATCATGAATTCAGATTAACAGCCAGTCATTCCATCTGGTCAAGGTGCCCAGGTCTTGGCTGGTGACCTGGCCTTTATATTTAGCAGGACTTTGACTGATCTTTCTGCACAGTGTTGGTTATGTAGATGTGTTTCTCCCCAAAGGGTTGCTGTTTTTAGTGGTTTAGCTTTCTAACTCAGCTTGTCACCAATAGTCTCATCAGTCCTGTCACTCCAAGGCCACCTCTTTAACTTGCTCTAGGTAACTGGTTCTCTGGATTACTATCACATTCTGTCCTCCTGTTTCAAATGGACTATACAGATGTAAAGCTAAGAGTACCTCTGTGAATTTTAGTTTCTTTTCTGTGCATACCTAAACCATTACAGGAGGGTAAATGTAGTCTGGATGCTTTGGGTAAGCTTTACACCTCACTCCCCAACACTTATCTGTACTTGGCTCATTTTCATAGTACATACCATTTATCTGACTGAAAACAGCTCTGAGAAGAAGGATTTGGGGGTGCTAGTTGATGAGAAGCTCAACCTGTTCAGGTTTGTAATTATGTTTTGTACCTCCTCTTCATTGTGTTTCATTTTATTGGTTCCTTTGTTGTATAAATCAGAATAAATTCCTCCTTCACAGTTTTCTTACAGTTATCTTCAAGACAATATTTTACTGCACTAAAGTATTTCCAGATATATGATTACTGTCCTTTGCTAGTTGTGAGTCTTCTCTGAAGACTATGAATAACACCTGAGGTGGCAAAACATAATTCATATGACAAGGGAAATATCATTCAGCAGACAATGTAGGTTATGATGTTCTGAACATTTAGGAGGAACAACAACAAAATGCAGCAGTTCCTATTTCCATACAAGTCAGCTGTCCTTCTATTCAGCTGCAGTAGCAGCTGTCCTGCACTTCTGAGCTTCAGGCAAAGTATATTTCTTGTGTCTAGCCTACTTAGACTTGATTTGCATTCATCTTATTTGAGAAACGCCTGCACTTAGCTTAGATTTGTTGCAGGCCTGCACAGGCTAACTGCATAATGTCCCAGAGCCTTTCCTCTGAAAAAGGCACAAGTCAAAACTGTAGATTCAAACTATATTCTACGAATGGTGATGGACCACTTTGACACTGAGAAAGAAGTGCTGGATGTTCACTTGTGGCATTGGGCAGGGAAGATTACTATTGAATGACCAAGGGAAACCTCATGATAATTAAAAAGGGATTAAATTGTATTTACTGATGTTTCTTTGGTAATGGATCTATTGATGATAGATCCATACTTTGATGATGCTTTTGCTCTCTTTTGGTTTCTGCCTCAGAGGCAGCAGGAACAGCACAGCAGGAAAGCATGTGAGCAGAAAAGACCAGTGGAAAAGATTCAACAATGAAAACAGCAAGTAAACAATACCAAACCTAAGCAAATAAATAAAACAAGGTATAAATCTGGCTGAATAATGCAAAGTACTAAATAAAACACACAAGAAAATTGAAAACAAATCAAAGCTTTTAAGAGACTCAGTTACCATGGGAGCATTTTCTAAAGTAGGCAGTGAAACAGAAAAATAATTTTCAGACTGATCTCTGAAACAAGTCAATGAACAGTGACTTTTTTTTTAAGAACCATGACCACATGAGACTTGTAGTGATCCTTCTACCCATTTCACCAATCTATTTCCTTCAGTGTTTATATTAATTATTCTACCACAATAAAAGCTGGTAATGAATATTTGACTCAGAATAAACCTTATTATTTTTCTGTGAAATCCTACAACCTTTCTGTGACACTTAATTGTGCCCAAGATAGCTGAACATCTTCTGAGTGAACTTCACCTCTGTACATAGTGTCTCCCAAACTTCTCAAGGCTAATACTACTCTTCAGTCCCTACCAAGGGAGGAGTTCACATGATCTTCTCTTTCTCATACCAGGCTGTGGTGTAGCAGATTAACCCTGGCTGGAGACAAGGTGCCCACAAAAGCTGCTCTATCACTCCCTACCGATTAGCCTAGTATATTACAAAGTAGTAATTACAAAGTAACCAGGGTAGGATAATGAAAGATA
>NW_009969596.1:0-2174 GCF_000747805.2 Chaetura pelagica | reverse complement strand
TGCTCTTCTCCTGGGCCCCAACTACTCCTCTGTATAGGAATGATTTTCTTACTTCTAGTCCAATCTTCCCTTAATGCAGCTTGTGTCCATCACCTCTCGCCTTCTCCATTTTTCCTGGGTATCTTTTTTCAGGGATTCTTTTTATCCACTACTTTAAATTTTACTTTCAACAATCCTTTCAATGCATTTACTTATTTTTAATGGCATTATGATGGTCTGAGCAAAGATGTGTTGCATTAACATGTAAATATCCAGCGTATTAATCAGAGCAACAAGGTGGATGCTAGGCATTTCATAAGGATGCTTTCTCCCACAAGGATGACAAAGTGTTTTTGTTTCTCTATAATTACAAGTGGGAATACACCTCCACACTTCACACTTCAGCTCTGCCTGTCTATTTATTGCAGTTTTGGCAAATTCATGTCACTGTACGGGATCCTCTTATTTAGATTCTTGACTTTTTTTCCTCAAATTTGTCTGTTTTGCTGTTTTGAGGATTTATTTTTTTTTGTAAGCAAATCTCTTGCCCTGCAGAATCTACCCCAAGAGCTGCATCCAGCACTTTCCAGCTGCCCCTCTGTGGCACATGCCTCATTTCTGCCAGAGGTCCTCCACAACCATGGAATAAGACATTCAAAAATATGTGGTGGGAGGTGGTGGCACCAGGAATAGGAGTAAATACCTTCCACTGGCTTGGCTGCTACCTCAGACTGCAAGTTAAAAGGATGGTAGTAACTGCAAACAATGTCAGGTATTAAGCAATGAAGAGTTATCCCTTTTAATTTTACCATTGGTATGTTTTCTAACATGGAGCTCTTTCCCAGTGCAGATACCAGAGAGAACAGTAGGTTTAGCAAATAATAGGCTTGAAAGGTATTTGTCAGTGCTGGTTTCTCACGTCAACCTAAGTGTCTGTGCTTGAGAATTAATCTGTAAATAGGAGGTTTATAAATCAGAAGTTCATCATCAACACACACGCTTCAGGAACTCACCAAGGGTTATACAGGTGCGATCTGGATCACTAATAAGCTTTCGGCATGGGGTCTATGATTGCTTACTGGAGGGAAGGGAGGAATAAAATCTCAATTTCTAGTTAGTCACAGAGATTTGACCAACACATTTGTGTTAATGATCTGTATAGTGCAAATTGCATTAAATCCAAAGAGACAGAGACATTACACACTACAGGTGCCCAGAGCCCCAGTCCCACACTTGGCCTCTCAGCTGCTTTTGGGAAATGGAACATTTTTGTTTCTTTGTGCAGGACTTGATGCCTGTAAGTCCCAGTATACGATAAAAAGTGTTCACTGGTGCTGCTAATGTGCAGGTACTAAATACTCATAAGCAAGTGCAAGAGAACTGTAGTGTGTCCTTACCTAGAAGCATCGGACTTCGCATGCTGTGCTTGCAAGTATGCATCCTGCATGCTGTGATTGGTGTAGTTTCAGCAGGGTAATTTTTCACGTCTGCAACAGAACAACAGTGCAGTTACTATACAAGATCCTGTGCGAGTACCAGGATCAGCAGTTTAACTGCAGCACACTGACTCCATCACCACAGAGCAAGGAACACAGGCTGCACAAGTGACTCCCTCAAGGCAGGGCCTACTACTGCCCTGCCCTTTTGCCATCACACCTGCTTTCAGGAATTCTTAACCTGGGAGTTAACCATAGCAGAGAATTTTTTTAAACTCATCTTGCTCCATCAGAAGTGCCACTTGCACCATGTTCCCAAGCAGGAACAGACAATTCAAAGCTAAGAGAGTAAATCTGAGCATACTCTGTCCTTGTGCACAATGGAGGCACCAGCTCTTCTCCAGAACTACCCACTTTCAGGTCAGAAGCACCAGACCCAGCTTGCCCACTACTGCTTATCTCACTGCTAACCCTTGCAGCACCCAGCCCTCTCCCTTTGAGGACCCACAAGTCCTGATAAAACTTGATTGCTGTCAATCCCACAGATGCTCATTGCCTAGTACAGACTATTAATGTGTTTCTCCCAAATGCTCTCACAGCAACAGGCTCCTCTGTAACTGCATTTTTTGCACTGACAACAGCTATACCCCTGGTCTGCATATCTGGACCAAGCACACCTCTCACCCACCACTTCCCTGCACCTTCAGGAGAAGGGTGAAGCCATGTCCATGTCGCGATCTGCGACCTATTTTATCTCCT
>NW_009969595.1:0-2170 GCF_000747805.2 Chaetura pelagica | reverse complement strand
GGGTTCTTCTCAGGGTTACTGTTGTCTTCTCATGTGGAACTACTTCTGTAGAGGAGAGTTGCATGGTACTTCTTCTACTAAAGTAAAATGTGAAGCTCATTTTGAATGTGTAATTGTTTGCAGCTCAATCAGCCATGTGAGTGCCTTTTAATTTTTTCATACAATGCCAACTCTGCTGGTATTGAGACTTTATCCAGGAGGTCTCCTAACAGGAGTTGCTTACCAGAGAAATGGCAGATAATTTAATTGGCCAAGAAGATGATCCCTTCAATCCCGTGTAGCTGCCAGGAAAACAGCATCAGGTTTCTGGCTTCTGATTCCTGTAGCCCTCTCCTTGGGTTAATGCTTTTATGTTTCTTGGTCTCATCTCCTCAGCTTGATCTTTAAATATTACACACAGTTTTATTGTATTTGTATCTCCCTAAAAGCCATGCAAGTTGTAGTTGCATAAGTACAGATTATTTGTGGCCAAAGAAGTTCCTTTTTAGATAAAGCTGTTCCGAGTTGGTATGGCTGTTAAGCTTCATCACTCTCACCTTTCTAGTTCTACCAGGGGAACTGCAATTGGAAGGAGAGGGAAAAACTACATGTGGAGTATTTAGCAAGCTGGAATGAACACGCCCTCAGCACAATTCACTAGCAGAGGTTTAAGTATAAACACTTTTTCATTCTTTTAGTAAAGCCTCAATAAATTTACCACTTCAGAGAGAAGCAGCACTGATACACTTACTTTGTGTTATAGTTTGGTCTGGATTTTCAAAGGATGGTCAAATGCCTGGCCTGCCTCTTGATGATCTTTCTGTAGTGTTATGCAGGCAAGCACCTGTGTGGTTCTGCCAATGCCTCCAGTCATAATATGAGAGTTATGACATGGAAAGAATGTTAAGACCACAATGTTCCACTTCCTCTCAGACTGTATATTAAGTATAAAAGTTCAGTTCTGGCATCTCATAATGGATTAAATATTACTTCAGTAATACTGTCAGCTACCTATGTGGATTTAAGTTGTTGGCAGTACACATACAAGGTGATTGTATTGCCCTTAAGGGCTGTAATACTAACTCTGTCTCTATCCAGTATATGTCTTCAGGAAATACCTACTTCCAGATAAGTTGCAGTAACTTCTCATTTCTAAATGTTTCAGAGTAACAGTGAGATTTTAACTTTTGGAACTGATTGACGTGTCTTTTATCTAGAGCAAATCTGTGCTTCTTAAAGACTAGATGGTGTCATAAGCATTGAGTCATTAATTTATATTAATACCTAAATTTACATTGTCTGTTTTTAAATATCACTTTCACTACTTGCATTCTGGATACTAGAGGTCACAATCCTGAGGAAACTATGTACCTGAGATCAGAGATGAAGCTCAGAGTGGTTCTGTTCAGCTCGTTGTGCTCAGCCTATTATCCTCTCTCCATTTGCACACCTGACCAGATTGGTGTTAGCTGAGCAACAGGGCTTTCTGCAGTCTCTCTTTGGGGTTTATGTAGGCTTAAAAAAAACATTTAATATGTAATAGAGCTTTGCTTAGGTTTAAAAGTGAACAAAAGTCTATGGGTCAGAATAGAAACATTTGACCAAGACCTTTATGTCATAGTGCAGAGCTGGGAACACACTTGGCAGTTACTGGTTTGGTTGTATTAATTTTTCAGTTTCCCATTAATGCATGGGGGAGAAGCTTAATCATCGTTAATAATCATGAATAAAATGCGTGAATTAACTCCTCAAACATGACCATGGAAGATTAAAAGAATGCTTGATCACAGTATAGAGGGATAATTCCCTGCTTACATTCTATAAGTTTTCCTGGTATATTCCAAAGTACATCACCAGTATTCTCTCACCTGTGATAAAACTACTAATTTTTTAAGCTTAAAGTCTGCAAAGAACTCTTATTAGAACATTTTATTAGTTTTGTTTACTTCACATGTAAAGCATATTAAGTATTCATAAAAACACACTTTCTGAAAACATCTCAAAAGATGCTGTAATATATGTGTAATTATTAATGTGCTAATGGGATCTGTTGGAGCGATCTGGGTTTGCATAACTGAGTGTCAAATCCTGCTCACTGGAGTTACTGGAGTAGATGGTTCTCTTAAATGGGGACTGTTCTAAACTAATGAGCAAGATTAGGCCTCAAGGTCTTCTGCCTGGGGAACACAGT
>NW_009969594.1:0-2168 GCF_000747805.2 Chaetura pelagica | reverse complement strand
AAAAGTGTTTACCCATACAATGCTGTAGTTCTTTCCTAAAGTGCATTTTATAAGCAATTTGCAGACAAGGAGCATTTAACAACAAATTTACATAAATACTGGTCCTTCAGCCCTCCTGTTCTGAAACTGTGTTGTATTTTGTTAACTGCCTGTGTGAGAACAATACCAGAGTCATGAAAAGAGGCAACCTCCCGAGTCAGAGGAAAACAGCACTCCTAATGCATTCCCCAGATATTTCAAGTTTCTGCACATCTCCTTCCTGAAAACAAGTCCTACAGTTTTAAGGAGATATAAATCTTCTAGCTGATAAACCACTATTTTTGAATATTTGTTACAGACTGGTCTAGAGATACATCCCATGAAATGTTTCAGGAGCAGGTAGCCTGGGCAGCTGTGAATGATGACTGCTGGAAACTGAAGTTGATAGAAAGCTGTGCTAAGTATGCCTGAAATTGCATCTCTTGTGGCAGTGACTGAGAGAATTGCTCAACTGTACACACACCAGACCTAAGCACTTAATGAACGAACTCTGCAATCTACAGCTTGGCAGACAAGATTGCAAGAAGAGCACAGCTCAACACGTAGGAAGCACAGCATTTCTCACCATTGTTCCATCCAAGAAGCAAAGTGTCCATCTGAGATGACACTAGAGAGAGCACCCACTTCTGCAGAACAGGGCAACAGAGGAATGGCCAAAAGTGGTTTGCATCATGGAGGAAACATTTTTCGTCCTTGATAGGCGTGCCATGAACTGCTTTGACTCAGGGATCAGAGCAGGGAAATTGTTTTTCCTTCTTAGAACTGGATTTCACAGGAGTGAGCACTCAGAAGTGCCTGAGATCAAAGGAGCCTTGTGTCAGCCTGTGACTGAACTCTGCCAGGAGCCATCACTAATGTGACCATGTAAGGATGCTCCAAAAACACCTCCTGAAGGTCTCGTTATCTCAAGTTCCACTGCAATTCAATGAGATTTTACATGACTTCCCAGAGGAAGAGAAGGCCACCTCAAACATGTCAAACAGCAGGAAGACAAATGTGGGAAATGGGCAGGAAAACAAGAAGCAAGATTGATGGAGGAAGGAAATGAGAGTGAAGAAAAGAGAAGAACAAATCACAAGAGAAGACATTAGGAAGGGAGTCCAGGGCCAGTGTCATGTCAGAAGTGAGTTTGTCCAAGAACCTGGTCTTGGAACTGGGTTGTGTTTGGGATTCAGGGGGGAAGCTGGGTCTAACTACTTTAGAGGTCTTTCTTCCTCCATTTCATCTAAAGAACTGACCAGCAAACCAAGCATATTTTTCATACTTATTAGTTAATTTGCATATTTAAACACAACCACTGGCCCTGATGAGCAGACACTTTCCAATGCCACTCTTATCAGTGGGAGAAAAAATAATACTCAGTAGCCATTTTATGTCTAATTTCTACTCTGACCAACTTCTAAGAAAATTTCCAGCTCAACATGGTGTCACAAAAGACTGCAGAAAGTAAATACCATAGAGTGGATTTCTCTTCCCTGGGAATGTTTACATATTTGAACATTATTCCAAATGCCAACGTTGAGCTGAGACTTGAGGTATTTTGTGATCCATAACATTTGAATGGTTCCCTGCAAGAGATGTAGTTTTGGTGCTTCATGTTTAAATTTTCTTCTAAGAGACATGTTTCTGATTTGAAGAAACTTTCATCAGTTCCTGAAGGTCATCCTTTGGTCTTTCATGCAGGCAACTGTATCCCAGTGTTCTTGGCAATTATGTGGCTTATTCTGCCTTTCCATAATAAGGGGAGTCAAAGCCACCTAATTGTGGTTTGCAGATGGCTGAGAAGTGCACGTTTGTACTGAAAAATAACAACAACCCAAAACCTAAACACAAATAATTTTCTGGTTTTTTTCAAAAGGTAAAAACATGAACAAACAAAATTTCTGCTGTTGTATGTTTCCTACTATATGGTAGATAATGCTAAAATACAAGTTTTCTAGAGAGGGATAATTTACTTACTTTTTACCCAAGTGTCCCCCTGCCTTTGATACTCACATTCTCAATGGGGAAACTTCCTTACAAGCTCACACACAACATACAAACCACCTTGTTCTTACAGAGCTGAGGAAATATCTTAGTTATGTTCCTATACAAACCTTCCTCACCATAGCCTCTTGTTTTTTGGTTGG
>NW_009969593.1:0-2168 GCF_000747805.2 Chaetura pelagica | reverse complement strand
TTTTTTTTTTATTCTAGTAAATGGTGTTGTGACCCACAGTCACAAGGTGTGGATGGGATACAGTGGAAAGCTGGAAGACAAAAGGGTTCCAGGAGAGTTTCACAGGCAGAACCTGACAGTGGTTCGTCCGGACTTTTAGGATGGAGTTACTAGTGAATGAGGCTTAGCAGTTCCCTGTCAGCTTGCTTCTTTTTCTGTAGCTGACAGCTGGCTAACACAGAAGCAGCTATGCCAGGAAAGTCTAGATGCTGATTCTGTGAATTTGCCAGCATAGATAAGAGCTTGTGCTTGATCATCTCTTGGGTTTGCATGAAGAGACTTCCAGGGTTGAAGCATTCAGTGGGCAGCGGTTGCTTTCATTTTGCATGCAGTTCTTTGAGCATCCAAATGCATAGAACCAAGGTGACAGATTATTTCCTTTTCTTATACATAGCACCTGTTATAAAACTAGAAGAGGAAGGAGAAGGTTTGGACTTATTCCAGGCAGGATCCCAGTTCCCTCCATTTGGTACATGGGTGGTGTTTCCTCTTCTGGCACTCAGGGATTTGATTGTTTATGCAGGTTTACTTAGCAAGTGCACAATTTAAGAAATGATTTGACAAGAAAGCAGACTTGCCTGCATGTGTGCGCGTGTATATAGAAATGTCTACGTTCTATATGAATGCCTGATGTGGACAAGAAAGACTGTGTTCCTTTTGACAGTAAACAGTTGGGTATGATGATCAAAGCATCTTATCCCATGCTCAGCCTTTCTTCAGTAGCCCTTTAGTGCACGGTGTCTTTCCTGCCTGCTTGTGTTTACTGGGTTGAGCAGGGGGGTGGATGTGGCTGACATGGTTGCTGCTGGGACAGGAAATCCTAGAGACAGAGGAGAAGAACAGTTATCCTTCAGGACTGTCAATCATTACTTCTTACTGTAGGCACTTGGTCTTTGGGGGACTGAAAGCCTACTGGGTGTAAAGGAAAGGAAGACAAAGCAGGGTGAGTAACTGTCTCACTGTAACTCACTCAGCTGTGTTTGTGTTTGTATTCCATGCTAACAATAGTGATTTGTTTACTCATGGCATCTGTATTGCACATATAGTAGCTGTACTAGCTTTGGTTTTATTGTTGACTTATAAATGTGTAACAACGAGTTAAAAATATTTGAATATTAATTCTGTGCTTAGGAGGGTCTGTCATCAGGAC
Source organism: Chaetura pelagica (assembly GCF_000747805.2). NCBI lineage: Eukaryota > Metazoa > Chordata > Aves > Apodiformes > Apodidae > Chaetura > Chaetura pelagica. The sequence continues at coordinate 979 of NW_009969593.1, read as the reverse complement.
ATTTTCATCAGTGCATTAGGACACTCAGTGTTGATGAAGATCTGTCTTCAGGTTTTGACTGCTTAAACTGTACTATTTTGTATTGTTTAAATGACTGTTCTTTTAAGTGAAATAAAATCTAAGGAAAGAGAAACAGGTTTTCTCTTATTCATATAGTTAAGCTTACAGTTGCTTAGCTTGTGTTCATTTATTCACAACAAATCCCGACAAAAACATTCTGTTCAAATTTTCAAGTTAAATACTAAGATGTAATGCAGGAAAAGTGAGTACTGTGTAAGGGCTGTAATTGAGTGAAGTCTTTTTGAAGCCTGCATGAAGTCTAATGTTTTTAAAAGTAGAGACCTTTTACAGAACACTGTAAAATCTTTGTGTGTCTCTTGTGCTGCTCTTTGAAACTTAACTGGTTGTCCTGAGTAGTGTAGTGATCTTGTTGTGTTCTGTGAATTGTAGACTGAGTGAAAAACAAAAAGATATCACAGTATTTCAGGGCAGCGTCTTCAGTTACTTCAAATGGATCAGGTTAGCACTTTCAGTCTTTTTCTCAATTCACATGACTCCTTCACAACACTAATAAAGAAGAATATAAATGGTGGATAGAAGGATTAAATGACAATTGTACAAAAACTTAGAACAACATTTTCTCCTTTCTCAGTCCAGTAAGAGCCAATATTGTGCTCATATTCTGCATTATATGGATGTGGTAATTCAGGTTAAATAAAAGTAGTGGAGGTTTTATCAGCAGTAGGGAAGCAGAGAATATAGTTTTAATTCTTTCTGGATCCTTCTGTTTCTAGGGCTGAGCAGGCTGCCTTTTACCACTTGAATTCTGTTTCAAAAGAGCTGGACCAGACACACTTGTTAATTCTCATACCTGCTATGCTTCTCATTTTAACTTTGCTGCCAGCCATGCATTTTCTGCCCACTGGGTCCTTTCCATACACCTCTTTTCTATCTCCCTGATTTCTTTCTCTATTTTTGC
>NW_009969592.1:0-2169 GCF_000747805.2 Chaetura pelagica | reverse complement strand
TTGAACCAGGACTACCAGACCAATGACAATGACCAGGCCGTGGTGGAGATCTGCATCACTCGCATCACCACTGCCATCAGGGAGACAGCATCCATAGACAAGCATGGGAAAGCCCTGGTGGCTCTCTGGGAATCCTGTCTAGAACACAACCTGAAGCCTTCTGGAAAAGATGAGGACACACCTCATGCAAAAATTGCCTCTGATATCATGAGCTGTATCTTGCAGGTAAGACTGAGCTCCAGGCACAGGGGTGTAACACATTCCTCAGCTGCTCTGTTTGCTCTCTTAAAAAGCAGCTGTGCTGTGTTTTCTGAAGTGTTTTAAGCCAAGAATATGCCCCCAATTGTTAATGTATATTGTTAGATGCAGATGACATCTGTTGTAGTGAATTAAAAGTTTTGGCAGCTGCCCTATCTTTAGAAGTGTCTCAACTGTTTCATGCCAGGTTTTATTCTCTTAGTGTTCTATTCATTCTAAGTATTTGTATTTCATTTAAAGTGGGATACATTTGGCTATCGTTTGCTGTGGTTACACAAAGATTATTTGGAAGTATTTAATGTTGGGGAAATGTTACTCAAATAATTCTGGAAGGCACCAGAATGTCAAAGAGTTGAATGGCATGAAATTTGGGTTATTAAATACTCTGCCAGTATCTCTCTTATGTTTTTGGTTGTAAAAGCTGAGTCCAGATACAACAGAGAAGACTGACTTCTAAAACCTGGTTACTACTACTCTAAATAGAAAGAAGTTCTGCCTTTGCCAGGAGTGCTGGAGTAATTTTTAGGATATTTTACTAAATGTTAGAGGCAGCAACAACAAGAATGAAAAATGACTTAGGTCTCAAAAACAGTTGTGAGAAGAACAGCTGGAATTGGGTCCTACTTGAACTCGGTGGTTGATGAACTATCACTCCCTGTGAATGAAGACTGAAGAAGGTATCTTGTTATGGAGCAGCCTTTTGGGGGTGGAAATGGGCTGTTCCAAGGTTTTCTGGGACAGCTTTCAGGCTGTGCTGCTGGCAACTGTGCCTAAATCAAGCTCCTTCATACCCACGTGTTTTAGGGCTCCCACTGGGGTGCAGGTCACTTCAAGAAAGGAGCTCATTGAAATGAAATGGGGAAGTTACAAGAGTACATTTACTGCTCCCTGAGACAGAGCCATTATCAGCAAGTTTCCTTGCATACAAAAAGAAAGAAGGCATAAAATGAGTTTTTATACAGTATGTGAAGGATAGTTGAAGTAGTAATGAATATCTGACAGCTGGGTTGAATCTCACAGCATGTCTCTGTTGATCTTAGCAGCAGGCAGGTCCCCTAGGTTTGCAAACATCACTATCATATTATTGAAATCTGTTTTTCATTGTCGTGTCACTTTCTCATAAGTGTGCATTCATGCCCTGGTATTTATAAGGGAACAAATGAAACCTTTCTCCTTCCATCTGAATTCAAACCTTTTCTTAGCACAGTGTTTTATCCTTAGTGTAAGGGGGAAAATAGAATTGCTCTTTGGATTTTTCTTACATCTTTTCAATCACAGTCAGAGGGCCAAACCTTACCTTCCTGCTCTTTCTGTGTTGGGTCCTAGAGTACAACTTGGAGGCAGAATTTGGCTTCTACTCAGTAGTGTGTCTCAGTCAAATATAATGGGGCATTATGTAAATGTTAAACGTGCTGCTGCATAAAGCTCTATTCATTTGAAGGGCCTTTCTCATTAAAGATGTGGTTCTTGGTCATGTGGCAGTTGCCACCATGAGCCATCCTGACACTCAGGAGCTGCTGCAGCCCCTGCTTCCCTAGGGGCTGGAGGGAAGGGGCTGTCCTGGAGCTACTGCAGCACTCCACGCTTGGCAGGTCTCTGCTGCAAGGAAAAGTCCTTCTAGCTACCTAAACTTGGCTCTTTTGTATTGGTTGCATAGCAAAGTGCAGCCTTAATTGGGGTCCCACCCTGCTCACCATGAAGCTAAGGGTGCTGGCTGTTACTGCTGATGGAGCCTGAGCTGGGGACAACCTAGCAGGGCACATGGAGCAGCAGATCTGGTTTTTCTCAGGTCTAAGTTTACTTCTTTCAGTGCTGCTCTAGCATGAGCACGTGTTAATTCTGGACTGCCTTGCTCTGCACCCTCTTGTTGCCTTTCAAAACTTGTGGGTCCCAGTGGTTGCCTGCAGTTGC
>NW_009969591.1:0-2168 GCF_000747805.2 Chaetura pelagica | reverse complement strand
GGTTGGACTCGATGATCTTAAAGGTCTTGTCTAACCAAAATGATTCTATGATTCTAGAAACATCTTATGTCTTTTGGTACATGAGCCCTTGTTCCCTTTTTCTCCCTGAGATGATGAGGTTTGTGCAGGTATCATCACTGACAGGGCTGTTCTCTGCTCACTGAAAATGTGTAATCTCATTAGCAGTAACAGAAATTGTGTTTAGGCATCAAAAAGAGAAAAGATCATTAGTAATTTAATCACTGCCTGAGATTAATCCTACTGAAGCAGAAACACTGATAGCTTTTTCTTTTAACCAGAGGGTGTAGCTTTTTAATTGCTCCAGAGATAATAGAAAGTTGTTTTATGGAGATTTTATGGAGATAAGAATCATACTTTTTAGACATCTGAAAGTCCCTTCAGCTCATGCTTTTTGTGCCACTGATACTTCAGATCTGTTCATTGCTACTTTTCCCAGTCTAGTCCCTAATTCTTCTAGGAACTATTACTGATTTTCAGTTTAAGCAGTTTTTGTTCTTGTTTCTTATCTGTATTGCTGTTTTTAGCAAGAATTTTTATTTGTCTTAAGTAGTTCTTTTCCTCCCTGCACTAAGACATGTGTATCCTATTTATCTTTTCAAGAAAGCAAGATTTTATTCTGCAGACCTTTCTGTCAATTTGAATCCTTTCTGCTGCTTTTTGGGCAAGATACACTCCTGCTCTGATCAGTTAGTGTGACACAGATCTCAGTCACCAAACATGGCCACAGGCAGGAGCAGCACTATAGTCAGCTCTGTTGGTCCCAAGTCAGATTTTGTGAAAATGTGTAATAGGATTTTGTCTTCCTTTAGCCATGTTATTTTACTTGGTTTTAACTTGCAGAATTTGTCAATGCCAGATTGATCTCTGCAAAAAGGTTCATAGTAGTGGTTTGCAGAGACTCTTACAGCTGCAAGTCCATGTGCACAGCCAAGCTAGTTTATTTGTACATGTAGTCATAGTGAGTGACCATGGGAATCATCTGCTTGCAATTGAGAATTGCCTTTAAAAATTAGGTTATTCATCTCACCTTGTATCACCCTGTAGCAGTTACAAGTATAGGAGGCATTAGAACAACATAGATACATGGTGGTTCATGTGGAAATTAAAAAAGACAACCAAACAAAAACACAAACCAGAAGGGTCTGTAATATGTAATTAAAAACCATGCCATTGCATACAAGATAAAATAGATTAAATTAACATTGCATAAGAAATGTATCCCAACTTTAAGGATGATCAGAGTTATTTCAAACTCCCACTGCTACCCTATTCAGCCTCCAGTTCACCCCTTGTTTCCTGATACCTAAATCTGTTTTCTGTATCTGCTCCAGTGAGAGGCCACTGCCAGACCTGCTCCTTCCTGCTTTGCCTTCTGGTTTCCTTCCCTGCACAAGTAAACTTCCATGTCATTCTTCCCCAAGTGAGGACCTGTCCTACATACTTGCTTGTCCAACAGATGAGTGTGATGCATCAGTTGTACATGTATCCTCTGTTATTACTTAGAAAGCTGCATTCTCTGCATGTCAGTCACACTTTGTTGTTTCTGGATTATTGGTTGTTACAAGACACAGAGCAGTAGTCCTATTAAAATCTGCCTGGAATCATCTACTCTACCTTTTATTTAGTGACTCTGAGCTTAACATCAGTTTTAAATCTACTTTCCATCCCATGACAGATCTCAAGTTCCTTACAAAAGTACAAAGATACTGTTGGTTTTGAGCATTAGATCCATTGCTAACAACTCACTGACAAGCATCAAGGAGGAGAAAATAACCTGGAAGCTCAGGTCAGTTACCCTAACACACTGCACTGCAGTGTTTCAGAACATCCCTGCTCTTTAATCAGTAGACACAGATCAGCCCATGGACCAGTGGGGTTTATGGTGTTACATGCCCTCCTTTTTCTTGTAGTTGTAGCGTGTGGTGAAGGACCCAGTACAAGGACTTCAGGTACAGGGGAACAGTCCTCACTGGGAGCACAGCTACTGGAGGAAGGTGTTCTCCAAGAGTCAGGAGTAGTTACTGATGGCTAGAAAAGAATTCAGAGGGGATCTGGGTATGATAATGACCTGATTTTATTTAAGGGGGGGAAAAAAAAAAAGTTTAGTGGGATTAAAACATGATTTTAAGGAGTAGCTCTGTGAATCT
>NW_009969590.1:0-2165 GCF_000747805.2 Chaetura pelagica | reverse complement strand
TAAGCTGGAGAAGTGGGCCCAGGTGAACCTCTTGAAGCTCAACAAGGCCAAGTGCAGGGTTTTATGATTCTATCATCTCTCTTTGAGGTTAGGACCTTAGGTTTGATGTTTGGGGCAAGCAAAATACCATTGTTGAACTAAGAAATAACACTGGTAACCAAATGTCTTGTCTAGCATGTCACATGTGTAACACATTCTTACTAAATCAAAAAACCCATGTGCTGGAGGTGGGCAGTGAGAGCACAGCACTAACCTACCCCTCCCTAAACCTACCTAGGTCTGTCTGTTCATTCAAGGAGCTTCCTCAGGCAATATGTGCATAACGTCACTTAAAACATCCAACCAGGGTCCTGTAAAGTCAGGCTTGGATCTGTCACTTCAGTATAAAACCAGAACAACTCTTGCTGCACTCTCCTACAGCCCAGATCAACATCTGGGCATAGTCCACTTCAGCAGATAGTCATTGGACGGCACGAGTACTAATAAGGGCAGAATTTATTCGAGAACAAATTTATCAGCTTTTTTTTTTAACTCTTTGGTGGGGCTAAGTAGGTAAATATGTGAATGCAATCTCAGTGAGTAATCTTTCTGCTTTGTTTTTTAAGGTATGTTGGTGCTTGTGAAAATTCACAAATCCCAAGGTGTCAGATTCCTCTGCAGCTCTGCTGACAGAGGCAAGTTAAAGTCTCTGTGTTTCTGACAAGCATAATACAGCACAGCCCCATGGACTTTGCTCGTTTTGAGATGGGTGAGGATATGGCCCAGCCACACAAGGAATATTGTCTAATGCATGGCTTGGACGTCTGCTGACAAACTAGAGAGGAGTTAGTCAGGAGGCCTAAGCTATGGAAAATAATTTGCTGTTTCAGTCTGAATGCAGAAGAAATGCTTTGCTTTCTAATGCCATAAGGTCTCTGGAAAATGGCTTCAAATTCTGATAAATCAGGAGAACTATGTAAGAAATGTGTAGTTTTGCCCACTAAACTCATCTAGTCATAAACTGGTCCAGATATAAACAGATAATGAGAAACTGGCCTGACAAAACAAGCTGAAATCTCCAATTGCTTTGGAAGATCAGCCTAGGCATCCTTGGCAAGGTTCATGGCCTGGAGACCACAAGTGCCTCTACAAGGCTGGAGGTGGCTGGGCAGAGGGGGTAAGGGAGAAGGCACCAGCAGCCCTGAGGAGCAGTTCAAGGAAAAAAAATATCATCATGGCATGAGTTAGAGCTGTCTCACATTGCAGTCACATCTGGATTTCACTTGCTTCACCAGAAACACATGTTCCAGCAGTGAAATAACCAACCTGTCTCAGAGGCTTCTATGTAGAAAAAAAATATTTGCAGTGTACTTCTGGCATCACCAGGCAGTAGAGCCATGCATGTAGGGTTCTTGTGTGCCTGTGGGGACAGGTGCACCAACAAACATTGTGCTACTTTACTGTGCATTCCTACCTCATTGTAGAGGTCAGGCTTGTTAAGCTTAAAGATGGTGACAGAGTGACAAAGTATAATCCAGATTTACCTCTTACCATTTTTGAAGCCAAGGGAGGGGCAGGAGTTAGACCTGCTCATCTGATTTGGTCTAGTTTACAGAAAAAGGCTTGACTGATGTCAAACTGGGGTCCAGGCTGAGCTTCCTATGCACTAGAGGATGTTTGAATCCAGCTCCTGCTTCTCCCAGCCCCACTGCTGGCAACACCCAGAAAACCTAGTTTAAAGCAGTAGCAGCTGAATGAACACATCCTGAGAGACTTTTCCATGTCCAGCAGCCACCTATTTACAACTGTAGCATCTTCTGCTGAGTTTTTCACCTGAATAAGTTGCCCCCAGAGTTGATACTTCACACTTTTATATCTGCCATGTGCAATGGGAGGGTGGATGTTTGCCAGCACATCTGAGAATTGCTGCAGGACTCCTTGTAAGGCTTGTTTGCAATACACAGTGATGTTTCAGCTCAAGTTCCTCAGCTTGTATGCAGTATCTTCAAGGACAGCAGCTGTGACAGGTCATGTCCCTGCCTGGGTGGCACCTGCAAACCCTGTTTGTGCCAGGCTACAGAAATGTCAAGCAGGGTGTGATTTCAACTCTTTTCCCTTCTCGTGCATGTCAACGCTTTGAAACAGCGATGAAGTCATCCCAGGAGAACAAGTGTGCTCCCCTGGGC
>NW_009969589.1:0-2165 GCF_000747805.2 Chaetura pelagica | reverse complement strand
CCTATTAGCTCATTGTTACTATTCTACTAAATCTGTTTTCATTTCAAACCACGGGTCTCCTTTCCTCTTCCCCATTCCCTTTTTCAGGTGGGGTCAGGTAATAGAACTGCACAAATCATGACACCATCACAGTCCATTTTGCATAAAGTAAATTGCAAATACGCAAGTAACTAATAGCTTGACCACTCACTTGGTACACATATACTAAAAAAAATTGTATTTGTCCTGGACCTGTCACATTCTGCTATAATAATCCATTTCTTATCATATTAATATGCTTTTATTGTAGCATTCATTGGCATGATGTTTGTTCTCTTTATTACATTCCCTCCCCCCAGTGTTTGCATTGTTATCTCATATTACTCTCACACAACTATTAAATATTCAATTATCTGACCCTGTGCTTAATGCTGCTTTAAGAGCACAAGCAATTCAACATTACAATTCTCAATGCAAATCACAAGAATGTGGAAAAAAACTCAGTAATGAGCAATGCCCAACTACATAAAAAAAAAGATAAAGCTATAAAACCAAAATATTTCAGTCTTCTATTTCTACCACTGGCAGCTGAAACTCCTTTCAAAGGAAGGCAACTCTTCTTTCAGAAATGTTTACATGACACCAAAGCAGACTAAATCTAGCCAACACTTTGTTAGAGCATAGTATCCACCTGTAGTTCAACTTCAAGAGCTTTTAGTAAAACAAAGTACAGTAGATGACACACAAATCTTCTGTTGGTCTTCAGTCTGAGGCTCTAAGTAACAATGGCTGGTGCTAACTGGAACAATTCAGAATTGCAACATAAGATGTATTCTGTGGTACCAGAAGAGTTCAAAGGGTTTTTCTAAGTTTTCCCTGATTGCCTCTACAAGAGTATATTAACTATATTCCTAGAGTATTCATCAAATAAATAAGTTTCTAAAGATAGCCTCTAAAAACCTAAAAATAATGAAGCAAAGAAGGCCATCTGCATCAGTTTAGGGCTGACCCACAGCTTTGACCAACTCCTAGCAAAATTTAACATTTAAATTAGTTTTACTAACTCCATATGGTTCCAGTTGACAGACAAATAAAAATGCAACACCACTGTCCGTTTTCTGGTGTCTAGGAAAGTTAAGTCAACAGAAGCTAGCACCAATACAAGTAGGATAGGTAGAAAGGAAAAAAAGTCCTATTGTTGTAACTGACAAAATAATCGTAATACAATTCTACAGAAACAGCTCTTTCAGTGACAAAACACATCTGGCTCAATGTCCAATATATGCAAGTACAAATCAAACATATCTGCCAATAAGAGAAAGACACTGAAAGCTGTATCGAATTCTGAAAGTCTGTAAAAATCATCTTTTACAGTCCTCTAGTTAGGGTATCTCAAAAGTAACATCCCAAGAATCTATTCAACAATTTCAGGATCTGGATGCAAGTTACCATCTGAATTTATTCACCTTAACACAGATAACCAGTAATTCTGTAACAAGTTTCAAATTCTAGGAAAAAAAAAATAATAATAATTCAGAAAAAAACCCCACTAGCAAATTGTTAGTGGATTTTCAAGTAGGTAAGATCTCACCTGCTTCAATATTTAAGTTTCAGTAGGATAACTTTACATTGTTCCGCTTTCATTTTAAGCATTCAACATGTGTACGCCAAATCTCTACTTGTCTTTCATCCAAGATATTTTTTTTCTTAAAACAAAAAAGAACATTCATAAAGAAAGTTGTCCAACTGGGAAAAATGATTTTAAAATATGTCTTTTTAAGCTTACTTAGATTTCCAGCATCCCTTTTAGTATTCACAGCTACAGAAAGCAGTTACATACTTGAAACTGAGCAATGGTGTAATACATGGAAGACATGACTTGCATCCTTTCCTCTTTTAAGGCCAATACCAGAGCCAGATTGAGATTTTTCACAGTACTCCAAATTTAAACATGCACACTGAGTCTGATATAAACGCCTAGGTGCAATATGCTACTCTTCACACATTCCAATCATTCTCATGGGCCAGCATAGCTGCCTAACTAGAGAAATTAGCTCAAATTTAATTCAAAGATTCATGTGATACATTTTTCCCTGACAAATTCAAAACACATTTTGAGATAAGGTTTATAAAATCTTCACCTTTGAAGAGCCCGTTAATACGACAGCTTTTCATGGCATTTTTTT
>NW_009969588.1:0-2161 GCF_000747805.2 Chaetura pelagica | reverse complement strand
TGCAAACACAAATCTAACATCCTACACAGTGGAGTCCTGCTGAGACAAAACTAGCCCTAGAAAGCACTTGGGACACATGCTGTGAAAACTCAATAATTTTGTCTTTTTATCAAAGGGAGAAATCATATACGGTAGATATTCACTGTGACAGAATGAATTGATTTAAGCTATCTAATCCTAATCTAATCACAGGAAACATTCTGTTCTTGAGTATCAGTGAGTCATAGGTAGTCTTCACTGTTACCCAGTTAAGGCTTAAATCTGGAGGCATTTTTTTGACCACTGGGCAGTGTTGCCCCAGTGGCAAAAGTTTTAAGTTTCACACACTGATTGCTTTTGAAAAGTGCTTTTTTGGGCAACATGATGGCAATAGTCTCATGGACACTTCTTCACGTGTAAGACAGATGTATCTTAACATCTGGAGATACACACCAGAGGGAATGACATTTCCTCTACCTAATATTTTACAGCTAAATAACAACTGTTGTGACAACAATGTTGTCTTCCCCTGTATTTTCTGAAAAGCAAAGTATCACATAGTATCAAAGGCATCTTCATGCATTCTCTGACTCTAATTTTGACTCCAACAAAAGGGCAATTGAAGTTGAGCACAATATTAATGCTCTAGTACAATCTATATTAAAAGATGTTTCTAAAAATGGCGTATAATCAGTTGGGAAAGTCAACAATTATATTGCCATTGCATCACTTATTAGCCAGTATGCTGTGATTTTTACTACCCTGTAACAGTCTGTTGTCAGGTTTGATCTTATGCCTCTTTACCATCACAAAAACAAGGGTCCAGCAGAGTTTCATGCAGAAGATCTTGCTGAACAAATAAATGTGTTCTTTGTGCACAGGAAACAGGATAAAATGGTGCTACCTATCTGAACCAAGATTAGTGCAGCCATAGGTGATTTCAGTGACTTCATTGCCATGTGGCACATATTAGAGATGAATATACACACAGCTGTTAAATAAACTGAGTCCTAGAGTTTTGAACAGCAAATTTCCCAGACTAAGGAAACAAACCAAAATACTGTCTTAATACATGTGGACACCATTAGAAAACACCAAGGAGCACAGGAAAAAAATAACTCTTCTTCATACCTCTTCTTTAAGAGGTCAGGCATAAGGGAATCAAAGTTACTCCCTTTGTCAGACATAAGGGTATAACCCACAATCAGAATTGAAGGCAATGGCTTTCAACTATATAACTGCATTATTTAAGTGGCAGCATGGAAACACCCGTTTCTTAGATCTCAGCTGCACAGTCAGTCTCACATATAAACTAAAGCAATTTCTCAGCATCATTGTTTTGCTCAACCTAGGGAAGATCCTGCAATAGAAATATTGACAGTAGTAACTGGTGTATAGTGCTGACTAGTGAACTCCCAAGACAAATCACCTCTGTCTTCCCAAATGAGAACTGATTCCACAATATGTTACTTCTAATATGCAGGTCAAAGATCAACTTGTCTAAGGAAATAAGGTGAAAACCTGCACTCTCCTCTTCACCAGAACTAGTGCACACCACTTGTCCTCCAAATCAAAAAGTCGATAAGCCAAGTACTGCCTTTTCCATTATAGTCACCTTCAGATACTCCTTCTCCCATGTCCCAGTTATGCAAGCAGTTGCCTGAAGGATAAATCACTGCAGTCTTTACAAGGAGTGAGGTCAGAAACACTGCTTCTTAATTTCCCTCAGTCCCAGCAACAAAAGGGCAGCTACTGAGACTTTATCACTCATTTATGCAGCTACCATTTCTTCCTCTGCTGTTTATTCCCCCGATTCAAATGCCTTTCTCTCTCTGAACCAAACTCCATCTTCGACTACTCATTCAATTTGAAATTTTTTTTCCCTTGCTCATTGAAGTGTTTTGTTCATTTGTTTTGTTTGTTTGACTTGAGCTGTTGAACTGTTGGGACTGCAGCAATTTGTAAATCAGATAATACTGAGTTTGGAAGTTAGCCAAGAGCTATACCTGCAGCATAAACAATCCTTGGCAAGGAGGATGGAGGAAAGAATATGCAATGACTGTCATGGGCTTAGCATCACATCATCATCAAGCTAGCCTGATCCATGTAAATGGTGGCACTCACAACAAACAGGAAAGCAGCACAGCTGAATTACCTGTGGACTTTGCAGATTCATAACTCA
>NW_009969587.1:0-2165 GCF_000747805.2 Chaetura pelagica | reverse complement strand
CTGCCTTTGCTAGGATATATTTTGCCACCTTGAGCAAAAAGGTCCATGTTTGCTTGGATCTACTTGTGCTGAGCCATGGTACAGGACACACACCAGCGAAGAACTACATACATGTGAAATGTTCCTACGATAGGTACAAAGGTCTTAATTTGTCTTATGTCTGAGCTAATATTCAGGTGTGTAGTGGACCACATTCTGCTTGCAAGGTACAGTCTCTGCAGCCCCACAACTGGTCTGGTGTAAGTTAGGGTACTATTCTCCCAGCGTGGCAAACGGGTCAGGTGGTGTAGCCTGCTCTAGAGTCTCACTACCACTTGGCAGATGCAATACTAAAGTTACAGCAATTTTTTTGGACCAATTTGGGGTTCAGAGGTTCCAAGCTACATTTAAACGTGGCAGGAACAAATAGTTTGAGCCAAACTGATTCCTGGTGTAACTCTAATAAGGCTGGAGGAACTACGCCTGGGATGATTTTGGTCCCAGACAATATGTCAATGATCAGTCTTTCAATACCCCTGGCTATAAGCATCTTTAAAAATGACATTCTCTGAATAGTACTAAATTCTGATCTGCCAAATGTGGCAGTCAATGAGCTCTTCCGTACTAAATATTGTGAGGATGATACATAAATACTCAAGTATCCTTGAGCCTCTTGGTAAAAATTAATTGATCTATTACAGACAATAACTATTCGCTGAAGTTTTTATTCTGCATTTTTTACTTTTGTAAGTGGCATATGTGATTTCATTGGCTGGCTATTTTAAACCATAGGGGACCATTGGTGGAGCAGTACAAATACCCCTGAGAAATCCAAAATTGCCAGCTGCAATTATATTTTGCATCTAGCATCTTCTCCAAGGACTATAAATGCTTCACTACTTTAATTCTGCTTGGCATTGAAATTGCTGTGTGACAATTCCTGAGGAATGGCGAAGGATGGACTCAGTAATGAAGTCTGGATAGCAAAGAAATATTGTCCAAATTGAAATATTCTCTCTATTTCAATCTAATATTCATCAGTCTGTGCACATAGATACAAAATACTTGAGAAGACGAGTACCTTCCTTTTTGCTGCTAAAACATCTGTGGCTTTTTGCATATTAGAGGTGAGGAAAGTTGTTTTCATATTTCTTGATTGTTTTTAACTACTCAAAAGGATGAGATATTAAGTTGTAAATAACAGTAATTAAAAGGTCAAACTGGCAACTACATTATTTCAGATAACGTCTGTGAAACTCTACCAATTTCAGTGATACAGAATGGGAATAAAACAGCAGCAGCTCAGCTATTTTTTGAGCTCATATGTACACAGTTTCAGTTATTTTAACTATTTCTGATAGCTCCCAAATCCTAGCTATATTAGATGACAAGATCAAGCATTATACCTCAGACTGAACGAGCAGAGATGCAACTGGGGAAACAAATGACACTGTGAGAATATGGGGCTTATGCATAAAGGATTCTACCCTTGTTAAAAAGAGATATGCTGAAGAAACATTCTTTAATGGGGAAAAAGTAGGAGAGGTGAGTTATAAAATACTTATAATAAAAATCACCTGGGGTACAGTGAGCTGCGCAGGGTCAATGTTTGCAAATGACACTATTTACCTTCAGCAGAGCTGCAAAACTTCTGAGACACCTAAGTAATTTGGGCAAATGGGCAACACAGTGCAAATGCTATTCAATGTCATTGCAAGGTCAAGCAGTGCACAGTAAGATACACTACGAAACAAAAATTCCAACTCTTCACATGCTGCAAAAGGGTTCAAAATTAATCACATAAACACTGGGACCTTGCTATCATGTGCTGCTCTCTGGGACACTGAGCTCCATGTGCAGCTGCAGTGTAACAAAATATTACGCTGAATAGAGAGTGGACTGAAAAAAGAAAGTCACAGAACCAGTAACCCTGCAGTGCCATCTTGCAGACTCTGGGCATCTGCTGAGGCCATTCACAAGAATACTGAAGAATCAGACAGGTCTTGGAGTAGGCTAAGCATGATCCAGCACAAAGACTTTCAAAGACAGACAGGAAAGATGTGGTTAGTATATTTCAAAGAAGAAATAAACAAGGCCACAAAGAAAAAGGTAGATAAGAGGGATTTACCTGCCTCCACAACATGGTAGTTCTGCTGCCCCTTTATCACCTCAACAAAAACAACAAA
>NW_009969586.1:0-2163 GCF_000747805.2 Chaetura pelagica | reverse complement strand
AAAAAAAAAAAAAATTTAGTTTATTACATCTTCAAGGTTTCACTTTTAGGACTTAAGACTGAGCAGTAAGAAAAAGCTCAACATGTGTCAAAAGTGATTTGTAGATAATAATTCCACAGAAAGAATATGTGACCTAAACAAATGGACAACTTTGATGAACAAGTTTCCTGGACTGCTCTTCCTTAACCTCAGTTTCTTCTCATTATGTGAATTTCTATATCATGTTAAAACTGGAAGGTCAAAACTACTCAGTTATGCTGTAGGAGTTACAGTTTCTCCAGCTGTCTGCTTACTTCTCTGCACTACAGCCAGTCAAAACCACATGCTACTTTAGACATGCAGGTGAGGTCTGAACAAGCTTTTCTGCCATTAGCATCAGTGCACATGGAGAAACAGGAAACATGTTAGCACATGAGAAGGACTTGAGATCAGTACTTTGTGCAAATGCATCAGCCATTTCCCCACAGCTGGTCATTTGTACAGAGCTTGCACAGCTAGTTTGTCTCAGCAACACCACAGAAGAAAAGGATATATCTTTAGCCTGAAGTCAATGATGCAGAATATACAGTAACTTCCCTCAGATTTTCTATCTACCTCAGAAAATGAGATAACTTCACTCTTCTTCATAGTGTTTCTTGTAGCAAGTAGAAGTTCTGATGTGCTGAAAAAGAGAAAGGATAGCAGGACTAGTGCATTATTCCATTGTCTCTCATCACATAGAGCCCCTAGCCTCACAACAGGTAAAGCAAAGACACTGAAATACAAAGCAAAGTTACTGCAAACTTCAGTTTGAGAAGGGAGATAGCACTAACCAGTGCAGGAGGAGGAAGAAGAGATGGTGGGGAGGGAAAGGAAGAGGCAGTTCCATATCTTTCAACATGGTCATTATTCTCTTAAGAAAAACTAGATGCTAGTTTTTCAGAAGAGGTTCAGATCAAGAGAACCTCATTTTAATGCCATATTTAAGACTTAAAAATCCCTAGCTCAAAAAAAATAAGTAGTTAAAATTAATTTACAGGTCAAGGTGACTGACATTACTTCATCTTAAACCCTGACCTTCCCAGTAGTTTCAGGGCACAGAGACCTCTGAGGATGAAAGTACCTGTACTATACTTTTAATGGTGCTGTGCAGAGTCACTGAGGTGCTGCAGCTCCCTTGGCTTTCTGAAGACAAATATATACAAAGGCATCTGGTGTGTGCTGCTGTTTCATGCCAGAGCATCCCACTTTGGTAAAGAATGATGCAAGAAAAAAAATCTGCCATGCTGCTTAGGTTTTACTTCTTGTACAGTTTAGTATCCATGTATAATACATTTTTTAAGTAACATGAATGTTATAACTCTCTGACTTATAATATTTTAAAACTTATCATCTGTAGGCAAAAGATTTCTGTACAATAAGTAAGGAAGCATATTTGACTAGCAGTTATTAGCCCCTACAGGCTATGCTTTCCTTTATGTCAACCCTAGCCAGTTAAAAGCAGAAATGTTGAGAAACTCTCTTGCAGGACATATGAAGTCCTCTGTTTTGTAATATGGGTTATCATAGTACATGAAACATCAGTAAATGCTAAATTTGAAAGCCAGAATTGCTCTGTAGCCAGTTAAATCACTTATCTGAACCTCTGTTCCTAAATCCTGTGTAATCACTGGCTGGTCTGTCTGCACTGAGTGCCAGATGCCACAGGTACCTTTCTAACAATACCTGTACCAATGCCCTGGGTGTTTTTGTATGAGCTGTGAGTGTAGTAAAGATTCACACACAGGCCATGATAATTCAAGTGCCTGTGAACATACCTTAGCAGGTCTATCATGTGAAACAATACAACATACACGAAACATTTTCCTGTGCATCCTTAGGGGTTGTTTTTAAGCCAAATAATTTAATTGATCCTGCTTAGACTGTGGCCACAGACATCTGAACAGGCACAAAGCAGCTTTTACCTCTGGCAGGTATATGAGGAGTAAAAAGCTGAAAAGTGAAAAGAGAGCCACTTATATTGAGTGCAGAAATCCTAACAGGGGTGTCACATCACCAGGATACATATGGTACACTGGGGTGGCAGCAAAGCAAGCTGGAAGGTTTCTCCAGGTCCTTGTTCCCACATGTGCAGAGCTGTTACTTCTTACAGTGCTGCCAAAACAGCTGTCTGTGGGGTCACAG
>NW_009969585.1:0-2162 GCF_000747805.2 Chaetura pelagica | reverse complement strand
AAAAAAAAAAAGCACGTGTATTTTGAAAGTAAAAATTAAATACTGCATCACAGTGGCAAGTGGGAAATAAGAGATGCAAGAATACATACAAGGGGTTGTGAGTGCATTTGGTAAGAAAGTTAAAATAGATGTAGAGCTAGAGGGAAAAATCATGTGTTAGAGATGAAAATGCATACTTTAAGAAGTGAAACACTTCAATGAGATGTGAAAAGAAAGACATAGTAAGATGAGCTATTTAAGACCTAATAATTTGTCAAAAAATAAAAACAACCTGCAGTAAGAATATACACAACAAAAATAAAATCTGAAAAGTATATAATGAGATTATAGAGAAATGGATGTTGAGATGAGCAAATACCACATCTGGTGCACATGAAGCTGCTCAAAACCACAAACACGTACTCTAAAGTGGAAAAATGAAGTATAAGCAATGCATAAAGACATGTAAAATGGAAATGTGTAATGGTGTTTTAAAGATAAATGGCAAACAAGATGTGAATAGTGGAGCTGCATAATGAAATGTAGAATAGTTATGAGCATTACAAGAGGAGACATGGAAATCTAGAATGGATGATGGTACACAACACAGAATGTAGTGTATGAGCTAGAAAAATCAAACCAGGTGATTAGTTCAAGAACACTTCTAAGAAAAAATTTAGCTTGTTGAAAGACAAAATAAACATTCATTCTGAAAGGCGAAATTCATAAGGAAATACAAAAATAAAAACACATAAATAGATAAAGAAGAAAAGCATGAGAGTATTCAAAATCATAAATGTGTCATGAGCTACAATATCTGAAACACCATTAGAAATAAATCAAGATGCATAATGGCATGCATTAGGGAAAGTGCAGAAATAGCTTCGAAAAAGGAAACACAAAATGATGCACAACCTGAAAAGGAAACATGAGGATTTTCAGATATGAAAAATATATGCTGAGAGGCACCGCCATCCCCAAGTTTCAAAAAGCATAAAAGTGGAAGTTCATTATGCATTCTGTGAACAAAAGGCTAGTAGGAGCTACAAATGAAATTTGCAAAATACCGTTCAAATGAGTAATGAGATATTAAAAGTATATGTTTAGTGGGGTGCAAAAGAAAAGCAGTTTACTCAGGTGTAAAAAACAGAGATATCTTTGAAAAAAATGTAGAAAGGTGTTAGTAGGAATATATGACATTCATCATGTCTGATGAATATTACAAAAATGGAAGTTAACTTGGAGGTCTTGAGAAAAGGAAAACACATGGGGAAACCTGAAAGCTCACACTCAGAATGCTATGCATAGCCTGTAATGGGCAACAAAAAGGAAATTGACTAATAAGCGATGATACATGAAACTCCTAATTAGATCTAAAAGTACATAATGAGATGCTGAAGCAAAAGCAAGCAGTGAAATAAAAATGAACATGCACAGCAAAGGCTGAAACTGGAAACTGGAAATGAGATGTAAAAAAGAATTCATATGGAGATGCAGAATCAAAAAATGGGTAATGAGATGTGAAAAGGAAAACTCATAACAGGATTTGACATCAGAAATGCACAGTAAGTTAAAAAACTGTAATCAGCCATTAAATACCAAATCTGAAAGAGTAACAATAGGCAAAACCAGAAATCCACCTTTAAGATCAAAGGGGAAAAATCAAATAAGATGCAAAGTTAAGTAGTGAATCATATGATGTGATAGGGAAAATGCAGAATGAATTATGGAAACTTTAAATTCATGATGAAATGCAGAAACAAAATTCCATAACAAGTTGTGGAAAATCAGTGTTTGATGGGAAGAAAACCTCCCAGTTAATGGTGTAACACAAATACTGAAATCCACAGTAAGTGTCTGGAAAATTAGTAGTGAGCAGTGAGATCAGAAATAAAATTCTTTGTGATAATGGTCATTTATAATGATGAGCAAAAACAAGAATTGAAAGGCTAATGCAGCATGACATGTGAAATGCCAAACGAGTTACAATAACTGAGATGTAAAATGGAGTAGGGAACAGAATTTTATAATGAAGTGTAAAAAAGAAAACTTGTACCTACACAGGAAATGTTCATCATAAAACATGCATAGAGAACCATTGTGACTTAGAAGGAATGAAGCACAGAAAGCAGTGTGAAAATGCAACATTCAGGATTGTCCTGGTTTGAGCCAAGATGAAGCCA
>NW_009969584.1:0-2162 GCF_000747805.2 Chaetura pelagica | reverse complement strand
ATTGGCTTAATCCTGGCTCAAATCAGGACACTGATGCATCCAAAATCTGACTTGAATTCTGGTTTTGCTTTCATGGCTAGACAAAAATGCGGTGGTTCTACACAATGTGTCTGTTTCAGTAACCTCTGTAGGTAGAATGTGAGAAGCTCACAAGTAAATGTTCTAGAAAGCCCCAAGCTATGTTTGTACAGCTTTTCTTAGCAGAGACTTTATCGACCCAACATCATCTGTATTTTTTAAGACACTAGTTCTGGAAAAAGTGCCGGACTGACAACTGTGAGAACCTGAGGTTTGTTTATTCACTGAAGCGAGAGAAAAGGCAGAGGTAGGGAATGCTTCCTTCCCATCCTTCTCTGCCAAATTTATTCTTATTACCTAACTTTCATACTGAAGCTGTGTTTTGGAGCTCCAACCAGCTGACACTTCCTCTGTTGAGCACTATAAAAACAGATAACCTCTTCCATTCTAGCAAGCTGGATCAGGACAATAAACACTTTTCAATCCTCTGAGTCCCAGTGTAGCTGCAGCTACATGCTATGTATTTTTTCAGTCCAGACCAAGACCTACTACTCATTTTATGCAGGGAAAAGCATGTACATCTGGCTTCAGCTGATCACTCACCACCTTCATAGGGTGCTATCAAAATCCTGTTTCAGTAGGACACTGACCTAAAACTGTGACACATGTTTCTGAGTAGTACATATGCTTAAGACTGGAGAAAATGAGTAGCAGAAAGAAAACTAATAGAAGGGGATATTTAGCAACGACAGTACATTTTAGAGGCACCTGTTTGCTGCAGGGGCAGCAGAACAAGAAGGTAGTTGTGAAAATTACCTTTGATGGTCAAGGTTGAAGCTGAAGAACCTGACAAGATCTTGATTCTGGGGGAACGCCAGTGAAAGGAGATGGCATCCCCATTTGGAGTCCATCCAGTTCAGCGCTCTGTGACAAGTGCAGCTCTTCAGCATAGATCCCTCTAATTTCATCCTATTTGCTGTGTAATTGCCCTATAAACAGACACACACATACAGCATAAGAAGGAAACTGGGATGTATAATTATATACAATTAGCCACATTCATTACTCCGTGCTCTACTTATCTCTAATGAATGGCCTGTGCAAACAGCAGGCTTGGTACTGGGACAAATTTCTGTGTGACATGGGCAAAGGTGGCACATGGGATTAGCACCATTTGTTATGGAGTGAGGAAATGGAAGAGTACTGCAGTTTAGCATGAAGAATCAGCAGGTCCCCAGTGCCTGGGCAGGGTCAGATGGACAGTGTAGCCAAAGGATTCCAAAGGCCCAGACTCTATTTTTGGCCCTGGCAGTGTGCTTTCAGGTAAATAATTTTGGTATTTTTATGAATCAACTTTGTGTCCTAGGAGACAAGGCTGGTATCCTCACCTTCTTTGAAGTGGAGGTGGGACATGCAGGAGAAAATTATTGTGGGAAAGGCTAAGATACACTGCTATTTCAACAATCCACAAGTGGCCTTTATATACTAGAGTCAAGTAAACACTTCGAAATCTTAGAGAGTGCAAAGAATAAGAGATCTATAACTTAAAAGTGTTAGCAGTGTACCTGAGAGCAGCACTGACTGAAGAGGCACAAATGTGTGGCTGAAGAACTTCTCTGAAGTTGGAAATCTTAAGGCCAGACACAGCCAGATGTGTCTGAGGTGTTGACAATAGACTGTAGGGGAACAGGGACAGCCACGTCACATTAGGCTTGTAAAACAAAGCAATTAAATGTTGGAAAACTATATTCTTGGGTGCAGAAGAAGTCCTTCTGTGTCCAACAGATGGATAAAATAGCATTTTCTGTCCCTAGCAGCTCTGGTTCTGGGAAACAGAGCTGGGCCCTGAGTGAATCAAAACTGTCTGTGAGGCACTCCAGCAGATCTGTCATTTGCTAAACAGTGATGACAATGGTGAAAAAATACCCATGTGCTAAAGAAATCTGCTGAAAAGGGAAACTGCCCAGCTGGGCTTCCACTCTCCGTGCAAATTCAGGCTGTGGTATTATCTGGGAGGCTGCCTTCCTGCTGGCAAATGTTAGCCAGTACCTTCTGGAAGAGAAAGGAGCAAAACATTTTTTATAGCCCAGGTCTCCTGGGGAGGTGTATCCTCCCAGATGGAATTCAGCAGCTTAGCTTAGATT
>NW_009969583.1:0-2159 GCF_000747805.2 Chaetura pelagica | reverse complement strand
TTTTTTTTTTTTTTGTGTGTATGTGTGTTTTTTTTAAATTAATTGATTTATTTTTAAGAGACATGTTTACACATGAACACACTACCATACATATACATAAAGACTTTCAGACAGGCTTTGCAGACTTACAGCTCTCTCTTCTCATGTCCACCAGCATCATTAACAATCCTTTCCCATGGTCTCTGCAGTTACTGGCCTTGGTCACCAAGGATGAGGTGACCATGAGGTGGCCATGAGGTAGCTTTGATCCCTTCTCTGACTGTGAAACTCCCTCACTGACTGGAGATACTCACCCCTCCCAGGTCTGACTTTGGTGGATTTGCTCCTGGCTTCCACAGTTTGAGACAAGAAGCTGTATCTTGTGGTTCTGGAATTCATTGGGAAGGAGGAGAAGGAAGAGAGGAGAGAGGAAGAAAACACAAGAGCTGAGGAGGAAGAGGCAGGCAATACAGCAAACAGTGGGAACTGGTTCCTGGCATCACTTAATGGCTGCTTTGAATGGCTGGGAAATGACACCAGAAGTTTTACAAAGACAGAATATATTTTTCAATGTATAATTATATGGTTACAATGTAGTAATTATCACCATTTTGATAATCACCATTTGATCTCACTTTTTAAATTTTTTTTTAAAATTAGATTTCATGGATAATAATGTATTATTCAGTACAGGATTTGTTAATTACTTGTTTTAATTTGGTTGGTTGGTTGTTTATTTTTTACTGTTTTTCTTTTTTCTTTTGCATCAATCTCTACAGGTTGTCCCTGTCTATTTGATGAGAACAACTCACTGGCAAATAAAACAGGTGAGGACCAAAATAGCTCTGTGCCAGACCCTGAGGCATGAAGTGACCACTAACACAACAGCAGTCCCTGGACAGGCAAAAAGCTGACCCACGGGACTCAGGTGGTGAGGATCTGGCCTGACAACATTTCTTTCAATGAGTGACAGTCTCTCATCCAACTCATGGACATTTTGTGAGGCAAAGACTTAAATTTCAAGCGTGTAGCTTGCACATGTGCTCCTGCCACCCACCAGGAACCAGGAGCATTCCATTTAGGGCAGGCACTCTTGATCTTGCTTGCCTTGTACTGGGAGATGTATGAGTGTGCTTGTTTATGTGCGAGTTGGGAGAACAAAGGCTAATTAAATCCCACCCTTTCAATAGGATATATATTTTTTCAACCCTGAAGCAAATTTTCTATGTGTGTTTTGGCTTTTAAACTCAATAGCCTGCAGGCATCCACCACGTCAGCAAAGAAATGGAAAGCTCATTATTACACTATTAGAAGGTTTAAAACTTAAAACCAGAGACTGTAACAACAGCAAATGGGATATCAAAGACATGCCCTTCTCCTTGAGCCTTGCACTGACTTCAGGCTGGAGGGATGCTGTGAGGGATGTTTTACTGTGCCTGTGCACTCTCCAAACATCACAGTGTGTTGAGGGTATAAAGGCTTTTTTTGGATATCGTTGTAGATTCTTGTTCGACCAGATAAACAGAACAAAACCTGATAGTGTGACTTTTGGAGGTAAAGATGTACTCTTGGGTCATGTGAAGGAGCCTCCAGTCCCCGCCCAGGCTTGCTCTGAGCAGTGCACCTGTAATGACTGTGCCACATAAATTTCACAGGACATTCAGTTTTACAGCTGGCCCAAGGGTTCCAGTATGCATTTTGCTAAAATCTGAATTCTAAGTTTTGAGATGTTGGAGGTCATTTAGTCTGCTCTGTATGTATCGACCCCTAGAAAAAAGGGCTCTCCTTTTCTACCCTGAGCTTCTTATGCTCTGTTCCTCACTGGTTCCTCTGGACCTTGCTGCTCTGTATTACTTTGTTTCCACACAATCCCCAACCTTGATGTTTGCAATACTGGAAGCTTTTTTCCTACAGACCTCGTTTTGAAACCTGCTATTATTTTTCTGTCCTTCTGGGACATTTGCCATTTCAGGAACTTTCTTTGGAAGACTGATTTGATACAAAGCAAAATAGTTCCATCCTGATCTTACAGGACATGTGTTTCCATCATGACATCCTGCCTTTTTAACCTTGCAGCATCCTTTCCCAGGCTTACACGGGTGCTGTGTGCAGCTCTGTTTTGCACTGAGGTGCAATAGCAATTGCTAATAGAATCAGAATGGTTTGGGTTGGAAGGGGCC
>NW_009969582.1:0-2156 GCF_000747805.2 Chaetura pelagica | reverse complement strand
TCTTCATAGGAGAGGTGCTCCAGCCCTTTGTTCTTTGTGACTCTCCTCTGGTCTTACTCCGAGAGACTAGTATATGCATCACCATAACAGTCTATCCCAATCCCATCAAGGTTGCTTATTTTAGTCTAAGTGACATGACAATACTGCCTAAATACTGAGCCCTGCTTGCATGCCTAAAGCTTCAGTTGCATCCTTTCCTAGTCACCTCTTGAGGAGGAGACAATTACTTAATTACTTAAACTTTAATGGGACAATTCACAGTTAATCCAAACTACTTTCAGCTGTTCTCTACTATTAGGTAGCAATAATGTCAGACTAATAATTGAGTCTTGATCACTCTTATTACTAGTAGAAGCCTAGGGTGACCTCTAAGAGCTTGAATCAAGTATTCCAAAAAGAAAGGGCAAGGCCTTCCTTACGAGAAGTTGTAACATGGCTACTCATATGCACACCCCCCATACAGTAGATACTTACTGAACTGCCCATGTGAGACAGAGCTTCTTCTGCACGCTCTACTCTACTGCCCTTAGTACTAACAGTGAATGCTCTTGTCACGTGACTACAGAACTCCACAGCGATTCCACAGCTCTAGAGAGTGAAAAGAAGCATACATGAAAATACCATTTAAAAGAGTTCTTTGATGTTAAGGCCTCTACTTGAAATGCTAGATAGGCTAGAGAGGTTCTAGCAGCCATGTTCAGTTCCCAGGATTAAAATGTCATTGCAAGCTCAGCACTACGTGGTTACCAGGGACCACTACAGGTGCTGTGTGGCATTTTATCACCAGTCATTGCCAATGGACAGTCTGATTGAAGAGGAATCAGAATATGAGGTCGTTTTGGTGGACAGAAGTTTCCCGAGGTTGAAGAAAGCTGGCTTCAGTACAGTGTGCAGTGAGCACTGAACACCAATTTTCTAGTATTAGCTGCAGTGACCTTGCTACAGAGTAACACTTGGGTGTACCTGCTGATTTGATACCATAAAATCTCAGCAGAGTAACACTTTAGTTTAATCCTAAAAACAAGCTGTTTAAATGGTCATTTATAACATCAACTGAACAGATGGCAAATCTCAGACTTGCATTAATACACGCCTAGTTGTAACAGAGCAACAGTTTACTCTCCCATAGCCTTCTCAGGACTGCCGTAAATGTCTAGAGAGCAAGGTAAGCTACAGCTCTAGTGCTCAGCTAATAGTTACAAGTGGTTACATCCATTTATGCAGGAACAGTACTAGCTCCTAGCTTGTCACAGACCTACTCTGTTGAACATAAATACAGCAGAAGCCTTAACACTAATCTATATGTCCTTACCTTAGGCACAAACAACCTCTGAGATACACCACCACCTAGCCTTTATAGAAGCAATACAACTGTTGCTGCAGAACAGGAAACCACTAGATTTCAGTCGCTGTTATCTTACCACTATTGGGACTGGTTGTCAGAACAAACCTGTTTTCTACACACCATCTAGATGTATTGGCATAGTTCCACTACTGTTCAAATGCCTGCCAAAGTTTAGGAGAAAATACTACTCAGCATCATGAATATAGACATAAGACACACAGAAGAGTTCAAGACTTGGAAACAAAAGCAGAGTGTTGTCTTGTTAACTTACCATAACAAGATTTACTAATGAAACTGCATTCAAGCTGATGCCCCAGAGCCACATCACTCCAAACATGTTGATGATTATCATAGCAATAGTTATTGAAACGACAACAGCAGCCCATACTTCAAAACCAAGCAGCACAGTTGTCACCAAAAATATTGATCCCAAGGAGATGCAGAGGTTCAAGATGGCATCATGCACAATTGTCAAGTATTGTTCATAGAAGACATAAAACACACTGTTAAAAGAAAACAAGTTGTAGTTAGCTATCTTCCTTGTTATATGCTAATATTAGATTAGCTTCTGTGCTAAGGATAATGGAAAGCAGTTCCCTACTTACAGTCACCTACAGGAACAGGCTTCCTAGCATCAGTGGAATGACTCCTATGGAACACTGACTGTTGCATGATAACATTTCACTAACTCTTCAAGTGAAGATTTTATCTAGAAGTCAGGGTATTTCCCACAATTCAATATAAGCAGCTACAGTGCTTGCCAGAAGGTAGGTCCTCAGATGGATTGTGGTATCTGCAGGAACTACTGCAG
>NW_009969581.1:0-2159 GCF_000747805.2 Chaetura pelagica | reverse complement strand
TCCTGGAGGGATTTAAAAGCTGTGTAGATGTAGTGATGTGGTGCTGAGGGACATTGGTTTAGTGGTGAATTTGGCAGTTCTGGGTTTACGGTTGGAACTGATAATCTTAAAATTCTGTGTTTAAATATCCCTCCCTCTTTAGAAGCTTCACCGTTGGCTCTTTTGCTATTGCAGACAGGAGTCTGTTGTGCATCCACAACAAAGATAACTGAAGTTACTGTGACCTCTTATTTGAGACTATTTTTGCATCTCCTTTCTGCTTTTCTCCATGGTGTTCATGCTAGCATTTGGATTTTCTATGGGAAGTCACCTAGATCAGGCTCATTCCTCCTTTGCCAGGTGACATGGTAGCAATATGCACACCTGAAGAGTAAGTGGAGGGCTGAGCTGATGCTTCCTGGCCTGAAGACATGAGGACAGGCGGGGGCACATCCAGCACCAGGCTGAGTGACTCCAGAATGTGGTGCCATTACAAATAGCAATTTGCCTGGAGGCCCATCCAGTTGAATTAGGAAAAAAAAGGCCATTAATTAACTTGACTTAAGAGAGGGCTGATGCGGGGCAATGTGACCTTTTCTCTATGTCACATGCCACACGGATTTTAGCCTCCCTCTGATGCTTTGTCACCACCAGTCTTTGTTTTTTAGATCACTGGATTGCAGGGGAATGATGGTGACCAAAGGGATTGGGGCAGTGGGAGGAAAGAAAGAGACAGCTTGACTAGTTCAGTGGTCCATAAACCAAAGACACCAGAATCCCATTATCCATCTACCATCTATTAATTTTGATGTAAACAGATATACAGAAATATGCATAATTTCTTTCATGTAATACAAACACTTGACATGTCATGTATACATGCAGTTAACATACACTCTTAAGGTAGTTTTGGCAATATTTTAGAGAAAATCTGGGAATGATACCAGTTTACAAAAAGGAGAATAAAATTATTTAATGCTGTTCAACTTTTTGCATGAATGTCATGGCAACACAGGGACCTTCCTGCAGTTCCACCAATCAACTCAATGCATTGCTGCAATAGCCCACTCTACTTAAAATTTGTTTTTCAATCAGCTGACCTCAGTAATAGGAGAGAAGCTAGTTTAACAGCCTCAGTGCAAGCTGATCAGAGTCAAGAGGCATTGGGTGAAAAAAATTAAGACTTGCATCAAGAAACCTCCAATCGCTCTGGCTGCAGCTCATATACACAGTCCCTGATACAGATTTCAGTTTGGGAGATTCAGGAAGACATAACTGAACCTGCATGCCTCTAACCCACCGTGAGGTTTCCCTCTGATATCCCTGAATTAACAGTTGGACTTGATCATGAAAGTCTTTCTTTTCCAACCAAAGTAATTTTATTGTTCTAAGATAGACATATGGCTAGGGCTGCTTGTCTCTCTGTGGCTGGGAACAGGTTGAAAATCAGATCTTCCAAGCCTTCCTCAGATTAAAAGTCACCTCATTTTGGGGTGTCATACCTGAGTTCTAACACAATATGCAATTTCTGCTTCATAAAACAAGAGGAAGGACAGTGCTGAGGTACAGAGCACATGAAGGTCAGAAATGGCACATCAGTCTTTCAGAAACAGACACATACTTAGGATATAAAGAACTCTGCTATTTTAAAATGGATAATGCAGATGGTAAGATTTTGTTTGTTTGTTTAAATTATTTATTTTTCTTTTTAGTTGAAAATTATTCTCTTGATTGGATTTTTTGTGGAAGCAAGACTTATGCAGTCACACCATAGGTGTGTTCCTCTACCCCTGCCTTCATGTATCTTAGCCTTTTTTAGTTCACTCACTATTTTCACTTGAAGGAGTTAGAGGAGATGTCTTAGAAACAGCTTTCTATATCAAAATTACTTCCACTGTCAAGTTCTTAAATTCAAGGAAAAGGTTCATTTTAGTCAACATTTATGAGTCATGAAAGACAAGAAAATAACAGTTCCAAAATGCTCATGCTTACAGGACTATCTCCTATTTTGGAAAATTAAAAAAAATCACACATATATTAACTTTTTTTTTTAACAGAATTAGTATTTTAAAATAATCTGTTGTATCTCATTTTAAATAATATTTGTGGGACTGCTATCTTTATATCCCTTTTACTATTATTTTAAGTGAAAAAGAAAACAATAAAGAAAAAAAAAAAAA
>NW_009969580.1:0-2146 GCF_000747805.2 Chaetura pelagica | reverse complement strand
TTAAAGATCATCTAGTTCCAACCCCCCATGCTTTGGCAGGAAACGAGTAAGCCCTGGGCAGGATTCTACAGTGGTTCTCCTGGTTCCATTTCTGGGGAACACTTGATAGCTTACTGCCAGGTAATGCTGTACTGGGCTTATTAGAGTGCAAGGAGGACAGCAAGGCCGGCACCCCCCAGCCATCATTCAGCTAACTCCATACGGGTATTTGCATGCATGTGTGTGAGCGAAAAAGAGCCAAGAGGAAATAAGAGTGTTTTACTGACAGCACTTGACCAGTCCAAAGGTAGGCATTAATTACTATTGCACATTTACGTTTGCTGCTGGCAAGAGATGGTAAAGTACACTAAACATTCAAGTTTTCAGACACGACCGAGACCTCTATTATAAGAGAATAAGTGCTTGACATGTTCCACTTCAAATGCTAGACTTTCTTGAGTTATCACATAATTCTGACATTAACAACTGATAAAACACAACTAAACAAACTCTGAAAACCATTTTATATAGACCCTAAGTTTTAACCTCTACTACACTGCATTGATATCATCATCATCTAATAGGTGGGTGAACACGTATGCTTGAAAGTTAACACAGATACGACCTAGCTAACTGTGCTGGCACCATTTGCAAGCACCCTACTTCTTGTTTTCATCAGCAACTTTGCAGAAGTGAGAAATGATCATGTAAAGAAGTCTACATGGAAATTAGCTGCATAAGGTAAAAAACAAACAAACATGCTTTTTCTTCCTTTTAAGCATCTTCTTTTTTCTTCCTATGTAACTAAAATACAAGAATCAATTTATTAAAATTAAAGCAGAGCTGAAGAAGGTATGAAAGACACAAGTGTATTTTAGAAATCTGCCATTTGACCGACAATGATGAAAAGGGTTTTACTGCCCATACAGTAATTGTTTTCAAATTATATCATAATTATTCAAATGCAAGTGACCTTGCCACATGCAAGTCTTAAGAACTGCTTGTACACTAGAAAGAACAGATTTTAGACTGTTCGCAAGCTGAAAGTTGATTACGCTGAAACATTGCATACCAAGGAATAATGTGTTCTGACTCAGTAACACTGAGCTGACTGGAAGGAAGGTAAGACACTAATCAAAGTCTGTGCAGCACCTGGAAATTAGAAAGTGGTGGCTGAAGTATAAAGCGTCATTATTATCAACGTATGAATATGTATCTCTTCATGGATGAAAGAACATATAGGAATAACATAGCTAGTAGTTATTTACTCTACAGAACCTTCAGCTTACGTGTGAATTTGGTACTGATGTGTCTGAAGCTACAGATTATTTTTAAAGAGGTTTTTAATGACCTTTTTATTTTAAACAGTCTGTGCTTGTCAAATCACATTCTTGCTACAAAAACACTTATCCTATCTCCAACACTAAAATATCTGAATGCATTCTGGTACTGTATTAAAAAAAACAAAACAAACCCAAAAAATTAAACCCACCATACTCCAGTTTATTCATTCACCACAGAGGGGAAAACATGTGCAACACAACATAGCAGTTTGGTGTAGAAGGAAACACTGCATGCTTTTTTCAAAGTGCACTTGGAAATGAAATAAGCAAGGTTTGAGAACAGTGCTCTGTCTGTGGACTAAAGGTGATACCATGCCCCTTAGTTTGGGTAGATGCTCACTACAAAACCCTGGGCTGTATCACCAGACAGAATAAACTGTAAAGATAACTTAAACCAGCAGGTAAAAGGCCTCATTACCTTTGGAGATTAGGGTTACTGACTCTGGTCTGCCTTCTAGATCTTTACAATGAAATCTTTAAGTCTCTGCACCCCACAGAGCCCAAATCTTGAACTTGACTAGCACTTCGCAGAGCAAGACCATAAAGAATGCAGTTTAGCTTTCATGTGTCAGCAGTAGCCCACAGCAGTGAAAAAATGCACTAGGGAAAAAATGCAATTCGTTGCCAATTAAGACCATTTGATGTACATCATCACACTGTGGCACTATCTAGGAATAACTAAAGTTTCTCAGCAATTAAAGTTATAAAAGACAGAGCACTCTCTGAATATAATACCATTTCAAGGGCACACTGCATTGTGTCATTGAAGATAGTTAAGCTAGAGCCTATTTGCACAGTATAAAAAGCAATCAGTAAAAAAAAAA
>NW_009969579.1:0-2154 GCF_000747805.2 Chaetura pelagica | reverse complement strand
GGGGGGGTTGGAACTAGATAATCTTTAAGGTTAATTTTCATTTATCAGGAAATTCTGAGAGCAAAGCAACGTTAGAGCAATACAAGAAAATCATAATACACACAAAAAGAAAAATGCTGCAGTGTGCTTGAATGTCTTAACACCCAAAGAATACATTTGTTAGACAAGATTTTTCAGAGAATATGGTTTTTTCCAGCATTATTAATTTGAAGTACTTCTGTAAAAGCAATGATTGATACTATACCATTATTTTTCTTTGCTTTTTGGAAAGAATTAGATATAAACTATGAAAAAAAATATAAGTAAGAGGTGAATTTGAGTTATTTTTATAATTCTTCAACTAGCATTCCCTGACTGCGGGAGAGTTTCAGGACAAACAAAAAATTTAGCTCGATGCAGGCTTTGTTATGGTGATTTGGGGTGTCTTCTATCCTCATTGGTGCTGCTGCTCCTTCTATATGCTTGGGACTGTTAGGCCTGTTTCAAGAATGTACAGGGAAACAATGTAACACATTTTCCCTTTTAAAGTGGAAAGTTGCAGTTCATCTTTATAAAGATAATTTTGTGCTATTAGCTGTGACAGCATATAGAAAAAATGAATGGCTAATATCAGACGCTTTTGCTGTGCATGTGATAAACTTAAGCCCTACATGCTACTTAAGTGAGAAATAGGTCTTTTGCCTGGAGGAATTTTGCTCACCAGTACAGACTGCAGAGTCCAAGATTTGCCTTCAAGAGCATGTACGTTTTCATTACCTATTGGGTACAAAAACATTACTATTGTTGTCAGCTAAGAAAACAAAATACATTGCAAGGAACCTCAGGCAGTTACTGTAACTGTTACCTTACAAGGTAATTGTTTGGAAATAAGATAGCTTTTGACTATGCCTTGCTGCTTCTTGTAAAGCACTGAATTTCCCATTCTAGTTTGGTGGCACAGGGTCTGAACAACCTTGTAGTAGTTTCATGTGAAACAAAAGTCAGCAGAGAGAATTTTTTCAGGGAAAGTATGTTTCACATTGTTTACCACATAGATTACATGGGTTTCTTTGAACCTGTAATTTGTGTTTCGTTTGGTTCTAAGATCGGATCCGTTTCTTTTGAAAACAAAAGCAAAAATCCCATTTATTTTGGTGTTTTGTGTGTTTGTGTCAACCTGCTGTCTTGTTTACCTGAGTGAAATGCAGTGCTTTGCTTTGATGACTACGTTTTGCATTAATTGAAGCAAAAAATACTGTGCCCATCAACACTTACTAGGTGCAATTTGAATCAAGATTTTCCTTTGTTTTCATTTCAAGCTGCCTGATAGCCCTCTTCAAACACTGGCTCCTGAAGCCAGTAAAGTATTGCCTGCTCTTGAATTTTTCCCTAGTATAACTTAGTCCTTCGTATGTGTTTATTTTTCTTTTTGTATTAAGTACTTCTTTTTAGAAATAACTCTTTGGAGGAATGAGTTTTAACTGAACTAATTTGTTTTTCTCTTTTACCAAAATTGGTTAATATAATTACGATGTTGCATTAAATTAATCTGTTCCTTTAAAATGCACATGTAGCTGAGCCAGATCTGGTTTTTTTATGTAAACTGGTCATCAGTTTGCTAGTTAACAATCCTGTTTCTGCCTCCTTTCCTTTTTCTTTTCTTCTCTCTACACATTTCAGAGATTGTCTTGCCATTGCTGATGAACCTGCCAACATTTTTTTTTCATGTAGAAATAATAGTTATGTATCACCTTAGAGATTGTTCAGGTATAATGAGTGCAAAATCAACAGTGGATAGATTATGTTAGTATATTGTCCCAACAATAATTTATTTTCATCAGAATCTTGCTGAGATTTTAGAGCTAATTGTTCCACTTCTCACCACCCTGATGGTGTGTAAAGGTGGTGTTCCCAGCTCCTGGAAAAAGCCAATAGAGTTAGCAGCCTGATTTTCTGTTTAGATAGTAACTGCACATAGCCATGGGGAGTAAAATAAAATCAGAAATTACTGCAAGTGTAGCATAAAAAATATTTTATATGTACCTGTGAGATCTAGACGTACAGACTTGTGAATTTATTTTCAGGTGTTGTTTTGTTTTTCTGTAATGCTAACATGCCTGAAAACTCCAGTGAGATGGTTTGTGTGTCTCCTGGTTTGAGCCAGGATGAAGCCAC
>NW_009969578.1:0-2159 GCF_000747805.2 Chaetura pelagica | reverse complement strand
AAAAAAATAAAAAGGAAGAAAAAAGAAAAATTCATTCTTCAGGCTAGAAACTGTCATGAACACAGAACAGGAGGGGTACCAGTACCTGAGGGTCCTTACATTGGCAAGGAACTGATATGGTAGGAGATACCAGATCCTTTGGGCAGGTAAATGACTCCTCTTTGTTCAAAGAGACAGCAAAAAACCTCAGTGTGTTTTTCACCAAGTGTAGAAATCCTTCCTATCCCTCAGATCAGAATGACTCTGAGCATGAGTCAACTGAGCCAGTCTTGGAGCTCTGAGTGAGGATTTTTGTAATATCACAGGGCTGTGATCCAGATCATGCAGTTCTTCCACTGCTGAACTTAAATGCTAGAGAAGGGCAGAAAAAGTAGATTTTACATATGTAGAAAAGAAAAGGCTTCCTGGCTCAATGAAACGATATGCTCAGTTCCTAAAGTGCTCAGAATGTATTTGGGATAACACAGTAAGGTCTGCCTTCTCCAAGGTCTCAGACAGGAGAGGCTAAAGGTGTTTCTAGCTTTACAGGCTGTCAGTTTGAAAGATCAGTCATCATGAACCAGAAGTTAGACTTTATTTAAGGCAGACTTCTAGGGCATGAGAATCCCCTAGGATATCAGACAATCAGCATGTGACTTGCAGAAATGAGTCAAGACCTATGGGAAATGGATTTCTTTTTGAGTGGCAGATGGATGTGGGGTTAGGAATACTCTGGGGCATCAAAAACAGTGTTTGATGCCTGTATTTAGGCATCCAGATCCCATTCAATTAGTTGTTGTTTTTTTTTCCTTTTTAAATCTTTTTTACAATCTGACATTTTTCTTAGCAAATTGTTCCAGTGTTTGTTTACTCTTTTTACTGCCTAATTGCATGCTAATTCATGGTTGAACTTGCCAGATTTTGACTTCCAAGTGTTTGATCCTCTGTTTTTATCAACCAGGTTGAAAGACTTCTCCTATGCTGTACATTTTGGTTTGGTGTTTCCTGTCATCTTTAAAGCAGCGGGGCCAATCATTTAATACCCATGGTCTTTTGGCTTTGGGCTTGCTTTATTCCAGCTGCCTCACAGGTCTATTCTGTTGTCTCTTGTTTTCAGCAAAACCTGACTCGTTCCTGTTCTCTGCCAGGTCACTGTTACCTTTTTGCCACCAGCCTTTTTGAGAGGATCCTCAGAGGAAAGAGTTGGCAACATTTCATTTCACTGATCAGCAGATTGGGGTGGAGAGGTTGGTACGTTTGAAACTCTAGAGCTCTGCTTCAAAGGGATCAAGGTGTAGAGCAGATATCCCTTGCACCTTTTATGTGCAGGTATGTTGGTTCCTGAGGACCCTTCAGCTTATGCAAGGCTTCCCGTGCCTGTTGGAACCCCATGTAATCTCCTAACAGAAGCTGCTGTCCTGCAGGAGTCTTTCCAGGCACACATTCCTGTGTTGTCCATCTTTCTTCAGCACCTGTATGTTTCACTTCTTCCTTTTTCCTGGCAAAACTCACAAACTTTCACTGCTCCCCATTAATACACAGATCCAGCCATTCCCTGACCTTGAAGAGGACTTTGCAAGCCCTTGCTATCCATCTGTGACAGATTGATGTCAGTGGTACATGGTCAGGAGGCTGCTTTGAATGTTTTATTCCAAAACTTTTGTTTGCCATCACTTTACCTCTCAGGGTTTCAAACTAAGTATCACTTTGAACCAGCTGCTTCACTGTGCTGCTGTCCTGGCCTGCTGAGCACTCCTATCTGCATAGGTTTTTTACATGTCTTTTCCAGAAAGTGTTACTGCCCATGACTCTCTGTCTGTGAGACTAATATTAATTCTACTTTAATGCACTGTTTCTTTGGTGGTAGTTCTGAATTAACTACTAACTTCAGCATTCCAGATGTAAGACCACCTCCACCAAACTTCCATTGCAGCAGTAACATAGTGAAGGGCAACTGGAAAAGTGGAGCACAGCACAACTGTTCCCTCTGGTGTATGTCTGTAAAAGGGCACTGAACCCTTGGAAATCCCACAGGACTTGTTCTCTCCTGGTGCTCCCAAGGAGCTGTTTCTACTCCTAAGAAAAGGTTGCTCGGAAAGATTTTTAACTGGGAGCAGAGATTCTTCTTGAATGCAATAGTCCACCCACAGTACCTGCCCACTGCTCCAGCGAGGAACATA
>NW_009969577.1:0-2154 GCF_000747805.2 Chaetura pelagica | reverse complement strand
GGAAAGAGAGAAAAAAAAATTGAAGGGAAACATTTGCCCTGTTGTAGTAGGGTGTGAACTGCAGAAGTTTCAGAGCTGGCTTCTCAGGGGATTGGTTGCTACCCTGACTCAGCTGAGCAAGGATGGGAACCTCATTAACAACACTAGTTTTATCTGCTGCAGTATGAGAGACAGCTTCAAGAGAAATGGATGAAATAAACACAAAGAGATTAAATTATAAATCCAAGATGTTGGTTTAGCAGCTGGATTTCTCTCTCTAAAGAGCAGAAGATACGATAAAGCTAGCAGTGCTCTTTGTCAGTCATACTGAGGAAATAAGAATAGGGACAGATGATCTAGATACAACAAAATAATGCTTTCCCTGCTGTCAGAGGTTTAAATACAAATAAATTAAATGGCTTTTGGAGCCATCAGTCAAAGAGTTAGGTGTGGCCTACAGCTTTCCTTAGCAATGCACAATAACAGCAGCACCTAGATAACACCCTCTAAGTTTTAGCATTTTTGTTTCAGCTGAGCAAGGTGGGGGAAGAGAAATCTCAGTCTTATGTTTCAACTTGGAGGATCTCGTAGCAAACATTCCCCATCCAAACATGTTAAGTTTTCAGTAGCCTTAAATTGTCTCCCAGGCGTTCCTCAGAACGTTACAGAGGTTGAGTGCTAGCTCCAAGAACAAACTGCTCTCAAATGTACCCTATTAAATTATACACATGCAACCACTTAAATAAACTAACCACTGTCCTGTTTACACTATGTCCTCCAAAAGCCACAAGAAATAAATCAAACCCTTTATCTTTACAATAAATTCATCTTGTGTGCCTTGTGATATGCTGCTTGCACACAAGCTTGGAGACAAGTTGATTCCACATACAGGACTTCAGTCAACCTGTCAGGGACCCCAGTGCCTGCTACTGCTCTATAACCACACAGATTTTTAACTTGTCCTATTTCACTTCTCATTAAAACACTGGATAATATTCTGGTATTTCATTAATTTCTACACATGGTGGTAATCAGAGTTTATTATAAAAGCTCAGCATGAATCAGAATACTTATAAAACATATACAATTGTATATGTTCCTTTCTAAGTCACATAAAGATACTCATCCACCTAATTAGTCAAAACCTGCACGTGGTATCGACAGGTCATGCGTCATGATAATCATTATGAGTCGCATATTGTCCCTACCTTTTCCCACTCACATTGATTTACTACTAGTCACAATCACATATAATAACTCATTATAATTTTAACAATCCACACCTGTGCCACAAAGATGTGAACAATGTATACTGATGTAAAATCAGTATGGATGTGCTGATGTAAAACGTGACTGATTTGATAGATGACGCGCAACCTCTTCCTGTTGGAATTTAGAGAGTCCCAATTCTGTTACCAATTCATAGTTGCTCATATACCATTTCCCATGAGCATCCAAAGGATATCTCATACATTTAATAACAGTTGCATAAGGCACTTCCTGAATATAGACCCATGGAAACAAGTAATTATGGAAATTCTCTTTTCTTCTCTTTCAGAAGTAGACATTGGATGTTGCTGATGGTTCTGGAACAGATGCGGAAACCTAAGCTGTGTATGAGCTGAGCTTTGTTCTCTGGTAATGTGACATTTTCCAAATGACACTGCTCACAAGAGGTAATTCATGAGTCCCCTAAGAATTTGGAGGTTGAATTTTTTACCATCCATTGGCGAAGAGGCAGCCAAAAGGACCATCCAACTATGGGTCCTGACTCCAAAATGATTCTCAAATGCCATTGTGAGAAGGGGGTTAAACTGAGTCACAGAAAGTGTAAATTGATGGCTGAGAGAGAACATGAGCCCACTTTCTCCAGACTCCATCACCTCAGTTAATCTGGTGAAATTTAAAAAGAAGTTCCAGGATGGAGCAAAGCTACCTCAAGTCCAGACTGCCAAGCTGAGAAACAAGCAGGGTTCCTGAATGGGAAACCACGTAGCTGATGATCTGTGCTGAAGGATGGAGAATTGCCATTAATCTATAAACAGCATCTCTGATAATAACCCAAAAGGGGAGGACCTGGGAAATGAGTCAGCAGAGTTTGACTCTCCATGTAGATACTGCCTTCTTATTGGAGAGTTCTCCTTCCCCCTCCTCTGTCAAAGGGATCCACACACA
>NW_009969576.1:0-2153 GCF_000747805.2 Chaetura pelagica | reverse complement strand
TTTTTGTTTTGTTTTGTTCTGTTTTGCTTTGGTTTTGTTCTGTCTTATTGTGAGAGGGATCAAACAGTGGAAGAGGCTTCCCAACAGAAACTGTGGGTCTTCCTTCTTGGAGATACCCAAAACTCAGCAAAGCAAACTCCTCTAGCTGACCCTGTTTTGATCAGAGGGTGAGAGTAAGAGTTTTCCCTGCTAACCTTAACAATTCTGTGATCTTCCCCCAAAAACCCCACCAAATTATTTTAAAGCAGAGACTCTTTATATCTGAAGATTAAAGCAGATAAATGAAAAGAGGGAGAATGTTAAAACAAAGGTTTTATCTAACACTCTTTAGTTTCAAAAAGCTTTTTTTTCCCCCCTCTCTCTTCTCATATGCTTAGTCAGGCATTAAATGGGTTAGGAGTAAAGTAATGTAACAATACTCTTTAAAGCCCCTTGTGTACAGCAAATACAAGGCATTTCATCTTGAGAGATAAAGGATCTGAAGGCTTGTCCCTCAGTAAATCCATGGCAACTTCACCCTTTCAGCCCCTGCAGCACTTTTCTCCTGAAGTCACAGCTAACTCAGTACCACAGTGTGTGGGCACAGGCCCTGCAGGGCAGACTTCATTCTGGAAGAGACCTGACCAAGATTTTTAAGTCTTTTCACAAACACTGTCATGTCAACAATGATTTTTGGTCCAATTCCAGTAAGGCTCAATCTGCAGCTAAACAAGCAAATAAACAAACAAACAAAATATCCCACAGGGTGGGTGGTTCCTTCTGTACATGTTCTTATATCCCTGTCTATGCATATTCTTACACAAGTCTCCAGAAAGCAACACTCCTCTTTATTTGGAGGTGATTATATTCTAGTGTGTGATTTAAATTGAAAAAAAAGTGACATTTAGAAACTGGAAACAGGTTTTCTGCTTCTGTATCTGTCGCTACTAATCCTTCCATCCATCACCAGAGTGCTGTGGCAGTGCACAGAGGATGAGGAACTGCTGCTCACAGTCTGCTTCTCTCTCTTTGCCTTCTTTTTGATAACCTGGATTAATTTATCTGTGACGACAGCATTTTTCTGGGATAAATTTGGAGTGTAAGTCTCTTTCCATCACTGCTGGTAAATGTGCTGCCATTGCTGGACATGAATTGCATCATGCAACTACTTTCAGGGAATTCTGGCGTCGATAACCATCCATCATCCTGGCAAAGTCTCAGCCTTTACATCTCTGTTAACTACAGCTGTTGCAGCTCTGCCGAAGAAAAATGGGCTTTCTGAGGAGGTCTGATCCATTTTTCTAAGGACTTTAAAGATGATGATGAGAGTCCAAAAGCAAACCCAACATACTGGATGCCAGGAATGAGCAGAAAGCATTGGCAGCAGTTGGTGTCATCAGATTTTTTCAGTGGGAATGTAGGGTGTTATCAGTCTAAATGGTCTTGAGGAGAGGTTCTTCTAGGAGTTTTTGATTAGTATCAGTCAGTGACAATGCAATCTCATAGTCCTCCCTCCACTTGGAGGAGAAGAGGAGCTACAGTGAGGTGGTCACTGAGAGTCCTGTTCCCACAATGGATCCAACAACGGTTTCAAGCTGCTCAAGCAAGAAACCAGTGGTCTGACTTGGGCTTATTTTCTGGCTCTTCATGAGGTGGATCTAGTTGTCATGGAAAGGAACAAACTGGTGAGATGAGGGAATGAGAATGTCTTTACACCAAGCAGAGAACAACAAGGAGGACATTTTCCTATGTCTTATCCTTCCTCTGATATCCTCTGCTTCTCATGGGACTGGTTTCATAGAGACATTCATCCAGCAAACACACCAGTCTCTTGTTTCTTTTTTTTTCTTAAACATTTTTGTTTATTAAACATAAGGGACATGTTGACAGTGACTTGGGTCCTGCCTTCAAGGAGGGAAGTTCCTAAAATCTTTATAGTCACCAAAGCAAATGATGGGCAGGTATGTCAGAGATGAACCATTTTCTCTATGACCAGTCCTTATACACTTCTTTAACTACCCTGTGTTTG
This sequence comes from Chaetura pelagica, assembly GCF_000747805.2. Classification (NCBI taxonomy): domain Eukaryota; kingdom Metazoa; phylum Chordata; class Aves; order Apodiformes; family Apodidae; genus Chaetura; species Chaetura pelagica. The sequence goes on along the minus strand of NW_009969576.1, from coordinate 145 downwards.
CCATACCCTGGGGTGGGACACCAGGAGCTCTGGTCTGGTCCTCTAGAGATGTTCTTGAGTCCTTCCAAGCCTGAGGACAAATCACCAAGTACTGTGAAGCCAACGTGTGGGGTTTGTGTTGTGTGTGACAGGCATCTTGACCCCT
>NW_009969575.1:0-2153 GCF_000747805.2 Chaetura pelagica | reverse complement strand
AAAAAAAGAAAAAAAGAAAGAAAAAAAAAAGACAGCTGGGGATAACAATTAATTGGATGTAAAGCTCTGATTTCCTGACAAGAAGCATGACCCCTGTGTGGCATCTGGAAGCACTTACACTGCAGGAAAGCTTGCCCCTAGGGCAGAAGTTCAATTATGGGCTTTATGTAGCTATGAAATACCCACTCTGTGCAGTCTTATGTATTCAAAGATTATAACCATTTATCCTTTTACCCATTGGATATGTACCAGGCTTCTTTAAGAAACAATGCTTCAATTTAATGAGGTGTTTTACACAAATGGCTGAAGCAGATAGGTCCATTTGTAGATTTACTTCATTCAGCATAAAAGAACTGAGCAAAAATCACTGGGTATTCCAAGTGTTCAGAATATCATAATCAAAAGCAATTTCCCTCACCCCCAGCACTCAGGGTGTTTATATCCTCTTTTATCTGTTGCTAAATAGCTTGCTCTCACTTGTACACTCGCAAAACAGACAAGGGAGGAGAACTTAGCTGCTCAACCAGGACATTTTAAAGAGTGAATGTGTAGGATTCTGAGCTCTGATTTAAGGTGTAAGTGTGAAGACAGAATAACAACATGGATCATGTGATTGATCATGGATGAATCTCTTTTCTAATCCAAATCCAGCTCTCACATGGATTTACTCTAAGCCCACAGCTGTTCAGAGATCTGCATGAAGTAACTGGATCTATAAAATCTGTGACGGAGTTGCCCTGGTCAGTCAGTTATCACTTTGCCTTCAGATGGATAAATCAAATTCCATGTCATAACCTGCATCTCTCTTCCCTCCGCTCTGCCTTAGTAATCTGTCTGTCGTATCTGACCTTACACAGATCACAGAGTTGACTTTCTTCAGCCAGGACGTCATCCTGTTTCCTCCTAGCTTTAAGTCTTTGTGGGTAGTTTTGGAATAATTGACTTAATCACTGTGTATTTATTAATGTTGCCTACTTAAATCAGACAGAAGAGTAACTGCAGTTATTGCCTAGGTTTAAATCTTTAACAAGCAAGCTAAACACATTCCCCTAAAAATAGTTCACTTGGCGGATATTCAAGTTGGGGGCTCTCATAATGTTTTAAGCCTATTGCTTAGCACATTCATGCTATCAAATTAAAAGCAAAGATATTCATATCACTGCTGTCCCTCTTCTATTACAGATGTGGTTGTCCTGAATTTCCACTCCAATTAATGAGAGGGAAATAAGATTCAGGTCACTGTAGATGCACTAGCTCTGAGATTTTCCCCTGTGACTTCCGATTTCAGAGAGGTAGCCAAACAGTAATAATTTTAAACGGTCCTCTCATATTCTTTCAGTTCTTTATATAATGTCTGTCATTTGCCAGCTGAATGGCTAAAGGCCAACGGCTGACTGGCCAGGGCAAAGGCTGGCCCTGCAGGTGACTCACCAGGCTCTCTCTTGCTTCACTGATTGTGATGATGTCATTGATTTGATTTCTCCATCACACCATAAAGTGGATTATCCAAGTGACCTTAACAGAAAACCAAACAAAACAGCATTTTTGCCCCTGTTTTGTGTTTGTCATATTGCAATAAGCAGCCTGCATTGAAGTAGGGATGGCTTTTTGGGCTGAGGATGTAGAAGCTTATAGTTATGCATGTGGTTTCTTAAGAGTTTCAAAAATATGAATTTCAGTCCTGATTTTTATTGGTGCTGTGGAGCAGGACATCCTAGGAGGCTGCATCTGTACAGAGGACAACATTTCTGGGGTGGGAAAAAAGGAGGAAGGTGGTGTTATAAACCATAAGGGTTTGTTGTGAGTTTATCTTCCTCTGTGAGAGAAAAGAGAGAAGTTGTACCATCAGGAGACATTGTCCATGCTCTGTGTAGCCTGTCAGCTGGTGGTCTCGCAGAAGAGGCCATAGGAAGATGATGACAGCCTGTGAATAACATAGGTGGAGAGAAGAGCTCTGATGACGTTGTTTCCATCTGGCTCTACAAATGTTTATCAACTTATAGTTGTTTCTATATAGAGCTGGGCCCAGGGCCTGAGGCCTGGCAGGAGGGTGCTGGGTCAAGAAGGAGAAGTTGCAAGAAGCATTCTGGCTTTTCTCTCAGTCCCAGGAAGGAAGAAGGGAGCATTTTTGGACAAGTAGTTATGGTGTGGGA
>NW_009969574.1:0-2152 GCF_000747805.2 Chaetura pelagica | reverse complement strand
TTTTTTTTTTTTTGGAAGGGGGAATGTAAAGATGGAGGGAATGAAAAATTGATACTGCTCTGTGCTCCAGATGAAAGAACAAGCATAATTTTATTTTCTTTAATGACTGCACTAGATTCTGAAATTAAACCCAGTGGGTAAAAAGATCCTGTGCAGATTTCAAGAGAGATTATGTAGTCTGTCCATGTGCTAAGGCAGGCACATTTTTTAATCCTTGCCATGTTCTGCAAAACTGGGAAAGGGTTGTCCTCGCAAGCAGCCTGCTTTTGAAAGCTGTTTATCTCTCTCCACCTACCCAAAGCCAGTGGTTATTCCAAAATCAATGTCATCCTCGCTTTAAATGTCATTTTGTGGTTCCTCCCCCTAACTTTAGAAAGAGATTTTCTGTATACTCTGCATTAAATATTAGAGCTCAACATACAGACAGTACTCTTTCTTTTAACACCTCAGAAGAGCCAGACAAAAAAGCAAAAAAACCCCTCAACCCAACAAAATACCTAGCCATCTAAATAACTGAATGTAATTCCCAGTACAGATTTTAAAGGAATTGAACTGAGAATAACTAACCTTCACTCTGAACTCACTCCAGCTGCAGGTTAATGCAGTTAATTGCAGAGCACCTGGTCTAAGCCTCAGGTATATGAATCATCCCCACAGCACACCTTTCAATCTTTTATTCTTATGTAATGCCCTGGGGCAGCTGACAGTGCCTGCTTGAGCTTTGTTCCTAGTGGGTGTGCCAATACGCTGTCAGAATTCCCTTATTATATGCAAAAGAAACGTTGTACTTTAAAGCATATGTATGTACCTCCAAGGCTGTGGTTTGAGGATACACTGTCTCCAGTAGCAATACTGACTTTACACGCACCTACTTTCCCTCCTGAGGAGCTTGTGCTGGGCTGCTGCTCCCAGGCTGGGTGCGTGTTCCACCAGTTTCGCTAACACAGCTGTTTGTGATGCTGTGAGCTGGATCTAGGAAACTGAGTCCTCTTAAAAACCAACCCTAACATTATTAACAGATTTTTAACACCAAAACAGTGCATAACATCAAGCTAGTGTTGCTTACAGAATCAACACATTCTCAAATGGTGGCCTGTGAGCATGGCTATGTAAAGCCATGTGTACACATACATGTGTGCGCCCAAGTACACAAGGGTGTTTTGATCTGTATGTGCTTGCAAGACATTTTTCATTGTCTATGCATATACACATTACTTCAGACACTCATATATCACATCATTTTATACCCATAGCTACTCCTCTTTAGTCTAATACATTATTTTTTAAATCTAAGTTAATTGCATGTCCTTGTCCATAGAAAGCCTTGGACACATAGCATAGAAAGCTGTTGGACACAGACTTATTTTAAGATTAATAGCAAAAACGCATACTGAATTAATTGTTTACCTAGATGCTATAATGTATGTGCGTATAGCATATACAACAATGTATGTTTTATAAATAAATGCACATGTACTGAGCACTGATATGCCTACAGGGTCTTTTGGTATGGGTGGACTACTTGCAGGTACTTGTAAGTTCTTTCTAGTCTGGGATTGATTATGTCCTGCTTATTAAAGTGGTTTGCAGCTTTAAACTGGTAAATATCATTTTAAAAGGGTGGGACAGGGTTTTGAAAATAGTTGGTCACTGCCTTGTCTTGCACAGACATAACTGTGAAAGTACAATCTTGTTTATCTTGCCACATTAACTGAATTACATTTCTTTACATAGGTTTAATGCACATGTCACATGACATCCTTCAACTATAGGTGATACATAAAGAACATGAAAAGTTGTGAAGAGAAAGCATATGAGTTGCATTGAAATGTACTTCATACACAAAATTAATGACAGCTTGTACAAGAATTGTATTCTAAGAATGACAGTCTGGAAATTATAAAATTGCCTTATCTTTGGCAATCCTGTTTTCCAGTTTCTTTGATGTGTGTTAGCACAGAAGATTAGGTTACTCCTTAAATTACACACAAATAACAATCAGACATTCTCACAACAATCTTGATGTTGTCATCTTCTCCATTATGCCATTACACTGCACTAGTTGGCAAACTACCACTTAAATATCAAAGTACACACTCAATGATTATGATTTCAAGTTACTTATTTTCAGTCTGCCTAATACTATTTTTTT
>NW_009969573.1:0-2152 GCF_000747805.2 Chaetura pelagica | reverse complement strand
TGGAGTCTCCATCCCTGAAGACATTCCAAACTCTCCTGGATGTGTGTGTGGTCTCCTGTAGGGGAGCCTGCTCTAGCAGGGGGTTATACTAGATGATCTCCAGAGTACCTTTCTAACCTCTACCATTCTGTCATTCAAGATGCTTCATCTTACAGATGGTTAAATCTTGAGTTAATTACTGCACAGAACACACTCTGAGGTGCAGGGATGGGAGGATGTTCTGTTTCAGGGTGGTGAAGGCAAAAGCATGTTACTCTTCATGTGCACCAGCTGCTCCTCTGTGGACCAGGCAGTTGTGTAGCACCTACGGCCACATCTGCATCCGTTCTTGGAAGTGCTGGAGAGGGAGGGAGTTTCCAGGAAACAACCTGAGGGACAGTTTGCTTATTTCTTGGGACAGAGAGCAAGGATTAGATTTGGGCAGGTGTGCTTTGTGTACAGACGGAGGCTCTGGCATGACTGTCCCACCACTGGCAGAGCTGCACGTTGGTTGGTTGAGTCAGAGGAGGAGAGGGCCCAGGCAGCAGCCCAGGGCCCAGGTGCAGCGGGTGGTGTTGCCCTGCTCTACGCTGCTCAGTGAAAATCAGACTGTGAACCTTTTCCCTCTGCTTCCTTTTGCCCTGGTGCAAACTGCTGTGCCTGCAGAGCCAGTGGCAAGAAGAAAGTCCTGCTCAGCAGGGAGCTTCTCAGTGGCATTTGTCACCTCCATTAGGGTGGTTTTCCCTTTGCTGTGAGACCAGGTCTCCAGGAGCTGTGCACTAACTGAGCTGTTGTTGCCCATGATGCGCCATCGATTCTTTTTCCTGGTGCATGTTTATAAAGTGAATTAGCTCGTTACAAACATGATTAGCAATGAGAGTAAATACTTGTCAACACCAATGCATTTATTTAATAAGAAGCCAAATTAATCTTTGTTGTCTCTGACAATTACAACGGTGATGAGTGTGTGTTGTTCCTCTCTCCTTTCTGCCTGCTCAGCACACAGTGATTCCCAGCTATTTTAACAGGGAAGGGGGTGTGGAATTGCCTGTGGGCCAAGACTTGGGAGCCTTGCTGCCCGCTTTGCTGGGAGATGTCACCACAGTGCCACGGTGATTTGCCTTTTCTTTTTGAAGGAAAGGGAGCGAGAACGGGAGAGGGAACGAGAGAACAGACAACGAGAAAGGGAGCGGGAGAGGGAGCGAGAGCGGGAACGGGAGCGGCGCCAGCGGGAGCGGGAACGAGAGCGGGAGCGGGAGCGCGACAAGGAGCGTCAGCGGCGGAAAGAAGAGTGGGAACGGGAGAGGGAGCGAGTGAAGAGAGATGAAAAAGACAGACAACACAGGGACCGGGACAGGGATCGAGACCGGGACAGGGAACGTGAGAAGGAGAAAGAAAAGCCCAAGCCCCGGTCCCCGCTGCTGCCAAGGTAAGTGTTTGCTGGAACTCAGGCTTGGCTCTTCAGTTGGTGTTGGTTTAAGAGTGGATCACAAATCCATGGGTCACAGTGGAGAAGATCCCTATTGTCCGTAAAGTGGTAGTTGCAAGAGGAAGGCAAGGCTTTAAGTGAGCCTTGCTGGCCACTAAGTGGAGCTCAAACATCAGTAAGAAGCAGGCATGTGTAACCTGAGGCTGAAAGGAAGGGAAAGCCGCTGTCTAGGCACCGAGATGTTCCTGTTCCCCTGAGGCTAGAGTGTGTCTTGGGTGGTTGGCTGAGTCCCCAGTGCTGAAAGAGACCTACAGATGGTGGCAGCTCCTTTTGTGGCTTTGACAAGAGTCAGGGCTGCTTTGGGAGTTTGTGGATAGCAAAAGTGTCTGCAGATTTGTAAGTGAAGCTCCCAAAAGAGGCTAGAAAGGTAAAGGGTTTGTATGCCTTGGCATGTTACAGAGGAATTGCAGTGTGGAGCTAGGTGTCTTGCCTCTGACTGCCCATTTTTTCTGAAAATCCTGGTTATGACTTGTGTGAAAGAAAAAAATGAATCAAAGTCTAGGAATTTCCAAAGTGAATCCTGTTTTCTTTCTCTGTCAATTAGTTAAGTACTGTGGCTCACCAGTGTGCCGGGTGTCAGGCATATTTGTAAAGCACTGTCTAAATATCACAGCTGAATATAGAACTTGTCTTCTGGGAAGCTCTAATATCACATCTTCTTGGTTCAGAATGAGAGAGAAGTGG
>NW_009969572.1:0-2152 GCF_000747805.2 Chaetura pelagica | reverse complement strand
AGATTATTTTCATCATTCATCAAGGTTTAGGAAATAAGGCCATATTACTGATTTCCTGAGGCAGAAAAGAAGAGATGGTGAATGGGCTTTGGGAAGAGCATGATTCAATGAACTGGTCATTCTGGATTGTGTTATAAATTAAACTAGTGGTTTCTAGAATTTTGTTTTACACTCCTGAGGGTTTTGAATGAAAATACAGATTATTATTATTTTTAAAGCCAACAGAAGTCTGCTGGTAATGAAATTTCTTTTTCATCTTTCACAGGATTCCATGGGTCAGGCTTGAAAAACCCCTGGGTCAGTACCTCTAGGGATCCCTTGTGACCAGCCAAGTGTAGGCTCAGCTGTGTGGCTACAAGGCATTGTGTTTCAGGACCTTCTTGTCCTTATTCAAATCTCTAAACTAGGACCTCTGAGGAATGGGCAGAAGGGAACATTTGAGAAGTTAGTATTACCTGATCTGCCCCAGGTGGTAACTCTACTTGATGAGAATTTTCAGTCTTTGGGAAATAAATCCACTTCCATACCTGTTGCAAGGCTAAAAAGAGAACCAGGAGTGCAGCCAGGGGACATCCTCATCCGTATAGATCTGGCTACACTATTCCAGTGTGTGACTGCATCTTGTGTAGACACATATCTGAAGTAGTTTTATATTATCTGTCTTTGTAGTGCTGGCAATGTGGCTGTGAAACTGTATCATGGGTTGCCAAAACCCTTCTGAGAATTGAGGAACCATTTGAGTGATCAGCCCAGGCTCACTACCTCTTTGTGACATTTATACTGACATAGCCGTGAGGTCAGATCAAAGATCTAGCTCAATGTCCTCTCTCAGACAGCAGCCAGGAGGGAAAAGTACAGGAACACGATAAGGACATGAAATTACTTTTCCACATTGCTCAACCACTTGTCAGCGATTTGCTGCTTAGAGGCTTCCTAAGGCAGAGGTGGTCTTAGTGGGTTTCCCTGCTCCCTACACCTCATTATTTTCTGTAATCTCCTATTCAACGCATGTCAGGTTCTGGCATCCAGCATATCCCGTGTCAGGAAGTTGTACAGTTTCTCTAAGTGCTATAAGTAAAATTACTTCCTCTTAGTGATTTTGCATTGCCTTCCCTATAATTTTAATTTGCTGCCTCCTTTTCTTGCATGAGAAACATGGAGAGTGAAGAATCATTCCTTAGTTACGCTCCTTAGGCCACTCATGATTCTGGGCTCTGTAAAAACACCTTTCTACCACCTCCTCATCTTTTTTTTCATGCTGAAATACTTTAGCATATTCAGTAGCTACTGTTATGGAAATTTTTCTATTCCTTGTTGCCATTTTATGTTCCTTTTGTTCCTTTGTTATGTGAACTGCTGAACTATCTTGAGGATCTATGTAATTAAAGGTGTGGAGTTCTTGAATGTATTTTGTATTCCTTGCTAAGCTCATGCTTCTGCAGCTGATGCTGTTGTTAATACTCAAGTTAATTAGTTTACAATCAGTCTGGGAATTTATATTTTAGTTTCAGTTTCACAGTGGCATTTTAGTAGGTAAAGCAATACTCCCAGAACTGTTAATGAGGTGAAAGTCAAGCTTGAACACATAGTTTGACAGAGGGAGACAGGGAGGATAAAGAGGAAAAATATTTCTTTTGTCAGAGCATGTGTGTTTGTATATACACAAATAAAAATGCAGGTGTTGTTGAAGCAATGTGGTAGAAATTAGCAGTGGAAGGTGTTCTTTGTTGAATAGCTTTGAAGAGATGCTGATTCTTTAGCAGCAGATGGCTGCTGAACAGGTGTGCTGGCTCAACTCCCACCGTTTTAAGGACAATGTTTCCCTCCTTGTATCTTGAACTTTGAGGTGCTAAAGGCTTGATCCTACTGGTGCTAATCAAACCAGATTATGCTTTTCTCTGTAATTCCACTCTGGGTTTCTGAATTAATTATATTGTCTGTATCAGAGAGGAAAACAGAGTGAAAAAAAATGGTCAACTGAGTTTCCATTGCCTCAGTTTGCTACTGAAAGCAGCTTGCTGATTATAGCAAGAGGAAATGTTTACTGCTGATCATCTTGCTCTATATGGGGAGCTCTTGTACAACAAAGAACTATAAAATCAAAGTATAGAAGGATCATAATCTGACTAACTGAAAGAAAAAAAAAAAAAAA
>NW_009969571.1:0-2146 GCF_000747805.2 Chaetura pelagica | reverse complement strand
CCAACCCAAACCATTCTATGATTCTATGAAGCCAGACAATGAGAACAATTTGAAAAAACAAGAAGTTTCGACACGACATAAGGAAAAACAGAAGAACAGGTTGGCTGGAGATGTTATCTTCATGCTTGACAGTTTTCAAGACAGGCTGGATATAGCACTGAGCAACCTGCTCTGATGTCAGAGCTGACCTCCTTTGAGCAGAGGGCTGTGCTAGGAACTTTCTGAGGTCCTTTCCAACATAGATTATCTGATGATCCTATATTGATTAGTGACCACAGACAATGACAGGGAGGATAAAATTGATAAAATTAGGTCAAATGTTAAAGGTAATAAGGACTGTTGAGACTTTAAAAAAGACTTGATGTAAACAAGAATTACACAATAAAAAGGCAACACACTAAATCCAAGGCACTCTATTATACACAAATGGCAATTAGAGGGAAAAAACCAGAACGGTGGAGGTTTGAGAGGAACTCTGGATACTGCCTAGTCCAGCCTCCCCGCTCAAAGCAGGGTAACCTATAGCAAACTGTTCAGGACCATGTGCAGTAAGGTTTTCCATCTCTTCAAAGCTGGACAGCCCACAGAATCTCTGGAAGACCTGCTGCTGTGTTTGACCACCAACACAGTAAAACCGGAACTCAATGACCTGGAATCTCAATTCCAATTTGGAGTCTCTCATGAAAAAGACAGACTGGAGACAGACAGACAGACTATCATCTCTATTGGAGGTACTGTCATATCTGTTAGAAACAGATTTTACAGAGAGATAAGTATTTTAATAAGGAGATATATATTCCAGTTACTTCTGGTGTAGTACACTTTTGTGCAGTATCTGCATCTGATTACTGATATAAACAGGGAAAAAGAAATCCTCAGGAGAACAATGAAAAAGATGATTGGCAAGGAAAGAGAAAGATCCCTCCTCACTGTCTCTGATAAATTTGATAAATATTATACAAATACTAGAAAATAGAAAGGTCAAAGCAGTTTCTATTATTGCAAAGATGAGAGGACACTCAAGTAAAAGAAGTAAGACAAACACAGAACTTGTAAAAAGAAGAGCTATGATTCCTGAAATGAACTAAAATTGTAACCCATACTCATAGGAAGATGCTTGTTTTGTTTTTCCCAAGAAATTTCACAGTCACTGCAATAAACCATCTGTACAACTGATGACTGCTACATGTTACTGGGCAAAGAACTGACCAGATTTGTAAAAGGATTATTCACTCCTAATAAAAATATCAAGGGCCACGCCACTCAGGGCACAGATTTATACAGGATGAATATTCACATACTCCTGCACACTGGCCAAGAACAAACTGCCTGGGCAGAGGAATATGTGTGTATGATCCATCTTTCCTGACCTACTAACCGCTGTCTCAGAGACAAGTTAAGTTGATGGATGTCAATACAGATGAAAACCCAAATCTATCACTTTGTGAGAGCAATGGGCATGCTTCCCTGTGCTCCCATCTCTCAAATGCACACTGAAGTTATACGGGACCAAGCTGCTGAGGGCCAGCTGTAGACAACATCTGTCCAAAGAGTGGATGTGGTGTGTGTCCCTGACAGGGGCTCCCACTTCCAAGGGCTCCAGCAGACTGGTGGGTTTAGGACATGAGAAGCCATCAGATGTTAAACTCAGCAGATAAAGGTTCACAAACTGCAGTGGAAGGATCCTTACAGTCTCTACAGGGCAAAATATGAGTGAGGAAGGGGATAGAGAAAAAAGGGACCTAAAGGCATTGTCTAAACACAGAAACAAAAGCTCACTTGTATTCCAGGACATGTAAGCAGGACACCAGATCTACAACAGAAGACTCCCAACAATTTGACAGTAAGGGCCTGAAAAGGCTTATCAGTATCTCTTAATTATGCCTGTAATGCTACATTTTAGAACAGAAGGCAGCAGGCAACACTGTGTGACTTTTGATTTAGGAACCACAGTACCTGAGCCGATGTAAAATGAAGTGCAGGTTTTGCATGGAAGCAGAAGTTGGACCTCACATCACATGCTGCTATACAAGGGGATTCCTGGCCTTCTCCTGACTGTGTTAAGAAAGGATCAACACTGAACTGGGGTTATTTTTAGTTCTAGTTCACATTCTTACAATCAGCTCCACTAACAGTTAAAAAAAAA
>NW_009969570.1:0-2151 GCF_000747805.2 Chaetura pelagica | reverse complement strand
AAAAAAAAAAAAAAAAAAGGAGAAGAGGACAAGAAAAATGTCTGGGACCTTAGAAACAGAACTCATGGGGTTGACAGAGTGGAAGGAGATAAATACCTGGGCCAAGATAGTGTCAAGGGGCTGCTGCGCTACCTGGGAACTGAAAAGAGCATGTGAGTAAATTTATCCACTACATATTCAAAACCACCTGCATTTCTGCTGTCCATTTCTTAACCCTGCTGGGAAGATTTCTTCTTGAACCATGATCTATCTTGGGGAAGTAAAACCAATGCAGATGAAAAGATGATTTGGTTAAAATTAGTGTTTGCCTGACATTCTGGGATCCGGCCTTTGCCACAGCAGCTCCATTGTAGATTTCCCTCTCTCAAGAAAACATGGAGTTTTTTTCCATTCTTTTTCCTCTTGACTTGGACAGGGAGTGGGTGGGTGGATGCTCACAATCCCTTTACGTTTAACCCACAATTAAGTTCATTTAAATGCTTTTAGGTTCATGGTTTTCTAACTGAAATGATTGCAATGTACTCCCACCCTGTTGTAAAATCCAAATCTAAGCAAGAGTTATTTATAAACCCTCACTTAAACTGCACATGGAAATTCTTGCAAAGAATACTGAAATATCTGCATGAAACATAAGAAAATTATTGACTCACAAGCACATATATTTTGTGTTAAATTCAATAATCACAATCCAGGCTGCACACATGTTCAGTTACCCTGTTTGCAAAGGGCATCACTTTCATTCCAGGAGCATAATAAGTTCCTGGGTAGTTGCAAGGCTTTTTCTAGAGGCCATTTGCATAGCTTCTCAAAATATTCAACATATCTACCCACATCCACTTTCAGCATACACCTCCTTTCCATCTGTAAAGCTTTCTCCCTTTCTCTCAAGATGATAATGTAAAGAAATAACAGTGGGACAGACTGAAAGCAAACATTTATCAGCAGCCTCCACCCTTGACATGGAAGTCCTCAGTCTACTCTTCAGCCTTCTGTGCTCTTAGGCTTCTGTTGTTCTTTGGCAGCTGAGGGTACAACCAAGTTAATGTCACCTCTCCAAAAGCAATCATGACTAAATGTAGACATTTACATTACCCAGTCAGCCTACACTCCTTCAGAGTTGATGCACACCAAGTCCACAGAGTCATTATGCAGGGCATGATTCATTTTCTTCTAACGTAAACCTGTTGGAACAGCTCCATGCCAAGGCAAAACAATGTGCTGAACTGAAATGCTGAGAAGATACTTCGAAGCTTGGCACTGATGTGTGCTGTGAAGGAAACTTACCTCTAAAGCTACAGCATAGCTGGTGCACACTCCTCAAGTTGCAAGCTTTATGGTTGACTTAGTGTCAGTAAAAGGAACACAAACATTTAACGTACAGGCCTTTCCAAGAAATCTGCTTTTTCTACTTAATTCTTCTCTGCAATGCTATTTCCTTCTCTGGCTGAGAGCAGGGTAGGGCAGATGCAAAACATTTCCCTTATGGAACAGCTGCTTTACATTTTCAGGGAATCAGAACCTGCTGGTAGGCTGATATCTGCCAAGATGTGTTTGTAGGTTGTTGTTATTTCATCAGCTTGCTGGAATGAAATCAGAAGCAACATATTGATGTGTTATATCTGGGGATGATCATTCAAGCAGGTCCAGCTGCAATCTTTGTAATCACTGCTGTATATTTCTCTGTTTTAAACAGCAAACAACCCAAAGGGAAAAACTTTTGGACTCTAACACTGGCTCTTACAAAGGCTTCCTCTGTACTCAAGGTAATCTGATGACCATTTGCACTTTGTTCCTAGAGGAACATAATAGATTCTGTGGAAATCTGTTGTTGACTCACTCAAAAAAGCCTAAAAAAACCAACCACAGATCATATTTTTAAGAATTAATTTGTTTTTCTCCTAAGAATGTATTTACATTACAACAATTTAAGTCTGTACCATCGATCAGCTGGTTTCAGTTTATAAGGAAAAAAGCCTTGAGTGTATTTCTTATTTCTCCAAGATGGGCTGAGACCCAGTGTTATTTTAACCAACTTCAGATTAAGTCAGTGGCCTGGAACCAGCAGCTGACTTGGCAGCCAAGCTCATCCATGAGCTCTTGGAACTTTTATTGCTTAATTGTCTGTTTTCAGTTTATGACTATAGAATAGTG
>NW_009969569.1:0-2151 GCF_000747805.2 Chaetura pelagica | reverse complement strand
AAAAAAAACACTGGCAAAGGAATTGACACAATATAAACCTCTATTATAAGAGTCTAATATACTGGCACAGACTAAAAATAAAGCAAAATCATAAATAAGTGTTTCCAGTGATGCTAGCAGTTTCAGATGCATGTTACCCGCCACAATAGCACAGGCAGTCACTCTTGGGTTTCTACATCTATGTTTCAAGCAAGAACACAAAAAACACAGGAAGCACTGGCAAACAGGTGTCAAAATATGGGCACTTAACAGTAACTATTCATTTCAGGTGTTCACTGAAAAGAGAATTTTAAAAAACTGTCAAAAATATAAACTGATTGAAAGCATTTCAGACATAGATAATCTTCCAAAGTCCAAGGACAAAGATGTAGATATACAGAGATATATTAATTTTTTCACACCTCATTTAAGTGAAAGAAGAAAGTCCATGTTTGCTTTTAGTTTACATGAACATAAGGGTCCAATTCAATAGTCTTAACCAGAACAAGTCTTACTCCCATTGACTTCCCAGGAAGTTCTCTTACCAGTTTCAGAGGCACAGGAATGGGTCCTAACTTAGTCATAACTCAACAAAGATAAAGATACTCCAAATTCATTAGAAGTTTTCTATGTTATAGACCAAAAAGGGTGCAGTGAAGGAGTATCAGAAATGCTTTCCTTATCATCAACAAATGACTGGAAGAACATAACAAGCTACTGAAAAGCTGACACAGGATGGACATTTTATGTGTGCACTTCACTGTGCCTCCCTGGAAAGCACTGGAATAATTACCTTCATCTACAGTTAATACAGAGGTTAGCCTCTAAATCTTTTCCCAGCTACCAGTTTTCTGCCTTTTCTCCTTTTTTTGTTCATAAGGAAAGTAAGGCTGATAATTTAAGTCTTTCTAGACACCTGCCTTCTACATATCAAAAAATCAAATTTAACTATGAAAACGGCCATTACGCAAAACAGAAGAGCAAACAGAAAAGATTAAGGGTGAAGAAAGCATAAAGACCAATGGAAGTCAGACATTTTCTGGTAAAGAGAAAACTGCTGCATAGAGTTGAGAAAACATAGTTTAAAAGAAATGCTGTTCTCAAGCAGCACATTACACCTCCCACTGTCATCATTACCACTTAACAGAATGCAAAACTAAAGTGACAGAGCTGTGCTGTCCATCACACACTGATAATGCCTTCAAGCCTAACTAACCACAAACCTCAGAAAACATGGTCCTTCTGGGTTAACCTAGCTACACAGCACAAAACATCCAGCCTTTGAAGGACCCTAATCCCAGAGCTTGTTCTCATGGCTGCAGCCTCTCTGGGTTATGTTGCCAGCCATTGTTCATGTTACATATCCAATACAAGAGCGACTGTATGTCAAACTATTCCAGAGGAACACCAAGAAACAGCTTGACTAGAGGAAGACTGAGAGTGATCACCGTGCTAGGCTGCTCATGAAAACCATATTTCCCATTTTCCATCTAAGCCATATAAAGACAGCTCCCTTGCCATGCAGACAGAAAATCACAGAGTAAAGAAAGTCACAATCAGGGAAGAGCACACAGAAACAAGTTTCACTTCAAGTCACGTCAAGGACCTTACCAACCTTTTGTCCTTACCTTTAATAAGCTCTGGTTTGTAGGCTTTTCTTAGCTGCTCTAGGAAGTTGTTATAAAAACACTCCGCCTGCTCTGTGGGCATTGCCATGTGGTAGTCTGGCTTGTTTCCTTTCAGGATGCACTGGAGAGTAAATTGGCTCACACACAACACTTCATACTGTTTATCCATCACGCTTTTGGACCAGTGCTTCCCACTTTCATCTTCAAATACTCGCAAGTTCAAGATCTTTCGAACCCTAGGAGAAGAAAATGGTAACTCCCAAATTGTGCCACGCAGGATCAATAGGTAGAAGATAACACTTATCACACAGGATAAAAGGAAGATAGATGTTATGTAGAGGCAGAATGAATATACAAGATAGCCCTTTGTCCCTTCCTTCCTAAACCATGAGAATCTTCTCACATTAGGCAGAACCATAACCAAGAAAGCCCTTACAGACATATGTAACATTGACAGACCAGTAATTAACATCATAATTTTACAGAGCATGACATCAGGACAGATTCGTTACAGCCACAGGATAGAATCATAGAATAGTTTGGG
>NW_009969568.1:0-2147 GCF_000747805.2 Chaetura pelagica | reverse complement strand
AAAAAAAAAGCAGTTTTCAGGCCCTAATTACCTAAGATGGTAAATCTAAACACCAGGATTTCTTTTGAAATACTTTATAGGAATTTCCCTATGTCAGAAATACCTGCTTCAGTGACAGAAGCACCATACAGAAGACTTTTCTTCTTCTTGGTATTTATTTCTGCTGGAGGCATAGTGTGACATAACGGTTGTCAGGCATTTCTCTGGATGACAACATACTTTCTTTGGGCTGTAAAGGCAATGCAAGGTGTGTGCAATGGACAGGAGTAGTCATTAAACAACAAGGAATGAAGGGATTATGTATTGAATGGTAAGACTTTTCAGGAGCACTGTTCTGAAACTGCATTTAGAAGTCAGCTTGTTGCTGAAGCTCCCCGCCCAGCAGCAGCAGTTGCGAAATCTGCTGATGGGCCACGCATTGTTTTTGCAGGAACCAAGCCAGAGCTGGACTCCCCAGGGCACCAGGCAGAGGGGCAGGGCGTGACTGGGTATGTCCTGGGGCTAAAAGTGGCAGGACCCCAGCGTTGTCTTTTACCCAGGATACCCTTGTATTTCTGTAAACTAATTCAGGACTAATAATTTTTTCAGTTGCTGTGTGCTCAGTGAACTACTTCTGCAACCAGTGAGATCCCCAAAGCACAGCAAAGCTGGCTGATGAGGCATATATGCACTTGCAAAACTGACCATCATTTGTAACCTGATTCTGTCTGATTCAAGATCCAAGACTGGAATTAAACTAAACTGTGTATATTGGGCCAGATCCTTACTTTACACAGCTGGGAACATCTGCATCAATTTGAGAAATCTTGACTGGAACCCAGCATGATGGGCCCTGGACCTGAAACATTTCTGACAAGAGGTTGCATTGGTGCTGGTCTGTGAGTGAAAGGAGAGAGGTGTGCATTTATCTGGGAATGGCTTTCACCTGGTATGGGTATGGGGCGCTTGTGACGGTAAACACGGTGTCCATCCGTGGCTTGGGCTGGTCCTCGGGGAGCACAAAGGTGAATTTCTGCAGGAGAGTGGTAAAGAAAATAAAGAGCTCCATCCTGGCCAGCTGTTCCCCCAGGCAGACTCGGCGACCTGCAAGACAGGGAGTAGAAAGAAGACATTAAACCATGCTGGGATTGCCATGGGAGGGGCAGGGAATCCTTCCTGCTGTGCCCCTGACTTGCAGCTGCATCTGCCCCTCAGAATTACCTGCTGAGAAAGGCAGGAAGGCCTCTGGTTTCACAAACCTCCCGTTTGCATTGAGGAAGTGATCAGGGTAAAAGTCATTTGGCTTCGCCCAGACTGTCTCATCCTTCAGCACAGAAGACAAGTTGGTGATGATTGTCGTCCCCTGCGCTCCGCCACAAAAGGAAACGAGGGATGAGAACAGCAGCATTATTTTGGCACAAGGGATCAGTGCTGGGCCCTTTCTGGTCCGTGTCTCCCATCTAATCGCAACCATCGTTTGGTGCTTCAGAATAAGGCACCAGTCTCCTCCTCTGATCTCATCTGAAACAGAGGGCACTTTTCCAGTGACACATGGTGCCTGCCCTAAGCTCTGAAGCCTCCAAACTTTGGCAATTTGTATTCTTACAAAGACTATTGCATGCAAATGCCAATTTCATGTTTCCACACAGTGGAAACAGCCTCTGCTTCTCAGATCCTCCTGGGCTTTTTTTTTTATGGCTGGAGAGAAACAGCTGACTGACAGACTTCAAAGCCCAAATTTCATGGGGGCCATGGGAAATTGCAAAGCTTTTAAGTTTCACATGTCAAGGTTCTAAGCTAGAGGAGGTATTGCAAGGCTAAAGGGAAAAAAATATCCCAGGCTTGCATTGCTACCAGTGCTGCCATGGCAGCTGCCTGTCACAGTGGCAGTGGACTGAATGCCAGCGGCACCTGAATAACTTCAGAGATGAGAGTTTTAACTACTAACACCTTAGGAAAGCCAGTAAGCTGGTGTTGTGTGCCTGCAGAGAGCCCTCTACCCTCAGTTACTTCCTCCTTCCAGGGCGCTGGATGTCACTGCTCATCAAGAAGAAAGCAAACCTTTGCACTGAGCTGCCACTACAGCTGGGTTCCCACATAACCAGCAGTGACCTAGAGCCCAAATGTGACCATCTACCTGGTCTTAGTATTCCAAAATGTCCTACTTC
>NW_009969567.1:0-2149 GCF_000747805.2 Chaetura pelagica | reverse complement strand
AATTGCCAGCCCAGCATTAAACCTTGACACACCTCAATACCCCCTGTAGCAACAGAGCTCTAAAACCTACACACCAGTTTTATGTAAAACAGAAAGTGGAAACCACCATTGGTTATGTTTGCTCTTCTTCATTTAGTAATCACTGCCAATTACACTGGAACCAAGTTTGAAAATAAGCATTTTTGTTCGATTTTCCTGCTTATACTTGACCTTTTTACAGAGCGTAAAAGCAACTGTAGTTACTCTAAACATCCACAGCTTCTAAATTAAGTATCTTGTTCCAGCAAATCACTTAAGTATTTTGCATGCTCACTTGATCTGTGCCTTCTCCAATTTCTTTCCTTCACCAAAAAATTTCTGTCTACTATTGAAACACAATCTTTAACATGGGATTAGGTGAACAAGTTACCATGAACAGCAAATCTACATAGACAATTATCATCACCAAGTATCTATGCCAGGATATCATTATTACCTAAT
The DNA here is from genome assembly GCF_000747805.2 of Chaetura pelagica. NCBI lineage: Eukaryota > Metazoa > Chordata > Aves > Apodiformes > Apodidae > Chaetura > Chaetura pelagica. The sequence goes on along the minus strand of NW_009969567.1, from coordinate 1,669 downwards.
TTAACCTATTTGAGCCAAGCTAAGAAGCTGAAAATTAAAAGGTGCACCAATTATTTCTTGTGTGCAAAATACATACTTCTGTGCTGCTTCAGCTCAAACTTTAGATATTGATTCATTCTTAACTCACAGGAAACAGGGCTTCTAACTTGGGTCACCAAAAGGATTTGTTGCAGCATTTTTTTTTCCAGTGAATTAGCACCAACCATTTGAGTCACTGAGCCTCCCAAAATATGAAATAAATCATTATGAAAGCTGTCAAGGAACTAGCAAGTGTATTCAAACATTTTTTTCTACTCACACCTTTCTTTCTAAAGGCTGAAAATATATTTCAGTTTCACAATTACAGAAAAAATGAAGTCTCCAAATAATGAGTCAAGAAGCAAGAATCTGTTCACATAAGCACAAAATCAAAGACAATTTAAGCACACATGTTGTTCTTTCTTTTCAGGAATGGTTACACTTTGTTCAGTTTGATTAAACACATATTGCTTCTTAACACTCACAGTCCCATCAGCAAAGGGCTAAAGCAGCACTGTCCAAATATCAACAGATTCAAGATATTTTTCACTTTTTCTTTGGATGTCAACTCCCACAGTAAAACAGACATCACCTCAGTTATCCCTGAAGAACATGAATAATTTCCACTGCTTGTCTGACATTAAGCGTGTTCAGCCTCAAGATTTTCTGCCATCATTCCTTTACTTTTCAGGCACATTTTTGTTGTAAAACACACAAGACTCCAATAGAGTTAAGTTTCCTTGGAAAGCTTGATCTAAAATACAAAACTGATCTGTTGATATGCACTACTGCAGAAAAATATCCATGTTTTTCCTCCATTTGGACACTAAGTCTTCTCTTGAAAAATACAGATATGCCCAGCATCATCACATTTTATAAAAGCAGATGCATGTCATTCCTCCTGGGGTGTTTCTGTGACTGATGAAGCAAAACAAAATGAAACATGAATACCATATACATCCAAACATCATCAATTCATTTAATTACCTCTTCATACAGATCATCAACTTCAGAAATGTCTGTTACTGTAACTTTTGCAGTTGTTAAGTCTGAAACATCTGATACATGCAATAACTCCAGCTTAAAAAAAAAAGCATCATAGAATAACCATCTATAAATCTGCCACCATGACCTTCACCCTTGTTACCGATGACATCAAACTTCCCACTTCCAAGGCTTTTATCAGCCTTTAGGTGAACATGCTCAGTTCCAGGGAAAACTATGTTTGTACTCAGTTTTCACAGCAGGCTTCAACACAAAAATTGTCCTCATCAGATTAGTCCAAGTTACAAGTCAAGCACTGTTCAGAGTTAAAGAGTAGCTAAATTCTGCCCTCGCCCAGTCATCAGTTTTCACAGGGGTCTTAGTGCACTGAGACTTCCCCAGACTCCATTCTTCTAAGCACAAGTAACTTCAGGCTTTCAGAGAATGGCATTTTTTAAATCAAATTTGGATGCATGAGTTCAAACACAAACATAAGAGATCAAACACTGAATGCTAGAGGACCATTTGCCGCAGCTGATCAAAGCGCTTTCATAATTACAACCCAGCTACAACAAAAAGATAAGGAACTTTCAAACCACAAAAAATCATTTGGAAATTATCTACAGTTCCTCCAACTGCTTTAGAGTAAAACTTGCCATTAAAAAAA
>NW_009969566.1:0-2149 GCF_000747805.2 Chaetura pelagica | reverse complement strand
TTTTTTTTTTTTGTGAACCTGATGGCAAAAACTGCACAGTCAGTAGCAGAGGGTTCTCTTTCTGCATAAAATGACTGACTGCATTTTAATCAAGCAGAAATGAAAAGAGGTCAGAGGTAAATGACAAAAGTAATTAGACTCAAAGAAAGACTTCCATATGAGTAAGAATTAAAAATTTAAGTTTGAAAGGAAATTAATAAGAAGAGACATGAAGAAGTAGACTGTTAATGACAGGATATTTGCCAACTGCAGGCTGTGGGTATTCTCCCACTTTCCTTCCTCTGAAGTATCTTTGTGGGAACCCAAAAACTGGAAAAAAAACCACAACCAAACAAGTTCATTCTCTTGCCTAACTCTGCTATGTCAGTCACCCTTAACCCCACAAAATCTGGAAACATTTTTTTGCCCTCTTCATAAACATCTCCCACGTTTTAGACATTTATCATTAAAGTTAGTTAGGGAGAATGAACAAGTCTCCATGGAAGTGTTGGGCAGAGCTCATGGGCTACATCAAACCTGCCTGAGAAGTTCTGACTAAAGCCTTTGTAAAGGCTTCCCTCACCTCCTTCTCCTTCAGCTGAACTTAAAGATGATGCCACAGAGAAAACAGGAGAAGAGAAAGGGAGAAGTGGGCCCCAGCTTGCCCAATTTGGAAAGAGCACAACAATTCTTCCTGACGTATGGGCATGGCCACTGCTTCCTCTGCCAGGAAAAATTCTTCACTGCCTGTTTCTGAGTGCTGCTCAGTAGTGTCAAATGGCCAGTAGATACCTGGCTAGACATATTGACCCTTCTCCTTACAAAAGTTTCATGGTGTATATGGCAAGGGATGGCTGAAGATGTATGCAGCTGAGCTAAGGCTTTCTGCATCGTATGTGTCAGGTATATTTCTCTCCTTAAGAGATAATAAGAACATAATGATTATCTTGGCTTTTTAATTGTTATTCTGTGTCCATGCACTCAGATTTTCTTTTCTGAAAACTGTTGCACAACTCTTCTTTCACTTGGATTATACAAATTGCATTTAAGGACATATTTCATATACCAGAACACTGTTTCAGTGTACTGTGAAGGTCAGAAAATGAGCTTTGTTTCATGAAGAGAAAAGACCTTTCTGGCCTAAGCTGTTCCTTTTAGAACTACCTCAATATGGATGATCCTGTTCAATCATTTCATTGTTGCAAAGAAAGTACAGGATTTTTTTTTGTATCAGCATTTTTGTTATCTCTTTAAAACACTATGTACTGAGCAAGAGACTGTTCAAGAAAATGGAACATGGAAAAGCTGGTGTGCAAAGATATGTATATGAAGGACATAAGCATAACTCCTCATCTTTATCCTATCAGCACTTACAGTTTTTCCATGGTCTCCACACCTCCTCTGTCTCTACCAGAGTACCATGCCACACTACATCTTGTATGAATGTATCTGCATGAATAGGTGTGGCTGCATGGACGTGCAGAAAGCAGCAAGTATGAGTAGGATGGTTGTGTTGATTTTAATGGCAGGTTTGTGTGGGTGAAGGTAGCTATACTGTGTCTTATAAACCCAGCATGACAGGAAACAATGGCTCATTAAAGCCAAACGTAAGAAACAGACAACTCATCTATTAAGTCATAATTTATTCATGTGCCATATCAAACCTCAGAGTAATTACAGTTGAGTAATGCAGACAAGAAGAACAGAGCTGGTGTAGGCATTGCCAAGACATGATACAGCAGCAATCACCTGGGGTGGGGAGAAGGGAGGTGCCTCTTCCAAATCTTGAGCAGGGCCCAAGGCCACAAGATGAGATCAAAGTCTCATTGTTAATTTTAAAAGAAAACGTTTCTCGTTCTGTCTGGATAAGAAGAAACCCTTAAAAATTCATCAGGCTACCTATTGGTTGGTGTACAGCCTGAAATACTAGCTTAATCAGGAGTAAAATGTCCTGCTGTGCCTCTCTCTGAAACCTGTTGCCAGCTAAAGGAGGAGCATGTCCTGTGGGTGCAAGGAGGAGCAGAAGAGAGGAGCAAGTCAGGCAGTGCAGTTGTATACAGAGCTTGGCCTTGCTTTGGCTCCAGAGGGGCCCTGTCCATCCTGGGTGTGAGTGTGTTCATGGGAAAAACCTATCTACTCACATTTTATTGCTCCCCTTCACATGGTGACT
>NW_009969565.1:0-2146 GCF_000747805.2 Chaetura pelagica | reverse complement strand
CCTGAAAGAGAGCTGTTTGAATCCCAGATCCATTAGGTTTCAATAGAGCAGTTTAAAGGCTCTGTGTGGGCCACCAATGGTGGTCTCCATTCTCACCCCTTGATTGCATTTACACCCCAGCCTTTAAAGCAGAGCTACTCACAGGTTATTCCATTTAAGCTTTAAAGATTCAATCTGAGTGCAGTAGGAATGTACACACTCTTACCCTTTATGTGTGAGTGGTAGGAAAAAATTCCCAAACAAAAAAACCTAACAAGATAAAAACTGAAAGTGCCCTGAAGTCACCACCCTCTCATGGAAACAAAAAAATAAATCTTGGCCTTTGAACAGGGATTGTACTTAAACCAGTGTATAGCACGACACTTCAAATTAAATACAGTTTTTGTACATCTAGTGAAAAACATTGTCATGTTTATCCTCCTTGGTCCTCTCTAGTGCTCAGTATTCCTACAGCAAGTTGTGGGTTTTTTTGCTTTAAACCTGTCTTAGTCAGTTTTTCTATCACCCAATAACCCCTCCCACACTCAAGAAGAGGAATTGGAAGAAGCGAAGGAGACCCATGGGTTGAAATGGAAACAGATTGAGCAAAATGGTAGTATACACTAATACCAATACTAATATAAAACACACAGTTATCTTGATCAAACACTGCAAGCACCACAGTGCCAGGGAAAGCACCATGACCACAGCAAACGGGAGAGTAGACTTCAGGAGCAGAAGGATGGGAGAGACCCTCCAAGGATGGTGACTACTGAGGAAAGAGACCTGTTGCCTGCAAACTTTCCAGTTGGTAGTGAGCATGACATTTAGGGTACGGTATACTTCTCTTGGCCAGCCTGGGTCATCTGCCCTGGTTTATGCCCCTCCTAGATTTAGCAACCAGCTAAGTCAAAACTGCTAAAGACCTCGATCACCATGGAAACTCACATACCATGGCTGGCCACAAACTAAACCAAAATGTCCTGTTTCTCCCTCTCCCCACAAAATTCATGGTCAGAGAGAAAGGTATGCATCCTTCATGAACAGACAGGGACAGTCCTCCACTGCAGACCTTTCTGGGTCTCATAGGGGTACTCAGACCACTCCTGATGTTTGCCTGCTCTGCCTGTCCTTGCCTGTATTGGCTCCTGACGGGCAATCTCCAGCAGCAACACAATGCCTTCAGTGTCCAAGCAGCTGCTGGATGATTGAGGAACTCTGTTTGGTGTCCATATTGAGTCTGATCCCTGCTTCCTTGCTATGATCCAGTTTGCCTGCTAAATCCTGCACACAATTTGTGAAAGCAAGAGGGAGCAGGTGGTGGAGGGCTGTGAGCAACAGCATCAGATGGAGAGCCAAGGCCACAGGTGTCATCCTGCCTAATGTCTGCTCAACCCTGAGAAGCTGGAGAGCATGGAGAGCACCATGCCAGGCTGCTTTGTGCAAAATCCCTGAAAGCTGCTTGTTCCCACATTTCCTATTGAAGGCATTAAACCATTATTTCCTGCAGTTTATCGTGTCCCACAGTGAAGGCCTGCAGCCACTGGAAGTCCAAGCCTACACACCAGCCTTGGTCTCCCCCTCACTCCATTTCAGCTTTCTGCTACGGGCAGGACAAGCACCAGAGCTAATGAAGGAAAACTATAGCAAAACTGCAACCAAGCAAAGCAGAACTCATCCAATAAACACAAGAAGGACACAGTGCTATTTCCCGACACAGACCTTGAAAATAGGTGGGACAGACACGAGCCATAGCACTATAGCACAGGTCTCCACAAAGCTCCCCAAGGTGTCCCTGCAGCACTTCCTGTGATGCCCCAAGGCTGGAGACAAGGGGAAGATGGGCTGCCGAGTTGGAGGCAGGTGCCGAGGAGATGGCAGGAGCTGCCCTACACCCTCCCCTTGTCACCACTTGCTCAGAGCCAAGACAGACTCAGCAGAGGCTGCTGGTGCCTCCTGGCCCGGCTCCCAGGCTGTCCTTGAAGGTGCTGCCTGCTCAAGGACACTCCTTTCCTGCTTTGCCAAGACCACTCTCATCCCTGCGGCTCTCCTCCGCAGCTGCTGCCTGGCTCCTGCCAGAGGTGGGCTGGCCTCTCCCTTCAGGGTGCACTCACAGCTCTGCTTGTCTTGCACTCACCACAGGTGGTGCAATGCAAGAAAAAGAAAA